>NC_080072.1:55346959-55709459 GCF_949987535.1 Balaenoptera acutorostrata | reverse complement strand
TCACCTCCTCTGCCCAGGTCCTCCATGCCCCCAGAAACCCTTTCTTCATGAACAGTCCACACTTGCTTCAGACCCTGCAAGGGCTCCCCGCTGATTTGGGAATGCCAGCGGAGCTCTTTGCCTACCATTCTCAGCCCTATGAGGCCTGACTTCTCCCCACCTCACCTCTCAACAGGCCCTCCTCACCCCACCTTGAATACCCCAGGCCATGGCTCCATTTGAAGCTTCCCCTTTTACCAAGGATGCCCCCAGCTTCCTGTAACTTCCCAGCCTTGCCTTTCTGCTCCAGCAGGACCTCCTCGAGGCAGACCCAAGCTGGGTCAGGGCTTCACCCGGTGCCCCAGCTCCTGCACTCCCTGTCACCCTAGTTGCCTGACCCCTGCACACATCTGTGTCTCTACCAGCAGGGGTGGGAAGGGGGCTCCTGAGGAAGGGCAGTGGCCATGTCAGCACAGGGCCAGGCGCAGATGACCTGTGGAGAAGCGTTTACTGAATGAGTGGGATTTTGTCTCTTTCTCTAAAAACTGGAACTAAAGAAAAATGTGACAACAGTTCCAAGCCTGGTGTGAGTCACAGGCTCATTTGTCCTCTCAATTGGCACAAATGCTTCTCAGCCACAAAACTTCTGAGGGGGATTCTCTGGCCCCTCTGCCAGAGCTGGGTGCATCTCCCCAGAGTTTTCAGAGAGGAAAGAGGCAAGGGTGTATGTGTGTATGGGGGGAGGGGGTTGTCTCCATACCTGCTGAGCCAGGAGGTGGGGTATTAGACTCATGAAGTCTGAAGGCCACTCCTCCAGACAAATCTGGGCTGCTAAGCGGACTCTCTGAGTTGATGGTGTGATATAAATATTTCAGCCCCACTAGCTATTCTCGCCCTACTCTGGGGAAGACTCAAGACTTCACAGATGCGGGGATGTGATTGATACCATGCGCTCAACAGCAGCTGGAGAAGCAGGGAATCTTGGAGATTCTTGGCCCTCAGAACAGAAGGGAAGGGACAGGGAGAGAGGGAGGAGGGGAGAGGGCAGCCTCCTTCACCCGCATTTATCCTGTTCCTTCAGCACACAGCCCCGTGGGGGAACTGGGGGAGGCACGCAGAGCAATAAGCTGATTCCTAAGGTGCTCTGTCCAGCCAGAGTTCTGGGGCTCCAGAGAGGAGAGGATGAGCGGGGAGGGGATGGAGGGGAGCGCACGGAGCTGGAGGTGAGACGGAGGCGGGGCCGGGGAGAATGAAAAACCAGCCTGTTGGTGGTTTCTTCTTTTTTTAAGAGCCACAAGCTGAGATCAAAGGTGATATTTTTACAGCAACTGAAATAGAAAACCACTGGGCGCACAGTGGGAGGTGAGCGGCCGGAACACAGGCCCTTTCATGCAGCCCGTGGCCACAGCAAGCACGCTGCCCTCTGCTGTGGGCCATGGGGCTTGGGGGGACAATGTGGCCCCGGTCTTCCCAACTCTGGTTTGAGAAAGAAGTGAAAGAGATGAGCTGCAGCCTGCGGTTCTGGGAGAGGAGAGGAACAGCAGTGAGCATCATGGTGAGTAGTCTGTCACTTTCCAAGACCACGCTTGTCACTTTTGCCGTGGGTGTCAGAGTTGTGCCAGGCCCTGTTTCATCCTCACAGAGCTCAGTGAGGAAGGATTATTGGTACCCCTGTTTTACAGAGGAGGAAACCAAGGCTGCAGGGGAAAATGATTTGGTCAAGTCCCACAGGGAGATGGGAGCAGATTCAGGACCAGAACCCCGGGACTCCTGGTCCAGCACCCTTTCTGCTCCCTGTAATCATCACTCACTCACTCACACGCTGAATTACTTATTGAGCCTCTGCACTGAGGGTCCTAGCTGACGGGGGCCATGCTCAGGTCTGCTAGAGCACTGGTTCTCAGAGGGGGAGAGCAGCCGTATCAGCCTCACCTGGGAACATGGTAGAAATGCATTCTCAGGTCCCAACCCAGACTTACTGAACCAGAGACTCTGGGGGTAGACCCAGCCCTCCACATTTTAATGAACTTTCCAGGTGATTCTGTTGCACCCTGAATTTGAGAATCACTGCATTGCCTCACCTCAGTTTCTACCTCTGTGTTTCAGGGAAAATCTCAACACCCGTCTCACAAGGTTGAGCTCAGTATCAGCTAACACGTGTGCCGGGTGTGTGTTCTGTGCCAGGCATTCTTCTAAGCCCTCTACAGATATTAACTCATTTCATTTGACAACTCCTTAAGATAGGAACTAATACTATCCTCATTTCACAGATGAGGAAATGAAGGCACAGACAGGTAAAGTAACTCGCCCAGGGTCACACAGCTAGAATCCAAGCTCTTACCAGTTACCCAACAGAAAGCCCCCAGCAGAGGGTCTGGCGCCCAGAATGTGTTCCAGGAATGGCTAAGGATGTGATGATGGCAATTAGTATTACCTCACCTGAGTTTGAGATGATGATCCCCATTTTGTAAATATGAATCTAATGCCCTGTCAAGATCGAGGAGTGAGTCAGCTGCAAAGGCAGCGTCAGTGTCTGGAACCCCAGTGCAGCCCACAGGTCCTCACCATTCATGCAGTTTTTTTTTTTTTTTAGCAGTTTTTTTTTTTTTTTAAGTTTATTTATTTATTTTTGGCTGTGTTGGGTCTTCGTTTCTGTGCGAGGGCTTTCTCTAGTTGTGGCAAGCGGGGGCCACTCTTCATCGCGGTGCGCGGGCCTCTCACTATCGCGGCCTCTCTTGTTGCGGAGCACAGGCTCCAGACGCGCAGGCTCAGTAGTTGTGGCTCACGGGCCTAGTTGCTCCGCGGCATGTGGGATCTTCCCAGACGAGGGCTCGAACCCGTGTCCCCTGCATTGGCAGGCAGATTCTCAACCACTGCGCCACCAGGGAAGCCCCATTCATGCAGTTTTGAGACCATAATATACCACCTTGGTCTTCTAGAAACATCTCAGTTTGCTGTAGGGAAGAGTGTAGACTCTGACAGAGGTGAGCTGAAAACCTCATTTGGCCATTCAGAGGCTGTGTGACCTTGGACAAATTGCCTCACCTCTCTGATCTTTAGATCACCTTTTCTCATTGTAAAGTGGATGATGACAGTCCTGACCTTACAGGGTTCCTGTGAGGGTTGGAGAAGATGGCATTTGTGCTCAGCCCGCAGCATTCACAGGGCTGGCCATCAACAAGCAGCTTGCCCGCCTCCCTTCCCATCCCTGCTGCTACCTCAGGGGAAAGACCAGCTCTGGACCCAGAAAAACTTTGAAAGAAAAAGATATAAATTCCCCAACAATCAAAATGCCTTTGTCCTCCAGCCTCCCTGCCCTTTTCCAGACTTCCTTGAAATAGACACCCCGGCCAGGGTTTCTGGGGTGAAACACTGGCACCTGCTGCTTCCAAGTTGGGAGTTAAGTACCCTGTGAAGGGAAGAGGAGGTGATCTCTCTGAGCCACCACCACTGGCCGGTGTTCTTAATCAGCGCGAGCATCTCAGCATCCGCCTTCCATGAGCAGTTTGGCCTGGACATCTGAAGCTCGTTAGCTGCCTGCTCCCAGGGGGCTGACCCCGCTTGGAGAGAATTATCCCAGACAGAGCCACAGAGGATGGAGCAAACGAAGACCAGGTGAGGTGTGGCCACAGAAGGCGGGTGAGCATAGTCTCCGGAGCAGCCTCTGGGGACCTGTGGAGAACAGAGGAGGCTGGGAAAAAGCACCAGGCTTGCACCCAGCTCCAGCCCAGCCACGGGCTCCCAGACTATGCAAACTGGAGATGGGGGTGGGAGGGGGTCCTTTCCCTCTTTGGGCCTCAGTTTCCCCATGCCTCCATTGGAAGAGGGGTAAGCAAGGTGCACACTGAAGGCCTTCCAGCCCTGACATTGCGGGGTCCCAGGCTGACCTAGAATTCCCGGCCTCTGAGGTTTAGCCCACTGCTGGTGGGAGGTAAGTGACAGGTGGTGGGTGGGGACATAATTCAGAGACTGGAGAGCCATGATCCCTCCCTGGCCTGGACATCAGAGGGGAGCTGGGATGGGAAGACCAGAAAGTGATCCCACATTTCAGAACAGTCAGCCAGGTGCCCATGGGTGGCAGAGATGGTGTGAGCCGAGCCTCAGAGAGACAAGGGCTCCAGCTGGGCAGGTGGCCGGGATCAAAGCACCCTTCCCTTTGTGGACCCACCACTCCACCCAGCTGTCCAGACAGGCCACAGCTAACTTTCACTTAGCAATTTTTATTAACTCCTTATTTTATACCAGGCAGTGTTCTAAACACTACACAGGTCCCAGGTGATTGACCAGCCTGGAGTCTGGCCCTCGTCTGGCTGTCCTGACATTGACCTTTCTCAAGACACCCAGAGAGGTCGGACAGCTGGCCCTAACCATGTCACGTGAGATCGCTGCCTCCTCCCAACACTATTATAACTGACACCAGGCCATCTCCCTTTCTACTGACAGGAGCACTCTTGTCCCCTCCCCGGTCTCCTTCCCTCCTGGGAGCCAGGTCTCTGGGGAGCCATTGCCTGGTGGACCTGGAACCTAAGCAAAGGGCGAGGAGGGCTGGGGCAGAGGGCAGTTCACGCAGACCTTGGTGTGAAGCCTGATGAACCGTCTCCACTCGGAGCAGAGAAGCCCTCTGTGGGGATGGGCTGGGCACGGCCTTCAGATAACGCCTACCTTCTGGACTGTGCTGGATGGGCGCACGGCCAAAGTGAGCTTCTCTGAACCTTGGCTTTTCTCTGGATGCCTCACTCCTGGGTTGCTGCGTTCTTCCTTTGGACAGGTGAAGAGCTCTGATGACCAGGCCAGAGAGCTGTGTCCTGAGCCAGGGAGCCTTCGGATTCATTTACTTCTCATGGGGCAACCTTATTCCCAGCATTTCCAAGACCGGCCCAGAGAGAGGTGGGGGACCGCCCAAGTTCACACAGTCGGTCAGGACTGAGGCAACCATGGATTTCCAGACCATTCCCAACTAAATAGTTTCTCACTTTCAAATATGAAAAATGAATTCTAGAACTGCAGAAAAATTAGAAAATTACAGATAAGGAAAAGCAAAATTGAATATATCTTTGGTTTGTCTCTCGGAGAAACTTCCACCACCCTTCCCCATCCCTTCTCTCCCTCCGGGTCTCAGCCGCACTCCCCCACCCCCAGCCATAATCAATACCTCACCTCCTTTTGCCAGCAGCTGTTCCCTGAGGACTAAGCCTTGACAGCAGATCCTGGAAGACAGCCTTAGACCGGATTCTGGAAAGGCCTGGTGTCTCTTCCGCCCAAACGGAACTGTTTAAGTGCAGATATAGTCGGAAATACTCCCAGCCAGGAATCCAGAGCCTGTATCCAGCCCTGCCTGGCTTGTAGATCGACCCTGTGACCTTGGGCCAGTCCCTGCCCTCTCAGTTTCTTCTGCTGTAAAATGAAGACTTGGACTTGACCGAGCGGTTTCCCCACAGCCTCAGTCTGTCGGCTGCTCTTGGGCAAGGACCATGCCCTCTCCTCATAGCATTTAGAATCAGAGGGCAGGGTTCGAGCTCCCCTAGTGATGGGCAAGGCCAGCACTCCCCAGCTGTGTGACTGGGAGCAGGACACCACTCTGTGTGTCCCAGGGCTGCCGCGGATACCACGAGAGGTGGACCTCAAAGACCTCTGAACGGCACAGAGCGAGAAGCTGCACTGGGCTGTTACTGGAGTGTGTCCCCTGCCTGCCCAGTGCCTGGCTCCCTCTGGCCTCCATCCTGGTTCGGGGGGTGGAGCCACTGCCTGCCCTCGGGCTCACACAGCTCTGGCAAGAGGAACGTGTGGACCCAGGGCCCAGCCTACCACGTGAAGTGTCAGTAACGATGCCCACAGGGCCTCAGGGCCCATGACGTCATGGACAGCAGTCTCCTATGTTGAAACCCACAGAGCTAAATCCACTTTAAAATATAGCACTGCCTTTTTCTTTTCTTTCTTTTTCCATTTTGGCTAAGGCATGGAATGTGAAAGCTGCTAAATTACTGCAGGAAGATGTAGAGGCTGGGTTCATAGGCTGACTCAGCTTTCTGGGGTCCTAAAAACAATGGGAAACCTGGTAAGTCTAGCCCCTGCTTCCTCATGCCCACCTTGACCCTAATCCAGGCTCCCCTGACAGGAAGGGGTGAGAAGGACAATAGTGACCCTCCCAGATGACCTCTCTGGACCTCTCTGGACCTCAGCTTGCCATCTGTTATAAACTGGAGGTTTGTGTCTCCCCCCACAAAATTCCTATGTTGAAAACCTACCCCCAAGTGTGATGGTATTTGGGGGTGGGGCCTTTGGGAATTAATTAGGGTTAAATGAGGACATGAGAGCAGAGCCCTCACAACGGGATTAGTGTCTTTATAAGAAGAGGAAGAGAGACCAGTTCCATCTCTCTCTCTCCCTCTCTCTCTCTCTCTTTCTCCCGCCGAGTTCACAGCGAGGTCACGTGAACACAGTGAGATGGCAGCCATCTGCAAGCTGGGAAGAGGGCTTGCACCAAGAACGGATCAGCCAGCACCTTGATCTTGGACTTCCCAGCCTCCAGAACTGTGAGAAATAAATGCCGGTTGTTTAAGCCACCCGATCTATGGTATTTTGTTAGAGCAACCTGAGGTGGATGAAGACACATCTATGAAACAAGCATAATAACCCCTCCCCTGACTATTGCTGATAAGAATTAAATGCAATAAGAGCTAACCATTCATTGTGTCATGCAGTCGCTCAACCAATATTTGTGAAACAGCTTCTAGGTAACAGGCACTATTCTGCAAGCTGGGGTAGAGCAGTGAGCCAAGCAGACAAAATCCCTGCCCTCACAGAGCTGACATTCTAGTAGGGAAGACAGACAGTAACCAGATAATGAAATGAAGGATACAGTTTGTTGGATAGATGGAGATAAGTGCTATGGAGGGAATGTCCACCTGGAAGGAGGCTAGACTTCCAGCAGGGAGGGGCGAGCCTGTTTGCACTTTTCAGTAGGGTGGTCAGGGTGGGCCTCCGTGAGAAGGGGGCCTTTGGGGAGGGCTGAAGGAAGTTAAAGGAGACAGTGTGGTCACTTGGGAGAAGGCATCCCCAGCTATGAAAGGACACTGGCTATTGTAGGAAGCAAGGTACCAGTTGGAAATGATTTCTAGGTGTGTCTTCTGCCCCTCAAAAGCCCTCAGCTCTATCCTGGGCACAGGCAGGCTCTCAAGGGTCAAGGGCATAACTACAGATGGTCCAGTCTCATCTTAACTGTTAGCCTCAACTTAATGGGCTAAACAGCTCTTTCACGTCAGTCACCAGAGAACACTGGAGGCCCCCAGAGAGAGCTCAGACATGCAGTAGACTGGGTGTCAGGAGACCTGGCTCTGCCGCTGGCTGACGATGTGACATTAGATAAGGCACTGCCCTCTCTGGACCTCAGTTTCCCTGTCTTTAAAATAAGATGGCTGGGGACTTCCTTGGTGGCCCAGTGGCTAAGACTCCGTGCTCCCAGTGCAGGGGGCCCGGGTTCGATCCCTGGTCGGGAACTAGATCCCACATGCCATAACTAAGAGTTTGCATGCTGCAACTAAAGATGCTGCGTGCTGCAATGAAGATCCTGCGTGCCACAACTAAGACCGGCACAGCCAAAATAAATAAATAAATAATTTAAAAAAAGAAAAGATGCCTGGTGGTAGCCAGGGGCTGAGGGGAGGAGAAAGGGAGGCATGAATGCTATTGGGTATGGGGTTTCTTTTTGGGGTGGTGAAAATATTGTTGAATTAGATAGTAGTGATGACTGCACAACTTAGTAAACATACTAAAACCACTGAATGGTACACTAAAAAAAAAAAACTAAAAACTAAAAAAAACAGGTGGTTGGTTGGACAAGATGACCTCTAAAAGAAGAGACACTAACATTTTTTGTGCCTATGGTACCCTGGGGCCTGGACTCATCATTTGCATATTATCTCATGATCTCTAAGGTTCCTCCCAGTTCAGACTTTCTGTGATCCACCACAGTGATATTCACATTGCCATCACTCATCAGAAAGTCCAACTTGAGCCCCTCGTCCAGGTCCAAAACTAGGGTAGAAACTGGGGAAGAGACAAGAAAGGAATGAATCTCTCCCTGAAGGAGCTCAGAGCCTGTGGAAGAAATCAGAAGTGCACATTGTGCCCAAGAAGTTCTTTTCTTTAGGACTAGCTCCTTCCTTTCCTTTCCTTGGATAGGAAAGAACTCCCAAATACAAGGGGGACACACAACCATGCGGCCATACAGGGGGCCCTGGGAGTTGCTTTATTAATTTACACACCGGGGCCTTTGGCTGGGTGTTCAGGATACAACAGTGGGCAAGTCAGACCCAATCCCTCAGTTTCGCCTTCCTAGTGCAAGTCCTTAGGAAGGGAGACAGACTTTAAAATGATCAAACACGCAATTATGAATTTCTTGGATTATTGTACTTGTGATTGGAGCCGTGGAGGAAAAGCACATAATGTATTGGACTGCTCACCAAAGGCACTGGTGTGGCTTGAGCTGGGTTCTGGGGGCAAGTAGGAACAATGAAGAGGCGTGGAGACGGGCGTGGTGTGGGGCGGGCTGTTCCCGACAATGCCGAGGCCCTAAGTGTCCGCAGAGGAAGGCCGGGGAGAAGGCGCAGAGAGCTGGGGGCGGCTGCAGCAGGAGCAGGCCAGGCCCGACCACGCAGGGCCTTAGAGGCCGGAGGCCACCAGTATCTATTTGTGCCCATTGTCCCCACTCACTTCGGAGTGTCCCTGCTCGAACAATAAACTACGAAGCCACCTTATTTATCGGTCACATTACGGAGTTTGTCCCAAGATCAACCAGTGTTCAGGAAGCCCTGGTCATTGCTCCCACCTCCAGGCCTGCTGCTTTGCGCGTCGGGAGCAAGGGCCTGCCAGCCCACGCGGCTGCAGCGGTTATTTGAGCTGGATGGTGTGTGAAGGGCCCTGCTTGGCAGCCCCTGGCCATCCGGCCCCGCTGCCCTCCTCCCGGGCAGACCCCATGCTGCCCCCATGCCAGCCTCCCCCTCTGCAGTATCTTGAGGTGAGAGCTTTGCCAGTTCTCAGGCCAAGCAGGGTTCTTGGTTCCAGGTTCCGTGAGCCACTTTCCAGCCGTCCCCACCCTCGGCTACTCCCCGAGGACCCGCTTCAGGCCTCAGCTGCGGCCTCACGCTCTTTCCACTCTTGATTTTTATTTTTGCCTCTCTTTATTTTCCTCTCAGTGTGACTCTCTCCTTCTGCTGGGCCTCTCCTTCTCTTTTTCTCTCCCTTCTCCAGGGTAGCCTGGCATTGCCAGAAAAGCCTGTGCTTCAGGACGGATGGAATGAGGTGCAAGTCCTAGCTCTGTCACCTGCTGGCTCTGTGGTCCTGGGCAAATGCATCCTTCTCTGAGCCAGTTTCAGGTTCTATGAAATGGACATGCTCCTCCTAACTCCTGCTTCTCTGGGTGGTTGTGAGCTGAGATGAAGTTCATGAGAGTCCCTCCTGGAAGCAGTAGGTGCTCAGCAAATGGTAGTTTCCTCTTACTTTCCTTTTGCACTTTCTCCTCCCTGACCTTCTGCATATTTTGCTCACTTAACCACAAAGCAAGAAACCAAAGCCCTCCCGCTGGACCCCAATCACCTTGCTCTCCTAGCACAACCCCACCAAACCCAGACTGGAATGGAGCCAAGAGCCTCACGACACGTGCAGCCTGCTCACCTCTAGCCCTGTGGCTGGGAAGTGTGGCTGGGTGTCACGGCTGGGCCTCTCGGCCATAGCGCTCTCGAGGGGGTCATGGGAGGCGTCTTCTGAGCTATGCTGTGATGCAGGCGCCAGACTCTTGTTTTTTCACCAACTGAAAGAGAGGCATCCTTTCAACACTCACCCCCACCAAGCCCCCAAGGCCTACACACTTCTCACGGTTCCCCACATCACACCCTGCACTTTCCAGCCTCCAAGCCATTGCTTATGCCCCTGACCCCGCCTGCAACACCCTTCTGCCCCCTCCCTCTCATGTGGGGACTTACACCAGCTCTGGGGCTGAAACATGACACAGGGGGAAACCAAGGCTCAGGAACACCCATATGTTGGTATTTTTTACAACAAGAATAATACAGTGTAATACTGTTTATTAAAAGACACATAAAATAGCTTGCCTGGGGTTCCAGTGGATCTGGAATTGAAACCCAGGTCTGCAGCAGTCCAAATTTCCCACTTGTTCTCCTCCCTCTGCCACACTACCTGTCACATAGTTGTGACTATGTAGACCCTACTGTAGCTTATTTCCTAGATGTCACTTAAAAGGTAATCGTATAAATAAACCCATACATTTACGGTCAATTGAGTTTTGACAAGGGAGCCAAGACAATTCAATGGAGAAAGAATAGTCTTTTTAATAAGTAATGCTGGGACAACTAGATAGCCACATGCAAAAGCATGAAGTTGCACCCCTACCTCATACCATTTACAAAGATTAACTCAAAATGGATCAAAGATCTAAATGTGAGAGCTAAAGCTAGAAAACTCTTAGAAGAATACACAGGTGTAAATCTCCGTGGCCTTGGATAAGACAGTGATTTCTTAGATATGACACCAAAACCACAAGCAACCAAAGGGAAAAAAAATAGAGAAATTGTATTTCATAAAAATGACAAACTTTGTACTTCAAAGGACACTATCAAGAAAGGGAGAAGACAACCCACATAATGAGAGCAAATATTTGCAAGTACTGTATCTGGTAAGGATGTAGTATCGAGTATGTATTAAAAACTCCTACAGGACTTCCCTGGTGGTGCAGTGGTTAAGAATCCGCCTGCCAATGCAGGAGACACGGGTTCAAGCCCTGGTCTGGGAAGATCCCACATGCCACGGAGCAACTAAGCCCGTGCACCACAACCACTGAAGCCCACGTGCCTAGAGCCCATGCTCCGCAACAAGAGAAGCCACCACAATGAGAAGCCTGCCACTACAACGAAGAGTAGCCAGGCTCGCCGCAACTAGAGAAAACCCGCGTGCAGCAACAAAGATCCAACACAGCCAAAAATAAATCAATCAATAAATTAAAAAAAAAAAAAAAACTCCTACAACTCAACAATAAAAAAACAGATAACCCGATTTTTTTAAATGGGCAAAAGATTTGAATAAACATTTCTCCAAAGCAGATATACAAGTGGCCAATAAGCACATTAAAAGATGTTCAATATCATTAGTCATTAGGGAAATTCAAATCACAGCCACAATGAGATACCACTTCACACCCACTAGGATGGGCAAAAATAAAAAAAATAGAAAACAGCAAGTGCTGGCAAGGATGTGGAGAAATTGGAACCTTCACACATTGCTGGTAGAAATGTAAAATGGTGCAGCCACTGTGGAAAACAGTTTGGCAATTCCCCAAAAGTCATATAGAGTTACATATGATCCAGCAATTGAACTCTTATACACACACACACACACACACACACACACACACAAATTGAAAGCATATATTTCATACAAAGCTTGTACATGACTATGCACAGCAGCATTATTTATAATAGCCAAAAAGTAGAAACAACCCAAATCTCCATTAACTGATGAATGGATAAACAGAATGGGGTATATCCATACAATGGAATACTATCCATTTTAAGAAGAAGCGAAGCACTGATACATGCTACAACATGGATGAACTTGAACTTGAAATGTCCAAAAATCCATAGGAAATTAGCAGTTGCTAGGGGCTGAGATGGTAGATGGAATGGGGACTGATAGGTATAGGATTTCTTTTGGGGGTGATGGAAATGTTCTGAAATTAGAAAGTGGCGATGGTTGGACAAATCTGTGAATATAATAAAAACCACTGAACTGTACACTTTAAAAGAGTGAATGTATGGTATGTGAATTATACCTCAAATTTTTTTCTTAAAGAAAAAGTAGTTGAGTAGATCTGTAGGGGATCTTGCAGAACATTGAACCCAACATCTACCCCCGACCCTGTGTTAAAAATGGGAAAATTATGGCCCAGAGAGGGAAAGGATCACAGAGCAAATTTGAGACAGAGCAGGGATAGAACCCAGAACTATACCCACCCAGCTCCCTGGCCAGACTGTTAGTTCCTGGAGGACAAGAAACTTTATTCATCCTGTACCTCCTGTAGCAGCAGCACAGGACTCTGCGGCACATTGCAGGGCTGATAGTCAGGACGGCTCCAGATGCAAGAGTCTAAATAGAGACCCGAATCCAATGAGCCTAAGGAACATGGATTCACTGGCCCACATAACTGGGAGGGACAAGGGAGTGCTGGGGACTCAACTGACCTCCCCACGCCCCTGCCTGCTTCTTCTCTTCCTCCCTCCTTCTCATCTCCTTCACAGGGCAGGGAATAGGGCTGCTGGCTGCTGGAGGCTCTGAGGATCACACCTTTAGAGCTTGCATTCCAAAGGGGATCAAATTGCGGTCCCCCAGAACCCATGGACGCAAGCTGAGGGAAACAGCTCTGTTTGGTCCAGTTGGGTCATATTATGTGGATCAGAAGATGGAATTCTCCAAAAGGTCAGGCCTTCTAGCAGAGGCCTGGGCTCTGTGACCCGTAGCCCCACCAAAACCTCAGAAAGTTGGGGATAGAAGGGAAGGGGTGCTTTTACCATGAGAAGTGGGATGGGGGCTGGGCAGGCAAAAACTCAGCTGCCCTCTCCCCTAGGGGCCACTGTGAGATAATCTAAGAGCCAGGGAAGAAGGCAATCACAGTTTTTAGATGCAGAGTGTCGTGAGGTGCAAGTCCCAGCTTTTCACTTTCTGGCTTCACTTTCTGGTAGGCAAGTGACAGTCCTCCCACCCCCAGCCCCCAGCCTCTGTTTTCTGAACTACAAAGGGAGAACAGTAATTCCCAGTCCAGAGAATTATTGATATAAATATTTGAGATAAGAAGCATAGAGTGATCGCCCAGAGCCTGGCACACTGTAGGGGCTGCACTAAGGCCTGTTACTACCATCGTTATTGATGCTTTGGGTGGGTTGATATTTAGCCTCTGGTCAGAAGCTGGGGATTCTGAGAAAATGCTTCAGATAATAGGGGCTTCCCAAGGTCCAGATCCCTGGCCCAGAGCTGAGGGTGTGGCGTGAGACGGACCACTCCTCCTTGGGTAAGGATTGCCCTGTGGGGCATGACTCAGGGTCATGCCAGTGCTGCCCCAATCTGCTGGTGACCTTGGCCTGTTGACCTGCCCTTTCTCAGCTTAGTGTCCCCTGAATCAGACAGCGCTGCTATGGGTGACTGCTCAGGGTTCTTCCCCACCTAAGCCTACTATGAACTCAACAAGTGTCACCTCCTGAAGTGGCCTACATCCCCATTTTGTAAAGGGATCAAGCAGCCTTTGCTGCAGAGTTGGGGTCTGCTGCGTGCAAGGCCCAGTGCAGGGCACAGGGACTCACAGATGACTCTAACCGGGCCTTGTGCTCAAGATGCCTGCAGCCTGCTGGGTGAATGGACATGGTCACTGACTTCCTGTGTCACCTTGGGCAAGTCACGACTCCGCTCCGGAGCTCCCTTTTGCCCCATCTGTAAGAGAAGGAGTTAACCGTGAGGACGACAGCCTGTGGCCAGGCCCCCCCATCTGGTCCCAAAGAGGTGGCTGGGTAGCCCATCCCCCATACCTTAGCCTCAAATCTAGTGACATCATCCCCAACCCTCTCCGTTTCCCCGGCAACTGGGGTGCTGGCCGAGGCTCCCCCGGGGCCCAGACCGTCTGGATTTCCTTACGCATAACTGTACCTCGTCCACATTTTCACAATTAAATTGTCAGTTTGGGTTAAGTGTTGTCTGCTGACAGCTGTCAACCTCTCTCTGGCTCCCCTCACTCTTCCCCCAGAGCAGGTAAGTGAGAATGTCTTGCCTAGCCAGTCCCTCCGTGCTGTGGAAAGAGGCTAGGATGCAGTGGGAAGCAGAAGGTCTGGGTTCCAGCCCAGCTCTGCCATACATTTGCTGTGTGCTCTTGGGCAAGTCACTTCCCCTCTCTGGGCCTAGGTTTCCCCACCTTAAAATAGGGCTAATCATCTCTGCCCAGCTTTCTTCCCTTCCCTCCCAAGGCAGTTGCAAGTCTCAAAGGAGCCCATAATTTTGGCAGGGCTTAGAAAACTGTAAAGCCCAGCTGCGAGGCTAAGGATGGTTCATACAATGAGCAAGCAGACCTTGAAAGGGACTTCTCTGAGTCCCCAGCAGATAAATGGGTAAGATTAGTGCCCTATCTGGTCTGCCCTGCATCCCTCTGGTTGCAGATCTGGCTTGGGTCTCCTCCTCTGGCCTCCCTCACAGCCTGTTCCTAGACTGAAAAGGCAGAAAAGGCGCTCTTCCCAATAGAGCCTAACCCCAAAGATGCAAGAGTAGAGGTGCCAGGCCAGAGGGTCAAGGGCCTTGCGTCCTGTGACGGGTGTGTCCACACTGAGTGGCCAGGCTCCCCTCCCCACGATGGGCCTAAGCCACTCCCACCCTCACCCCAACTTTCCCCTCTCAGCTCCCAGGAGCTCTCTCTCCCCTCCCCTCCCCTCCCTATCCACCCCCAGAGCAGCCCAGATTGAATCCCACACCTGACCTCACCCTCCCAGCTCCAGACCTCCTCCAGGCCCCCTTGGCAAAGCCCATGACCTTTAGCCCAGCATTCGGGGCCCTCCCGGGCATGGGCCTGTCTCCTCCCCAGTCATTTTTCCCTCCTGTTGCCCTTGATGCCAGCAGCACAGAGCTCCCCCCCACTTACCCTTCCCTGAAACCAAACTTCTCCCTCTTGTCTTTGCTCAAGCTGTTCCTGCTGCTGAGAAGGCCCTCCCCCATCCCCGGCCACCTGACAATTCCTCCCCCACCTGCACATTATTTATATAGACATGAATGTTAAGTACAGATCAGCTCCCATCTGGAACTGTTTATGTACCTGGCAGAAAAGGAACTAACCTTTATCAAGGACTGATTACATACAGAGCATTTTACATATATCATCTCCTTAAGCTCCACAGCAACCCTAGGTGGTAAATTTCACTACTCCGATTTTCCAGATGAGAAAACTGAGGCTCAGAGACAGGAATCCTCTTTTCCAAGGCCATACAGAGGTCGGGTAGGGGTCGAAACCCCAAACTGTAGGCTCCCAGAACCCATGCTTGTTTTAGGCCCTGGTGGAAACACTTCCCTCAAGGTTGCAGTTGTGGCCAGGGTCCCATGTACATGAAAATACTTGCTATTAAGGGAGGTTGTGCTGCTTTGCAAATTCCAGGGACCATTGTGAAGTACCCAAGCCTGTCATGTAGAAGAGGGGACCCAGGGAGAGAGCCAGGGCCGTGGGAGGAGTCATAGATCTCTCCCCTAGATGAAGGAGGACCTTCTCCCAGGCAGAATCATCTCATAATGGAAGAGGCTGCCCTGGAGGGAGGGACCTCCCTTCCCTGGGGGTATGCAAGTGGAGGCTGAGTGAGGGATTCACTCATTCCTTTGACAATTTTGGAAGAACCAGTGTTCACTGGCCGTGATGGAGTACCAGGGATGCAGCATGGGCGAGACAGAGCTGGTGGCTGACTGATGCTGCTCCCAGAGCAGTGGAGACACTTACAGAGGCTGCGGTGGCCAGAATTCAGGGATCTAAGAGGGTGAGTGGCCCAACTCTGAGATTCTGAAGTCACCTTAGACAAATGCATATTTTCCATCTTTTCACTATATAAGCCCGGCTGCTTAAGTTATCTCTTGCTACATAACAAACCATGTCAAAATTTAGTGGCCAAAAAGAACAATTGATTGATTCTCCTGATTCTATGGGCTGACAGGGCAGATCTGCCCATCTCACTGTGGGCTCCCTTGTGAGGCTGCACTTGGCTGGTGGGTCAGCCAGGCCTGGGTTCTGCCGGGCCGGCTGGGCCCTCTCCACGTGGCGTCAGGGCCTCTGTCTGCATTTATAGCCCAGCCTGGGCTTCTGGGGGTGGCTGAGCTGGGCTCCATGGGGGTGAGAGCAGAAGCTGCAGGGCCCCTGAAGCCTGGGCTCCAGAACATGCATAGCGTCCCTTCTGTCACATGCCACATCGACTCAAGGAGATCAGCAAGTTATGAGACCAGCCCAGATCAAGGGGTGGAGAAATAGCCTTCACCTCTGCATGGAGTCATATTTCAAAGGGGTGTGTGTGTCCTAGGATGAGAGGAATTGGGGTCGTTCAAAACCTACCTCACTGGCATGTCCAGGAAGAGTTCGGACCAGTGACAATGCATGGCTTATGGGCTGGGTGTCAGGAGACCCAATCTTTCCTGTCTCCTGCACCAGCGACAGAGTGATGTGAGACAAATGGCTGTCCTCTCTCAGCCTCAGCTTCTCTCTATGTGCCACGGGGGCACTGAGTGTGGTGGGTCTCTGGCCCTATGGGTGTGCAGGGTGAGACCCAAGTGCAGAAACACTGACTTATACTCATACCAAAGACGGGGATGCCCAACTGGAGAAGACACTGCCAACCTAGACACAGGTGCCCTGGTGCCCACTGCTTCCCATTCCTCTCATTCTGGGGGCAGCACTGTCCCCGCCATTCCCAGGGCCCCTCCCATGGCGACAGCAGCTGTTGATCAAGGGGAGGCACGTGATTCAAGCCAGCCAATCAGCCACCTTCCCTGGGACTGATACAGAGGCCCAGGGAGACAGAAGCTCTCATTTGCCTGGAATAAGGAACTAGGGCTGTTGGCGGCAGCATAGCAGGGGGAAGGTATGAGGCCCACATCACCTCAAAGAGAGCAGCGAGAGTTAGAAATGAGTTGCAGAGAGCACGTTGTGGGTATGGGGGTGGCCCACTCTTCCCGGGGAGTACAGCTCCCCCTTCAGATCCCCAGCACCCCAATTTCTCCTCCAGGGGCACGAATCAATCGGTTTCTCTTAGGTTGAAGCTGGTTGCGGTTGGTTTCTCTCTTGGAGTTGAAAGAGGCCTGAGAAACACAAACACTGTCTCCTGAGCAGCCACCACCGCGAATAAACAATGGAGAGTTGGAAGCGGCCTTTCAGAAGTAACATGGTCAGTAGATGTGACGGGTGGTGTGCTGTTACCTGCACCCAGGATAGAAACCTGCCGCCTGACCCTGGCCACCCCCAAGCCTGCTCCCTGGGCCTTGTAAAAGAACAACCCCTCCCTCGAGGTGACTGAGGAGGAGGAGGATATCCTCTCCCGAGCAGTGGGCACAGGCTCAGGGGCCCACAGGCCTGTGTTTGCAGACCTGGCATAAATGACTGGACAGGCCTGGGCTCAGACTGCTCAGCTGAGCAATGCCTGCCTCGCCTACAGGTGCAGAACTGCCCGGCGCACGGTAGGTGTGCGATGTTATCTCCCAGGAACCTTGGGAGGGAGTGGTTTAATGGTTTTCCCATTTTGCAGATGAGGAAACCAAGGATCACAGAGGCTGAGTGCCTTGTCCAGGGTCACACCACAGTAAGTGCAGGAGGAAAATCGAGAGCCAGGCCAGGTGTCTGATGACACGCCTGTTACTATTTGATCCCCCTCCCCTGCTTGCCTGGAGGCTATGGCCTCACAGGGCTTGCCGACCCCTGGAGCAGGGGACCCCTGGGCTGGGCTACTCTGCCCAGTCCCACCGTTCACCTGCTTTCCCAGGAAGGCCTTTCTAAAAAATACCCTGTTGCTGGAAACAGCACCCTTTGGTCTCTTGTTTCTACCATGTTCACAGTTCATCCTAAAACACAGGTAAGAGTCAGGGGAACCAAGACGTGGGTTCTGGAGCTGAAAAAGCCCTTGGAGGCTATCTAGTTCACCCCCCTCACTTACAGTTGGGGTGACAGGCTCAGAGAGGGCAAAATAATTACCTGCTGTCACACAGCCAACCCCTGATGGGGCTAAGGACTGTAACCAGGTCACCCATTCCCCCATCCAGGGCTCCTGGAAATAGCCGATTTGCTCCCACCCATCTCCACCAGGGCCTTGGCCCCAAGGGAGGGAAGCTGAGGTGGGTGGAGGGGTCAATAGAGGTCAGCATGGGAAATGGGAGTGTGGCTTCCCCTACTGCCATGTCCCTTCCTGGGTGCCCCCCTGGGTGGGGTGTGCACAGGGGTGGGGGGCGGAAAGGTGTGTACCAATGGCAGTCAGACAGGGGCTGGGAAGCCTGCTGACAGGAAGCCCCCAGCACATCTGGGTGATCAGATGACCAGACTCACCGGGGTAACTGAGGAGAAGGAAACTGTATTAACATCTACAGCAGCTGCAGCCAAGAGCTGGCCCACCCTGCCCACGTCAGAGCTTCCTACCCTCTGAAGGGGAGCTCGTGCCCAGGAGGCCAGCACGGGCCTGACACACAGTGGCCCTTGAGGAGGCTCCTGACAGGAGGAGGCAGGAGGAAGAAGAAGGGGGGAAGATCAGTTGGTTCTAAAGATGAGAAAAATCCTTCTCCCAAGTGTCTCAGAGAATCCCAGAATGTCTGAGGTGGTAAAGTACTCCCCCTTGTGCAAGTGGGGAGACTGGGGTGCAGGGAGGAGCAGACCCTTGCCCAGGTCTCCCTCGACTCTCAATTCAAGGTTTTGCCACCACTTCCTCAGGCCCACCCCTCTCCCCCACCTCCCCATCCAGGGCAGGGGTCCCAGTCCTAGCTGATGCCTGGATCTTGAGTCACAAGACAGAGCTGAGTAGCTGGGAGGGTCCCAGAGGGCTCAGGGCTGGGCTTCAGGAGACCCGGGATCTTCTCCTGGCCTGCCTCAACTCCTTTCCAGAAAATGCAGTCACTGTCCTCCTGCCATCTGTTTCAATGGGGGCCACCAGCTATAGTGCACTCTGAGCCCTAGAGATCTGGGTTCAAATATTAGCTCCAACCCTTGCCAGCAACTCCGTTTTTTGTTTTTTTTTTTTTAAATTTTATTTATTTATTTATTTATTTTGGGCTGTGTTGGGTCTTCATTTCTGTGCGAGGGCTTTCTCTAGTTCTGGCAAGCGGGGGCCACTCTTCACCACGGTGCATGGGCCTCTCACTATCGTGGCCTCTCTTGTTGCGGAGCACAGGCTCCAGACGCACAGGCTCAGTAGTTGTGGCTCACGGGCCCAGTTGCTCCGCGGCATGTGGGATCTTCCCAGACCAGGGCTCGAACCCGCGTCCCCTGCATTAGCAGGCAGATTCTCAACCACTGCGCCACCAGGGAAGCCCAGCACCTCCGTTTTGAGCCTCAACTTCTACATCTATGAATTGGGGTACTAATCCCCATCTTGGAGAATATAGCGGATTTGATGGGACTGTAGTCTTCCCATTTTATAGATGAGGAAACTAAGGTTCAGGGAGTTTAAGCAACTTGCTCAAGATCACACAGCTAAAAATAAAATTGGGCACAATCAACAGTGGAACCCAAGTCTACGTGACTCCAAATTGCTTTCCGTACCTACTCTAGCTGGGAGCCAGAAGATTTCTGGCTGAAAGACTGCTTATGCAAATATTTGGAAGCAACCGATTTAGCTCTGAAATGAGCAAAGAGCTAGACCCAGAGGACAATGCATCCCAACTGGACAGAAGTCACCTGGAACGGCTCTGACTGTGGTGGCCAGAGTGCCTTGGAATGGGAGCGCTAAGGACACTCTTTGACCCTCGTCGGTAGCCTCTTAGGTGGAGCAGCAGTGTTTCCCACACCCCACCCAAAGCCCCACTACCTTCCCATGGCATTTATAATGGGATTGACTCCAGTGCTCTGGAAGAAGAGATGAGGGTGTCCCAGCATGTGTTCGCAAGGACATTTCTGCGACTATAAGCAGGAGTATATGTGCACTGGTGTTGCTTGGAAGCTGTGTGTGTCCTCACTGTGTGCATGGAAACAGGTGTGTTTGTGCATGAACTGGATGGGGAAAGTCTGCATGTTCAGCCTCATCTAGAAGATGCGTATGGCCATTTAACTTGTACGTGCATGTGGGCATGTGGTATGTCCAAGTACCTCCTGAATGTGTTTGTGACCATTTGCGGGGTGGTAAGTCCCAGTCCTGTGTGCAGGGGGGACTGGCTGCTTGGCACTGGCATGGCTGAGAGCCTGCAGTGGGTTCTGTGGGCTCAGATGTGTGTGATGTATGTGAAGGCATCTGTAGCCAGGTTAGGACAGCCTATGGGTGCCACTTCACAGGCGGCTGCAAAGGACAGGGAAAAGAGTTAGAGTGTTTTGGGGGGACCTGAAAGAAGCCTCTTTTCATTAAATCTGTTTTCCCTTCTGCTAATGAACTAGTTTATTCTTGGGATTGAGGTCCCTGGGGTGGGGTGTGGGGAAGACAGAAGTCAAGGAAACCACAGCACCTGACCCAGCAGTTAGAAACGGGAGGGGAGTATTGTCAGCCAGGAAGGGCCAAGGTGGGCGTGGGAGGTGTGGGCACTCAACCGGTCCCAGGCAAGTTGCCCCAGAAACTCAGCCCCAGCCCCAGCCCCAGGCTAGGTCTACACCGCACAAGAAGCACCTTAATGTGCTTTAGCTTCTGAAACCCGGTCCTCAGCTGGTGGTCCCCTAGGGACCCGGACAAGGTGCCCAGAAGACTCCCCAACGGTCATCCCATAGATGGGACACCTGCCTCCTTGGTGCCTAAAGTTTATAGCCGCCTCACAGCACAGAGCCCTCGCACCTCCTTTCTTTGCTGAGAGTTCCCAGAATTGGAACCAGAGGTCTGGAGAGGTGACCCGGCGAAGGTCGGACTGGGACGCCAAGGCAGCTCTCTGGGAGCTCCAGAATGAGACCTAAGGCCGACTTCCCTCTGAGCTGTGGCTTCCTCCTCTGTCGAACTAGACGGGGTTGAGGATCCTCGCGGGGCTTGCCGCGAGGTTTAGAAACCTTCCCCACCTGGGCCCCCGAGCGCCCCAGGCGCGCAGTAGGCTCACAGCCCGCACGCTCAGTACACACCAGCTATAGTTATAGTTAGTAAGTCTCCTCTTTGTAGCTCAACAGGGTGCGACGTCCTCTCGTGCCGCTGGCGCCGCGGGTGCGTGGCATCCGCGGGGACCCCGCCCCCGGCCCCCGCGCGAGGCCGGAGCCACCCGGTGGGGTTTCGGCGCGCTGACGTGGGCGGATCAAAGCAGCTGCCCATGCCTTATAAAGCAGTTCGGGCGGCCAGCACCAGAGACCGTGCCGGGTGAGGCGGAGAGCTCCGGCGAGCGGGCGAGCGCAGGCCCCGGGAGCCGAGCGCCCTCCAGAGCAGCCTGAGTGTGCGCCCCAGTCCCCGCGGGACCCCAGCAGGCCTCTGTCCGCCGGGATCCCGGGCGTCCTTCTCTGGCAGCTCGCGAAGAGGACGCCCTCGCCGCCTGCCCAGCCCGGAGAGCTCCCGGGTCCGCTGGGGGCTGCGCTCGCCGCTCCCCCGCCCGCCCGGCCAGGCGAGCGCCCAGGAGGTGAGCAGTGGCCGCGGGCAGCGGGCGGGCTCTCAGCGGGGACCTGCCAGGGCGCGGGGCTCGCGAGTCCGAGGGGGAAGGCGTGACCCCGTTGGGCAACCGCTCCCGGTAAGCAAAGCAAGACCTTCTCCATACCTCTCCTCCGCGGCTCTCGCAGGCATTCCCCTCACCGAGCGCAGGCGCCGGGGGCTGGGGGCGCGGGCTTTAAGCGGATGAGCGGTGGAGGTGGGCTGTGCAGTTCCCGCGGCCCGCCTCGAGCCTTCCCGGCCCTGTTCCCCCCGATTCGACCCTCTCCCTCCCAGTCAGCCCACGGATGAGGTCATGCCCGAGCCATCCCGGGGGTGGGGGACTGGGATCCTGTGGCAGAGGGTGTGTGTGGCGGGGCAGGAGAGGGCGGCAAAAGGCAGAGAACTACGGCAGCTCCTACTAAATTGGGGGACCGGGGCGGACGCCTCGCTTTGAGACCTGCTCCCAGAAGCGGCGGGATAAGGGGGAGAACCGAGAGTTTGTTTACAGACCTGAGCTCCAGGCTGGGGGTTGGGGAGGAGGAAAGTCCTGTCCCGGCCCCGAGGCACATCTGGAGCAGCCCCGAACATCTGGCTGAGCTCGCGCACGAGCCCCACACCTCCCAACTCTCGGAGCTGAGGTGCCTCCATGACCCTCACGGTCCTTAGGGGCTCGGGGTCGGGCCCAGAGGGGATAGTGGGAGGTGCCCCGAGTTACCCCACCCCACCCTTCCCACTTCCAAAATAACCCGTCTCGCGGGCCACCGGCGCATCGTCCGCAGCCCAGCAGACACATCTCAAAAGACTCGCGGCCGGGGTCAAAGCCGGGTTGCGGCCCCGCCTCGCTTGGCGTCGCAGGTAATCTTGAAGCAGTTGCTCGGCGTCACCGGTTCTCCGGGTCGGCTCTGCGAGCCGCGCACCCGGAGGCTTCAGGGCCGGCGCGCGGCGGGGACACTCAGCGCCGTCGCGCGGTGCCGGCTCCCGGCCCAGCGCAGGCTCATCCGGGAAGGAGAAGCTCGGCGTGTCTCCGCCGGCTTTGCCTCAGAAGGGCAGCCGCCCTGGCAGCGGGGTTTCCAGGGCCTTCCAGAGCCCAAGCGTTACAACCACCTGTTAGAGCCAGGCCGTGGCTACTGCGCTCGCGGTGCCCAGAGTGTGCACCAGAGGTTTCCTCTCTCGCCCGCTGCAAGCGAGGTAGCTTGAACTTTATCCCCAGCGGGGGGAGGAAGGGACCGCTTTTCTCTCCAAAGACACTGTGGTTTGACGCGGGCCCACTACGCGCCTGACCCCAAGGGAGGTTCCAAGCCGGGCCTGAAGCAAGGGGTCGGGCAGTTCGGGGCTGACCACGGCAAGTGGATGTCTTATAGAGAGACCAGAATTGAGAGGGCACTTACTTTACACCTCATACAGTCCCCAGAGGGGGACACGGGGGTCCAGGAAGAGGAGGGGATTTGCCCAATGTCCCAGGGCGCGGGAGGCTGCGGCGTATCCCACCTCGAACCCCGGTTTAGCGCCCCCTGGCGGGCCGGGGGCTCAGGGAGGCGAGTGCTCCCTGACCCGCGAGGCGCAGGCTGAGGGTGACCCAGCGGCCCGCGCGGCTGTCCTAGACACTGACACTGGACAGGAATAACCTGCCAGAACCCAGAGGCCCGGGCCAGGAGCCGCCTCCCCCAGCGACGTGGTGGGACAGCGAAGGAGAAGCCCGGGACGACCGGGGCCGCTCCGAAAGAGCCGGGAGTAGCTTGGACGCCTGGGTCCCCGTGCGCCGTGACCCGGGCGGCCCCTCCTCTCTCTGGGCGAGTTGGGCTGGACACGGATCCCCTGCTGTGAGTCCAAGCTCTCCTCTCTCCGAGTGCAGCCCTTCCTCCCTACCCTGGAATGCTGGGCGCCTTAGGGGGGAGCCCACACTTGGGGAGGGGGTAGGGGCGAGGAGAGACAGTGGCTGGAGTTTTTGATCCTCTCCCCTCTCCCCCCGCCCCCCCCCCCCACATCCAGCCGATATTTTTCTCGTTCTCAGGAGCATGGTAAACTTTCAGGGCCAGTAAGACAAAAGGTTTGGATACAGACTGGGAGGGAAGAGGGGGCACAGTTAGACTGCGACCGCAGCTGAAACACCAACCCCCGCCTCCCCGCCCCCGTGCCATAATTCGGCAAAGTTTGTAGCGAGCGCCACGGTGTTAGGCGCCCAGCTGGGGGACTCTGCGGAGGAGAAAGAAAATGTAATTCAGAGTTTTCTCTCTGCCTTGCTCTGGCTCAGGCCAAAGGCTCCAGAAAACAGTGGGATTTAAAATGTGTGTGTGTGTGTGTGCGCGCGCGCGCTTGCTTAAGGCGCACTCGTACATGCACACACTACGCAGGTAGACGTAATAGTGGGAACTTAGGCAGAGGGGAGCTCAGAAGACCCGCAGGCTACTGGAGGCTGGAAAGACCTCAGGAGATGCGTGAAGTCCAGTCCCTTGTTTTCATAGAAGGGGAAACTGAGAAACTGAGGCTGGGGTGGTGGAAGGCTTGCCCAAGGTCAACCCCCTCTTCTCGCTCAAGCGCCCGCACTAAGGCGCCTCCTTTTTCCAACTCCACAAACCCTTGAGAAAGGAATCCCTTCGTCTGCTCCTCCCCAGGGGAGAGGGGCTGAGGCTGTGTTTACCTCCGGGAGAACGCCAGTTGTTGGTAAATTTGGAAGAAGCTGGGAAGGGAGTTAATGATGTGAAATGAAGAGGGGGAAAAAAAGGAGAAAAAGAAAAAAGCCGGAGAAAGCGACTCTGCGGCCTGCGGGCGGGGTAAGGACTACTCCGCGGCCCCAGGACGCCGCCTGGCGGCCGGAGGCGGCATCGCACCGGCCCCGTGAGCTTCCCAGCTTAGTCAAGGCCAGGCTGCCCAGCCTCCGCTCCGGCCTGGGCACCATCCAACCCTGCAGAAGGGCACCGCTAGAGGGACTCAGAGACTCAGGACCCTGAACAGCCTTCACTGTACAAAGACCTTTGCCATCCCATTTCTCATCCTCCACTTCACAGGCTGAGAAACTGATGCCCAGAGCCAGCCCCCATTTCCCGGTCTTCTCACGGTCCATGATCTCACCGGATACCGGGTAGACATGAGAGTAAAACACGGGGCATGGACCTGCCGCTCGCTGGCTGAACAACCCTATTTCACATCTCTGCGCCTCAGTTTTCTCATCTGTGAGATGGGGGCAGTGATAGTATCTATCTCCCAGGGTTGCTGGGAGGAAAAAATGCGATCGCGTTAGGTGAATGTTCTTTTTAAAAGGTGAATTATGTCCTAATCACAATTTGAATCACAATTGTGTCCCCAGTTTACAGAGGGGGTAAACCGAGGCCCAGCAGGGAAGGAGAATGGCCAGGCTCATAATAACTAACAATTAATATTGCGGAGATGAGTACCCAGATCCTGGGCCCCGAATCTGCTCCTCCCCTCGCCCGCCCGCGGTCTCCGCCCTCGACCCCCTTCGTCTTCTTTCCGTCCCTTTCGAGAACTGTGTGCCTATCCGGGCTTCTCCCTCTGCCAAATGTCTTTCAGCCTCGCTCTCTGGGGGTCTCTCTCCCTCTCGCTGTCTCTCCGCCTGGTCTCTCCGGAGTTTCTGGTCCTGTCGCCCTCTTCCCTTCCCGCCGGGCCGCGCTAGGTGGACAAGCCCTCGGCCGCGCTCCAGAGGCATTTAATTCGAGCCAGACGCCGGCCGCGTCCCCGGCTGTGCGGGGCGGGAGGCGACGCCCGCCGCGCGCCCGGCCTCCCCGGGCCCCGACCCCTCCTTTGTAATTTGAATAAAACGCCCCCCCCCCGGCGTGGCCCCCGCCCCGCGCGCAGCCTTAATCCGCTGCCTCCGCTCTCCCCGACTGCAGGCGGCGTGCACGCAGGAGGAGCGACGGCGGCCGGGCGCGCGGCGGGACTTCGGCGCGGCTTCCCCAGGGTGCGACCCCCCGGCGCGCCAGCCGCGCGAGGATGAGGGCGCGGCCGCAGGTCTGCCAGGCGCTGCTCTTCGCCCTGGCGCTCCAGACCAGTGTGTGCTATGGCATCAAGTGGCTGTAAGTAGGGACCCGCGTCCACGCACGTGGGCCCCGGGATCCGCGGCTGGGGGAGGCGGAGAGCCTTAAGGGGCCCCCTGGATCGGGCCAGCGTGCCCAAGACCAGGGAGCAGAAGTTGCCTGGGGGTCGTGGGCAAGTCACCCTTTTTAAGCCTCCTTTTCCTCCTCTGTTAAATATTGTCCTTACCTGCGGGAGGAGCAAGACAGGGCGTGGAGGACGACAGAATTGCCCTGTTCCGTGCGGCCGAGGGTTGCGCAAGACCTCCACAGGGACAGATGGAAAAAGAGCGTGGTCAGAGGGCCCAATCTAGAGGGTCTGCGCCCTGCACACAAGGCCTGCTCAATATTACGTTCCTTGACAGTCTCCTGACCCTAGCTGGAGGTTCTCAAGCAGTCCAGACCCCTCCACCTGGGTGACCTTGGGGAAGTGTCACTCAGCCTCTTGGGAGCCTCAGTGTCCTCCTCTGTCAAAGGAGGGTAAGATGAGAAGTGGCTCATGAAAGAACCCCATAAAGTGTCGGATGCTGAAGGGTAGTCCTTTAGATAGAAATTATTAATGGAGGGGTAAGTGGGAGAGAGACTCTTTTCCATCCAGCAGAAGGGACTGCCTGCTCTGTGCTGGGCTGTGGGCAGGGAGGGCAGGGAGAAAGGAGTAAAAGCCAGCCCCTTCCTGGAGGAGCTGCCCTCTGGTCTGGAAGAGATAAGCCCAGGCTGTAAATAACTCCAAGTGCCCCAGGAGAGCCCAGGGCGGTGTTGTGGGAGCCCAGAGGAGAGGAGATCACCTGGTGGGGAGCACATCCTTGGGACCCTAGGTAGATTTTTCGTGGGTAGTGCTCCTAGGACGGGCCTGAGGAGTCTCTGGGAGTTTGGTGGGTGGGGGCAGTGAGAGGAGGGCACTTTGGGTGGAGGAGCTCCCTGAATGGTGGAAAAGTCCAGGACAGGACACAGTCTAGAGTTCCAGGTCGGGGGCGGGGAGCCATGCAGATAAGACAGGCATGGGACAGACTATGGGCTGGGGAGGGGCCGCGAGGACGGTTCATGGATTAGCTGGAAAATGGGCAATAGTGGCTGGGCCACCGGCAAACAGTCTCGAGGTCACCAGCCCTACTCCTTCTGGGGCTTAGTTATCCATTAATTCTCTTGAGAGGGGAACCCCAGCTTCTTGCATTTCTTGTTTGCAAGGAGAAGCCTGAGCTCAGCAGCTTCCCAGCCTGGGGGCGCCGGTTCTTCTCAGCTGCTCCTGACTAATTTTATGAGAAATCAGCCGCTTTCCTTCTACTGCTGGTACCTGGCACTGTCGCAGCTGGTGAGAACCTCTGATCAGGGAGCCCAAGCCCTCCTCACTCACCACCAACCTTTTACAGATAAGGAAACTGAGGTCCAGAGAGGGAAGGGCTTTGTTAAAGGACCCAAGGAGCATCAGAGGCCAAGAACTGGGCTCACCCCTAGAGTGTTCTGGGGGACACTGCTAGAATTCCCACGCCACAGTGGGAACGCCGAGGCTCTGAGAAATGTGTGACTTTTACAGGCCCCCAAGCTGGCACGTGGCTGGGTAGGGTCTGAAATAGATGGCTAGTTCAGCCCAACATCCATGCTGTCCCCACTGCATAGCCCAGGCTGCCACAAAAAATGAGTACAACTCAGTGTCTGCCTTAAAAGAGCTGCCAGCCTGTTGGGGGAGACAGACATATAAAACGTACAAAGTGGACTTTGGGCTGTGTCCTAGGAGAGGGAGCATGGGAGCCCAGAGGAGGTGTGGTTAGCCCCACATAAGGGAGGTGACTCTGAGTCTGGCTTCAAAGGATAGATAGGATTTCGATGGCCATGGATGGAATGCAAAGCAGGCATCCTAGGCAGAGGGAACAGCAGGGGTAGGACGATGCGTGTGGGGAAACAGAGAAGCCAGGAATTACAGGAGCTTACTAGTAAATCCCCAGAGCTTTAGACATTTAACTTTGATAACACTCCTATGAAGTAGGTGACATTCTTATCGCTACCATTTTACAAATGAGGAAACTAAGGTACAGAGAGGTTAAGTAACTGGCCCAAGGTCACACAGCTAGTTAATTAATGGTGGATGTGGGATCAGAAGCCAGGCAGACAGGCTCCATGAAGCCAAACCTCTTTGATAGTGGTTAAACTCTTGCTGGAGCTGAAGATAGAGGGGGAAGCAGGAGAAGGAGTGGAGTTTAAGAATAACAACTCTGTGTGTGTGTGTGTGTGTGTGTGTGTGTCTGTATATATATGTGGCCTTGGTACATGTCAGGCACTGTTCTAAGTGCTTGATGTATGTTGTTTCATTTAAATCTCCCAACCACCACGTGAGGTGGGTTCTGCCATCACCCTCATTAATCAGAAGAGGAAGTGGAGGCTCAGTGGGTCTTTAACGAACTGGCTGTCACAGCTAGTAGGCAGCAGAGGCAGGACTTGGAGTTAAGTTGCGTGGCTCTGGGGCCTCTTGGTCACAGGGAGCCACAGGCCAGTTGGGAACAGGGAAGGGTACGGTGGGGATGGGAAGCTGGGGACTCATCCAGGAGACTCAGCTGCCCTGGGGATGTCCCAGAGGACCCTGCTGCGCTGGGCTTTGGAAAGTGAGCTGAAGAGGAAAGGGGCATTTGACATGGGAAATGAAAGTAAACGTGGCTGAGTGACCCAGATTGCCCACCCACTGGGGACCTGGGACTCAGCTTGGGCTTTCTGTGGGGTAGGGGGTAAGGGAGAAGGGGTGGAAGCACCTGATCAGAAATAACCTGGGGGACCCCTCCCTACCTCACCTCCCACCCAAGCCAGGTGCTGGGAGGCTCAGACCAGAAGTGTGGGGACATCCTTTTCTGGCTGCCCTGTGGTGGGCAGGGAGAATGGTTCCAGCCTTCTGTGAACCACTGGGGTTACCCAGTGAGGGGAAGGCCCAGGGTGGCTGGGAGGACCCATAAAGGCCACTCCACCCACCCCGGGCAGCCCCAAGCCTGCTGCTTACTCCGGGGCTGGGCCTCTTGAGGAAGAGTCCTAAGAGACTCAGAAGGGACACAGCTGCCGCAGAGAGGCTGGGAGGAGCACCAGACCTGAGCTGGAAGGCCTGGGTCCCAGCCCGAGCTCTGCCAGTTCACTAGCCATGAGCCAGGCTTCAGGCAAATCAATCACGTTAGCCTCTCTGAGCCTCAGTTTCCTCATCTCTACAATGGGAGTGAAAGAGCCCTAGCCTGTGGTTAGGAGTCCTGGGTTCTAGCTTGGCTCTGCCTCTGATTGGCTGGCTGTGTACAGGTCGGGGCTAGCCCTGCCTTTCTCTGGGCCTCAGTGTCCCCACTTCCACAATGGGGTGGGGACACTGAGGCCCGGCGAGGGGCAGTGACTTGCCCAAGGTGGAACGTTAGATGTGCTGAGCTGGAGCTGAAACCCAGGTCTCTGCGCCTCCCCCGCCCCCGCCATTCCCAGGAGAACCCCAACTCCTGAATGAGAGAGACCTCGGCCACCCCAGCAGCACCCTGGGCATAGGCCTCACCTGTGAACTCTCTGTTCCCTCCTGTCCTCTCTTCCACACTCTCCCCCATGCACCCACCCCCAGATAAACCAAAATGTTTTCAATTAGGGGTGCGCTGCAGTGAGGCAAGCCGGACGAGATGTCCAGACGGGTAACTCCCCCGCCTCCCACCCTAATCCTTGATTACCTCCCCAAGGGGGCCTTAGTTAGAAATGGTCATTACCACTAATTACCAGATGACCGCATCGCCCTCCTCGGGAGTGGAATCCGCTGCCTCCCGCCTCCTGATCTCCCAGTCTGCACGCTCCCGCGAGCAGGCCTCCCCCAGCACGCCGCAGCTGGCCGCTCTGTCCCGGCCGCTCTCTCCGCAGCCCCGCGCCCGCCCAGGACCTCCAGAATGCTTCCCGTGTGTCCTCTGCCCACCTGGGCAGTCTGTGCCTCATCTGGGAGCATCCTCACCGGCTTTCCCTCATCGAACCTCTCTCACCACCAGCTGGGGAGGTGGATGCTTGATGACTTCAGAGATGGACAGACTGACCCAGAGTGGCCCAGGGTCCCCAGACCCCAGGAGCCCAGAGGACCCCTCCTCGGAAGCCGCAACCTGAGCTCCCCAGGAAAAGTCTCAGCTTACATTATCCGCTTTCTGAGCAGGAGCCCAGGGGAAGGACCTGGAAGGCAGCCACCCTGCACGGGGGCCTGCTGTGTGCCGGGTACCGTGCTGGGTGCTTTCTCGCGTATCTCCTGTAATCCTTCCTGTTGTGAAACAGCAAAGTGGCTCAGAGGGGAAGGATGGAAGCCGGGCAAGGGTGATGGGCAGAGCAGGCTCAGGACAGGCTGAGCGTGGGCGGCCCCAAGCCCAGTAGAGAGGGGACCTGGGAAGGTGAGGCCAGGTTTGAGGGAGGATGGTATCCAGAGGAGGCCGAGCGCCTGGGCACTGGAGCGCCTCAGCTTCCTCCTCTGTACAAAGGGGGTGATAGATAATCTGCCAGGCCCCTCGGGCATTGTAAGAATGGGATGAAATGAGAGGCTCTGTAAACTGGGGAGTGCTGTGCCCACCTGGGACAGTGGGTCCATGCGCGTGGACACTGTTTGCTAGGTGGTGGCAGAGGGGCTGTAACAACCAAGAAACAGGCTGAGGGGGTGATTATCTGTCCCTGTGTGGTCACCCCTCATCCAGTATGTGTTGCCGGAATTCAGGCAGCAGGTTCCCCAGTCATAGGCAGGGTCAGGCAACCATGCCTGAGGTCTGCATCCAGATACACCAGAGGTTTCTTGGCTCATGCCTTGGTGGGGTAGGGATGGGCCAGGGGTCGCAGTGAGGGAAGATGGCCCAAGATACCCACAGTCAATCTCAGACAGGCTGGGTTGTGCCACTCCAACCACAGACACCAGGCCATGCCCACTTGCCCTGGGTCTGCTTTCCAGGCCTCGGGGATGATTTCTGTATTTTGGAGGTGTAGGATGGGTGGGGCATGGCAGAGAGAGGCAGCAGGAAGCAAACTAACCTATTAGTACTCAGTGTAGCACATATTAACTCATTCAGCCCCTACAAGACCTCCAGGAGTCCCCATTTTTTAGTTGACGCTCAGAGAGCGGCAGCAGTTCACCCAGGATTGCCCGGCACATAGAGGCCAGAGCTTGAGCCACAACCTAGGTCTTCTGACTCCCTCTGGTCCAAGATTCACGTGGCAACAAGCAAGGGATCCCATTTATGAATGCCCCGAGTGCTTTACATCCATTATCATATTTAAGTCTTGCCATCACCTTTTGAAGTAGAATTTATCATTTTCTTATAACAGATGAGGACCATGAGGCCCAGAGAGGTTGGGTAACTTACCCAGCTCACACAGCTGGTGCCCAAAGCCTGAGCTCTTCCCTGGGCCAGCCCATGAACTGGAACATCTGGGTCATTGCCTTATAACTGGTGATAGGTCTGTGCAGCCATTAGACGAGGGGCTCCTTGAGGAAAGGATCTATGTCTGGGAAGAGCTGGTGCTTAGTAAATATTTCTTCCACAAGTAGATCAAGTTCATTTATTCATTTAGGTACAGGAGCAAGGGGAAAGGCATTCCTGGCACCAGGAAAAGCCTGGGCATATGCGTGGTGGTAGGGCAGTGCCTGTCAGAGAAGCCAGGAGTCTGGTGTGGCAGATATTAGGACACATGGGGGACAAGGACGGGGGGCCAGAGAGGGCTGGAGGGCCAGGTTTTGAGGGGCCTTGAGGTCAATCCCTCAGACAATGCTGGGAGATTGATGGGAGAGGAGAGTTTACTTGACTTGCTCAAGGTCACAAGGGGAGTGGGGGTGACAGAGCCAGGAGTCTGCCCAGGCCCGCGCTGTTCTTTGGTACCAGGCTGCCTCTCTTGGGATCTCAGGCCAGGGCCTCGAGGAGCTGGGCCTCACCAGGTCTCGGTCATGACGCTGGGTGAGGTCTCCTGTGGTCCCAGCAAGTGGGGCACATAGCACTTGGGCCTGAAGATTGGCCCCTTCTTGCCGCCTGTCCCTCTGGGGTCTCTGCTGGGTCTCTGAGGACCAGCTGGCCCTAGGGTAGGGGGTGGGTCTATATGGAACCCTTTAAGGCTGTGGGGTCCCTCTAGCCTCCACTTAAGAGGAGGGGCTGCCTGATGCAGTCTACTCCTCAGAGAAGGCCTGGGAGGAAGCTGAATGCAGGATCGACCCCTGGTCCTAGAGTCTTGGAATCCCAGTGCCCAGAACCAGGATCTGGAAGCTCTTAGGTCCTATAACATCACTAGAGGTCATAGGGACCCCCTTGGCCAGCATTTCCCAAAGCATGGAGGAGGTCAGCACTCCTCAAATAAAGGGTTTTGTGCTCAGCAGACTTGGAAGTTAAACAAAACCAAGCCTGTTGCTTTGCTGCAGGACTTCTCAGGGCCTTTAAAATGTAAATGTGCATTACTACTCTTCAAGGGGGGATGTAGTATATCACATTCCCCAGCTGTGCTTGATTGACCATGGATCCCTTTTTTCAGAGTGTCTCCCTGGAACCCATTCTGGGAAATACAGTTTAGAGATACAGACACTGAGACCCAGAGAGGGACAGTGATTTATCTAAAGTCACATAGCAAGTTAATGGCTAAGTCCAATTCATCACCAAATTGAGTGGCTCTTTAATCTTCTAATGAATCTCTTGCATGTATGTGGGATTTTACAGCCTAATAAATGGGTTTAATAATTAAACAAAGCCATGATGGGAAGCTCCTAACTCACACTGTGCATCTAGTAAATGGTCAATTAATAGTATGTATTACTATGATGGTGATGATTATAATAATCCAGCACTTAGCACACTGTCTAGCATGTTCAGTATTGAATGAATGTTGAATAAATAGTAATCATTCACAGCTGTGTGGGACTAAATAAGGCAGTGGATGTGAGTGCTTTGTGAACTATAAAACCGTTTATTGTTAGTATAATTATAATAAAGCTTAGGTAGGATGGGGGCCATGATCCTATGTTATGAATGAAGGCCTGAGGCCCAGAAAAGGACAGTGATGTGCCCAGGGTCACACGGGGGCGGGAGGGGGAGCCGTTACTCTGCCGGGGACAGTGCTTGGCCTCCTGGTTTCCCAGCTCCTTCCAGCAAAGGCTCCAAGACTGTGGAGGAGAGGCTGGGGCCGGTACAGCGGGTGGAAGCAGCACGGCCCCTCACAGCCCTGACTTCCCTTCCATTGGTTGCTGCCTTTTGGCCTGTGTGCAGGGCGCTCTCCAAGACCCCGGCGGCCCTGGCACTGAACCAGACGCAACACTGCAAGCAGCTGGAGGGCCTGGTGTCCGCGCAGGTGCAGCTGTGCCGCAGCAACCTGGAGCTCATGCACACCATCGTGCACGCCGCCCGCGAGGTCATGAAGGCCTGCCGCCGGGCCTTCGCGGACATGCGCTGGAACTGCTCCTCCATCGAGCTCGCCCCCAACTACCTGCTTGACCTGGAGAGAGGTAGGGGGCCAGCGGGGGCTGCTAGGGCCTGCGGAATGCATGCGGGTGGGGTGGGGTGGATGAATTCAGGCATAAATATATGTGTGTTTAGATAGGTGGGTGAATTCATGGATGGATGGCTGGAAGTGTGATGGGGGGATGAGTGAATAGCTGGATGATGGATGGATACACGGATGGGTGGGTGGATGAATTAATCATGGACATGGGTATTGGGGCGTGAATTGATGAATGAATGAACCTATAGTGAGTGAATATACCAGTGCGGGGAGCCTGAATGACAGTACAAATGCACATGTACCCCTCACGCCTGAACAAAGGAATGAATGATGCAGGAAGGCTCTGGGGGTGGGGGGTCTGTAATGAGAATGCAACTGAGCCTGCCCTCGGGGCAGACAGGTGTGGAGCAGTTAATTCTAGACCAGCCCGACTGAAGGTGCTGGGAAAGGCACAAAGTGATGTCGGGACTAAAGAACATCTGCGGAGAAGACTTCCCAGAGGAGGTGGCTTCTGGGGGTGGATTTGAGGGCCCTATGTATCATAGAGAGGCTTTTGAAGGGTAGGAATGCCCCAGTGGATCTCATCTTTACCCTGCACGGTGACAGCTAACGTTTGTGCAGCACTTTACAAAGCCTCCTTCCTTCCTGAATTATCTGAGCTCCAGAGCAAGCCTGTGAGGTAGGTATTATCATTTCCACTGTACAGTTAAGGATACTGAGGCTTGAGAAGGGGGGTAACTTGCTTGGATGCAAGGCCAGGACACCCCACTGCCAAAGCACGTTGGGCTCCATCTTAGTTTGCTAGGGCTGCTGTAACAAAGCCCCACGCACCGGGGGGCTTCTGACAACAGAAGAATTGTCTCACGGTGCTGGAGGCTGGAAGTCTGAGGTCAGAGTCAAGGTGTCAGCAGGGCTCCGTCTGAAGACACTGGGGGAGGATTCGTCCCTGCCTCTTCTTAGCTTCTGGGGGCTGCCGCAGTCTTCGGTGTTCCTTGGCTTGTAGCTGCATCACTTCAGTCTCTGCCTCTGTCACATGGCCTCCGCCCTCTATGTCTCTGTATCTAAAATTCCGTCTTCCTATAAGGACACCAGTCATTGCATTAGGGCGCACTCTGCTCCATCTAATGATCTCATCTTAGCTCAGTTACACCTGCAAAGACCCTATTCCTAAATAAGGTCACATTCACAGGGACCAGGGATCAGGACTTGACCATATCTTTTCAGGGGACACATTTCACCCCACAGCAGGCTCTTTGCTCACTGGTCTTTGAGGAGCTCAGGGACTGGGCCTTCTGTTCCCGAAAGCAGCCCCTGACACTGGGTGCAGGGCAAGCAGGGAGGAAGTGCAGCGTGGTGAGCGTGTGAGTGAGGGTGTGCTCTGGCGGGGCTGGCTTTGCGTGCTTGTGAGAGAACGTGCGGGTCAGCTAGTGCGTTTGGGGGAGGGTGGGGGCGTGACAGATGAACGGTCGTCGTGCCATCCCCCACCTGCTCCACTGCTCACCGCCCCTGTCCCCGCCCGACCCCGCAGAGGCAGGTGGGGGCCCTCAGATCAGGGCAGGGTCCCGTCCTTGGGTCGCCCGCCCCGGCTGACCCCGCACCTCCCCACAGGGACCCGGGAGTCAGCCTTCGTGTATGCGCTGTCGGCGGCCGCCATCAGCCACGCCATCGCCCGGGCCTGCACCTCCGGCGACCTGCCGGGCTGCTCCTGCGGCCCCGTCCCAGGTGAGCCACCCGGGCCCGGGAACCGCTGGGGAGGATGTGCGGACAACCTCAGCTACGGGCTCCTCATGGGGGCCAAGTTTTCCGATGCTCCTATGAAGGTGAAAAAAACAGGATCCCAAGCCAATAAACTGATGCGTCTACACAACAGTGAAGTGGGGAGACAGGTAACCACCCCCCCACCCACCCCAGATGGTTGTGCTTGTGCCAATTGGCCAGAAAAGGGCCGCCCAGTGTGCCCCAGTGGAGGGGTGGCGGGGGGACGGGCCCTGATCCACCCACACTGATGTGCTCCTGGCCTCCCCTGGCTCTTCCCTCTCCAGCTGCTTGGGGCTTGCCTGGCTCCTCCTCCTCCAGGGGGTCCACCAGGATTTGGGTTGGAGAACGTCGGTGGAGCAGAAGGAGCACTGAGCTGGGAGTCAGGAGCTCTAAACTCACTGTGTGACATTGGGCGAGTCACTTCCTCCCTGGCCTCAGTTGTTCCCATCTATAAAATGGGGTGGGTTGGTGCTCTCTGGTCCCCATTGGTCACGTTCCTCAGTGTCTTCCTCTGGGGCTCTGGGCCAAGGCCGGTGTGGGAGGAAGCATGGAGAGGGCTGCGGAGCAGCAGAGCCTTGCTAAAGGGTCGTCTCCTTGGATCTAATGGGGACTCTCTCCTGGCTCCAAAACCCACCCCAACCTCCTAAACACGGTTTCCCCTCCATGTCTGTTATTATCAGTGTTGCATTAGTTCCTCACCTCATTCCACAGCAGGTTGGGGTGAATGCATAAGTGAATGAATGGACCTTTTTATTTTTTGAAAATTAAAAAAAAAACTTTATACCAATCAGTGTGCCAGACACTGTGGTGGGTGCTTGATTAGTTTTCTCTCCCGTAGTCCACAAAACCACACTGTGAAGGGGTACTGTTACCCCTCCTTACAGATGGGGAACTGGTCCCGGAGGGGCAGAGTGTCAGGTGTGGATGGCATCTCATGGCCTCTTCCCTGCAGCCTCGTTAGGCCCATTGTGCAGAAGCACCATGTGAGGCAGAAGGAGCTTAGGTGGCTTGGCCAAGGACACAGGGTGCAATGGAGCCCAGGTCTATGGGACTCCAGGTCTAGAGGTTTCCTTGTCCTCACCTTCCTCTCTCTCTGGTCTCCCTCTTGTAAGGATTCTAGGACATCCAGGCCATCTTTGGGCAGTTGGGGAAACTGAGGCCAAGTCACCCTGGGGATCTGTAGAAGAACCTGGCTAGGGACCCAGAACTCCTGCCTCCCAACCCTGCTGGCCCACCCCACCACCCTTGGAAACCCACTGGGAGCCCTTCACCCAGCCTCCCGCCCAAGAACCCAGCCCCACTCCTGCCCATGGCCAGGCCTGAGCCTCATGCTGCCGGGGGCACAGCCGTCCCGTCCCGCGGTGCAGTCCCAGCAGGGTCCTCAGCCTCAGAGGCACATCAGCCCTTTCCCAGGGGCCCTGATGCCAAGGAGCTGGCCTCCCTGGGGCCGCCTGCAAGGGCCCGGGAGGGTAGATGACCGCGTGTTCAGCGCCGGCACCATGGCCTCAGGAAGCCTGGGCCCCTTCCCGCCATCTGAGCTGAGGAGCTGAATGTGGTTTACCTTTCCTGGATGACTCAGAAGTACCTTGCGCCCTTGGGAGGCCGAATGTGCCCTGCAGTCGGGTTCACTTCATTATGTGCTCTCCACAGGCTTTGCTGAGACAGTTCCAGACTCTAGACCCAAGTGGACTCCCTCATTCCCCACTTCCTGGCACTGTGAGGGGTAGGGAGCCCTGGGACCTTGACCAGCTTCCTCACTAACTCCCTGTGTGATTTTGGGCAAGTCCTTGCCCTCCGTGTGCCTCAGTTTCCCCATCTTTTTGATGCAGGGGTAGGCCCAGGGGACCCATAACCCTTGCAGTGGAGTACACAGGGCAGGCGGGGGGTGGGGGTGGGCAGAGGGATCTGAGTCCTGTGTGCAGGGAGTTGGGGCTTAGACTGCAGAACTGAAAGGCCTGCAGAAGGCGTCCAACTCATGGCCCTCAGGTACACAGGGAGAAACTGAGGCCCGCGGAAGATAGTGGCACAGAGTCACTTCCAAAGACAGGGCTAGAGTCTCCCCAGGCCCCAAGCCCAGGCCTCCCCTCTCCACCATAATTCTTACTTAGACTGATTTTTCAAAACCAAATATTGATTTAACTTTTGTAGTTCACAAACCTCTTTCATATATGTCATCTCGTTGAATCCTTTCAACGACTCTGCAAGGTAGCAATTACACACCCGCTCAGCACACGTGAAGACAGGCGCTGAGTGGTGATGCGGCACCAGGCAGCAGAGGGGAAGGCCAGCCAGGCCAGGGGGCCCACCCCCAAGCACCCACCTCTTGCCTCTTCTTCCCTCCCTCCCTTCCTTTTCTTCTCCCTGCCACCTTTTTTTCAGCAAGCATTTTGTGAGAGAGAAAAAGCATAGAATGATGAAAAGCCATGGCTTTTGGAATTGCCCTCAGACCTGGGTTCAAATCCCAGCCCAAGATCTTCTAGCTGTGTAGCCTTGGGCAAGAGACTCAGCCTCTCTGAGCCTTCATTTCCTCTTTTTTCAATGGGGAAATGAATGATATCCCCCATGAAGGGCTTCTGTGATGGTTAAGCCATTTTAAGTGTGAGAGCACTTGGTACACTAGGTGTATAAATGGCATCCGTTACCCCTGCAAAAGCCACTCTCTTGCTGCCCCTCCCAGCTGCCCCCCAGGGTGGAGGAGGAGCTAAGGATCCACAACACCCCCCAGCTTTAGAGCAAAAAGCCCTGTCACTTGAGGCCCGGAGCAGGTGGTGACTCCCTGAGAGCACTGGCAGGCAGAAGGGTGGGGCCGGGCCCCGGGGCAGGCCAGGGAGGGGGCTCCGGCCGCCCAGCCCGACGCCCTCCGCTGTCCACAGGCTCTGCGTGCCTCTCTGGAAATGAAGTGTAAGTGCCACGGGGTGTCTGGCTCCTGCTCCATCCGCACCTGCTGGAAGGGGCTGCAGGAGCTTCGGGATGTGGCCGCCGACCTCAAGACCCGCTACCTGTCGGCCACCAAGGTGGTGCACCGACCCATGGGCACCCGCAAGCACCTTGTGCCCAAGGACCTGGACATCCGGCCTGTGAAGGACTCGGAGCTCGTCTATCTGCAGAGCTCCCCCGACTTCTGCATGAAGAACGAGAAGGTGGGCTCCCATGGGACGCAGGACAGGTAAGGGCCCGCCGCCAGCTTGGCAGGAGGGGTCAGCCATGTGGCACGTGCCCCATCCCAGCTCGGGGCCAGGCACACAGTCGGGCCTCAGTCAGCATTTGGGGAATGGAGTCCCTGCCCAGTTGAACGCCAGGTGGAGGTGTGGGGTCCCAGGGGCCCCTGGCAGAGCTCCTGGGAGTGGCTGTTATGCACCTCGCCCAGGCAGGGGCTCCTGGGGAATGGAGGCTCGTGGGAGGCTCCCATCCCACCTGCCCCTTAGTGTGGGAGACAGAGGCTAGGAAAGAGGCTGCCTGACATAAAATAGATCCTCAGTAAATGTCTGTCAAATGAATAAGCGAAGGATAAATGTCATACAACCTGTGAGCTGGACCAATGAACTGAGGCACAAGGGAAGGTGGGAGCAGTGGCCAGCCCGTGGCCGCACAGGAAGTCTGCACAGTGTGGAGGTGGAACCAGGACAAGCGCTTTTCAGAGGGGCAGCAGGAGAGCGAGGGCGGCCTGCATTCTGTGGAGAGACGGCGCTCCCATGCCCCCGCCTGCATTCACCCACCTCCCTCCCCCCGGTCCCCCATTTCAGAGCCAGAGCTGGGGTCCCTACAGCAGGTCCCATCACAGCTGCTGAAGCCGATTCAGGACAGGAGAGAAGGAGGGAGCCAGTGGTGACTATAGACCTACTGTGTGCCAGGAAGGGCTGGTGAGGATTCAGGGGAGCAGCTCTTCCCGGAGATGGTTCAGGAGGAATCCAGTCCTGAAATGCTATAAAGAAATAGTTCTGCAATCAAATACGTTGGGAAATTCTCTCTGGCGATTTGCAAGGCATGAGAACATATTAAAGGCTCTGAGGAATCCCGCAGTAAAGGATCTGTCTAAGCCAGTGTTTCCCAGAGGTGTTTGGCTGTGGAACTCTTTTATTAAGGAGCCCCTAATAGCATTCCACAAAACTAGTGTTCTTCCAGGTTAAAAGAATATTGAACCAGAGTGAGGGTGTCTGAGAACGTGTCTGGCACATAGTTGGTGCCTGGCCAGATTTTGCTTCCTCCTCAGCCCACGTTCCTGCCTCCAGGAGAGGGGGACTGCTTTGGGGGGCTCCATCCTCACAGGCCAGGGCAGCAGGCTCTGCAAGGAGGCCCAGGCTCCCATCTGGAAGCCAGATTGAGAGGCTCAGGCAGAATGAAGATGGAACCAGGTCAGGCCAGGGAGACGGGAAGGAGCGAGAGTCTGGGCTGAGGCAGCCAGGGTGGGTGTGATGAGGCTGGGGTTGGGGAGAGGATTCTAGAACCCAGAGGACCTGGGGGAAGCACATTGAGGACCCCAGAGCAAAGAGAGGGTCTCCCTGGATCCACGGGGGCTCTGTGTGTGTGTGTGTGTGTGTGTGTGTGTGTGTGTGTGCGCGCGCGCACGTGTGTGCATCAGGGAAGCACAGTTCCCACCCTGACGCTGCAGTTTCCTAGCTGTGGGACTTTGAGCAAATCCCTTCACCTACCTGAGGCTCAAGTCTCGTCTTCTGTGCCAAGAGGATGGTACCACTCGCTTGGGAAGGTTGGCAAGTGATTCTAATCACATTTACGGAGCAGCCCCTCCTTGCTGGATGGTGTCAGTGCCGTAGGAAGGGTTTGTGAATGACAGTCTCCCCTCCCCGAGGCTGCCAGGTCTCTTCCTTCCCAGCTGTCCCGACTCTGCACCTAGGACTTGCCCCTAACCTATTGGTGAGGAGGCCCTATTCCACAGCACCAGCTACCACCCTTGCTTTCTCAGAATGCTATCCCCCACCGCCCCCAGCCTTCCTGCCATGCTCAGCCCTGGGCCTCTGCAGACAGCTGTATGGGTCAGCTCTTTCTGCAGTAACAAACAGCCCCTACATCTCAGTGGTTCACAACCACAGACACTTCTTACAGCATTACATGAGGCTCTGGCGGGCACCAGGGATGGGGAGGGACATCAAGTGCTCAGACTGTGACAGGGAAAACGGGGAGCCCAGAGGGGCCCTGTCTCAGCCTAGACATCAAGGAAGGCTGCCTGGAGGAGGGGAAACGTGAGCTTTACTAGATTAGGGATTTGGGGGGTACGGGGGGTTGGATGCAAATGAACTTTGTTAACTGTAAAAGGCAGGTACACAGGTGGTACACGTGGCTGGGCCCCTAGCTGGGCAAGATGCGCTCCTCAAATCCAGCCTGGTGAACTGAAGCCTCCTCAGCAGTTCCTATTCCAAACTCTGAAACCTGCCCTTTCTCCAGGCCCCAGCCTCCCCAGCTCCCCCTCACAGGCACCATCGCGGGCCTTGTCTGGCTCTGAGGTTGGAGGCCAGGTTTCAAACATTGCATGTCAGGGACCCAGAAATAAGAATGAAACTCTGCCCCCTTCCACTGCCCTTTCCTAGAGGAGTCATCCAGAGACCTTCAGATTCAGGCTAAGGGAGACTAATGGTGTTGAGTGACTAAACAAAGCCCAGAAATGTTAAGTGACTTGCCTTAAGTCACGCAGCCAGTAAGCAGCAGAGCTGGGGTTTGAACCCAGGTCTGTCTGGCTCTGGGGCCTGTGTTCTTTCTGCTGTTCCCTCCTGCCTCCTGCCCGGAACTGCTTACAGTCCCCACACGCAGGTTGCCGTCTCCTCCCGACTCCCCCTCCAAGTGCTCCCTTGCTTACCTCCCCATGGCTCCTTCCCAGCTCAAGCCTCAGATTCTCTTACTCAGCTGCTGCTGGCAGCAGCCTCCCTGGCCTCCCTGCCTCCAGCCCTGCTCCTCCATCCATCTCTCACTCCCCTTAGATAGGTCAGGTCAAGGTGTTTGTCCTCCTTGCCCCCAACACCCTTTCTCCTCCCCTCCGTCTTAGATTCCTGTTCATCTTTCATGCAATGGCCTGGATGATCCCTCCTCCTCCAGGAAGCCTTCCTGAACTCTCACAGACCCCGTGCTCACCCTGTGTGATGCTGGGCAAGTCCCTTCCCCATTCTGTGCCTCATTTTCCCCATCAGGAAATATGAGGGTTGGATTTGGTCATCTCTAGGGCTTGCCCACCTCAGACATTCTGGGATTCCTTGGTCCACATGGCTGTGGGGATCCAGCTGCATCCCATGACAGCATCCTTGTCTAGCCTAAGCCCAGCTAGATGAAATGCCAACCTGCACAGATGTTTCTTCACTAGACAGAAGAGCTGATGGCAAGGATATTTGGGTTTTATAGCGACCTTCAGTGTCTTCTTTGCCCACAGGAGTGATTCAGGAAGAAATGCAGCCCCTGGCAGCCCATGGGTTCTCTGCCCTTTAGGGTGGGGAGAATATGCACTGGACTTGGTTTCAGGACCCCTGAGCTTGAGCCCTGCTTATCCGCAAACTCCTATGAGACCTTGAGCAGGCCTCTGCCCTTTGCTGAGCCTGTTGTTTCCATCTGTAAAATGGGCATAGTAATTCCACTGACCCAAAGACCCTGCCTGCCTTGGATAAGATAAAATACTGGAGGGAAGCGCCTGGTTCAAAGGGGGCAAATTATTGATGGACCCTCTGTCTCCACCAAGAGAGTGCCAAACGCTCACTTTGCCTCACATCCGATGCCATTTGTTTGTTTCAGAATTCATCCTGGGATTCTAAAAGTAAAAACGATCTTTACGCTTGTTACAATATAATTAAGGATTAAATACGAAGATAGGATTATTAGACAGTGGTTTGAGACACTTTCAAGTATTTAGAAGTAGAAGATATAGGAAAAGAGACAAAGGAAACAAAACACCCCCTCATTTTGACGAATGCCTATTGGAAATATAGGGAAAAGTGAGAAGTAACCCTTCAGAAAGAGGGTTATTTTAAATTCCCTAAAGACTAAAACACTGTCCAAGGGGGACTGAGGCTGCAGCCGTGGTCAGAGGAGGCTGGGGCTGCCTGGCTGGGAGTGGGGGGACTGGTGGGTGACAGGATGCTCACTGACCTCCCCTCCCCCACCAGGCAGTGCAACAAGACGTCGCATGGCAGTGACAGCTGTGACCTCATGTGCTGTGGACGCGGCTACAACCCCTACACAGACCGTGTGGTCGAGCGGTGCCACTGCAAGTACCACTGGTGCTGCTATGTCACCTGCCGCAGGTGTGAGCGCACGGTGGAGCGCTACGTCTGCAAGTGAGGCTGCTCTGCTCCTCGGGGACCCTCAGAGGCTGGCCAAGGGGCCTGGAGACGCCCCATGGATTTTGGCTTGTGAATTCCAGATACTAGACGTGGAAGGAGGCTTGTCCTTTGCCTCCACTTGGAAACCACCAGGAACAGAAGGCCGGGCCACCCGGGAAAGAGGGCCAGGACATCAAAGGAAACCGACAAGATTAAAAATAACCTGGCAGCCCGAGGCCCTGGAGTGCCCACCTGCTGCCTTCCAGGCGGGTCTAAGAAGCCAGGGGCATGGGTTTGGCAAGACTGGTACAGACTCGACCTTTCCTAGCCAGAGACCCCAGCCTCCTGGGAAGTGGGAGGTCAGCCTCTCCTCACCAGAATGTTCTGCAGGCCTAGCCCTCGAGACCCCCGGCCCACCCCAGGGTCTGAGCCTACTGGGCCCACCACATGGAACCACTAGCTTGGGTTGTAAATGTTTCTTTGTTTTGTTTTGTTTTTCTTCCTCTGGGATGTGGGAGCTACAGAAATATTTATAAAACATAGCTTTTTCTTTGGGGTGGCTGGCCTCAATTCCTCTTTATATATTTTATATATATAAATATATATATATATATGATGATCTGTATTTTAAACAAGGTCTTTAAACAGCTGTATGAAATAAATGCTGAGAACCCCAGGCCGCCCCTGCAGTTTCTGGCCTCCTCAAGTGAGCTCAGAGGATCCTGGGGCTGGTTGGGTGAAGTCTCCGGTTCCCAGGCGAGGCGGCGTCCGATTGATGTTTCCCACACGCTCCACCACCCAGCTCAGGCCCCAGCCTCCTTGTAAGATCTCCCGGTCAAGGGCGAGGACAGACGTCTTGAAACCCAAACCCAGCTGGCAGACTCTTTGTTCCCCAGGGACACACATGCAGGCGCACATAGCCTGGCTGTGTCATCAGACCTGCTAAGTGGCTTCAAGAGAAAACCTACCCGGGAGCTGGGAATGCAGACCTCAGGGGGGTGGTGGCAGAACCGCGCCCCAGCTAGCCCTAGCAGGGTTTCTGTGTGAAACCTGTGGGGAGGGCTTCTCCCTCCCTAGCCTCAGTTTCTCCGTTTGTAAAGCTGGTGGTGGAAATAAAGGGGTGGTTGGAAAAGACCCCCAGCTTCGTGTCTGGACCAGGCTGTCTGCAGTGGGCGTGGTTGGATTCCTGTTCTGTTTTGAAGGTGGAGCCATTAGATTTGTTCTTTTCATGGTTGTGGAACTTGAGGGCGAGGAGGATGGAGAAGGACCACGAGGGTTTTGGCCGAGTGCTTGGAAGCATGCTGGGACGGAGGTGGAGAAAGAACTAAGGTTCAGACTTGGTGGAGATTGTGATGTCGGTTGGGTCCCTAGTGGAAATCCTGAGTAGACGGGCAGATAATCAAGCCTGGCTCTGAGGAGAGCCTGGGGCTGAGATGCACATTTGGACATTGTCACTGAAAGGCGGGATAGAAAAGCAAAGAGGACCAAGGCTTGGGCCTGGAGCATTTGCACTTTGGAGGTCAGGGAGATGAAGAGGAAAAGAGGCGGAGAGACCAAGAGGTAACAGCCAGGAAGATGGAGAATCCTGAGGGTCTTAGCTGTTGCCAGGTGAAGAGAGGCTTTTGGAGGGGTGGGGGTCCCAGTTGCTCTCTGAGCTTCAGCCTCTCTTCCTGGGACATGGGCAGCACTGATGAGCAAGTAAAGAGTACCCTGGGCTAAAGTAGGTCCCCCAGATGGAAGTAATTATTAATCATCTGTATCTGCTCTGGCCGTGGGGTGACCACACCAGACAAAGGATAGGAAAGAACATTATAAACTGGACTTTGGTGCACAGGGAGGAGGCACAAACGCTGAGGGGAGAGCTCTCCACTCCCCAGAGCCAACTGAGACACAACCTGGGATGGTGGGGGCAGACCCAGGGTGGGATGGCGTGGACACGCCCATAGAGGCTGGACCAATCACAGGGTGGGAAGAGGAAGGGCTGTGTGGCCAGAGTCACGGAATCAGAGGCTGGAAGGAACCTTGCTTGAGGTTAGTCTTCTGGTCTCTCAATCTGTTTTGCAGATGAGGAAATTCCAAGATGGGAAGGGCCTTTCCTGTGGTCACAGAACTGATAAGAGGCCGAGGGCTGGTGGTGGGGCATTGCAGGGCGGGCCTCCCACCAGCATCTCTGCAGAAAACTCAGCCTCTGTTGAACAAGCGCCTGGAGTGTATGCTCTCCCAGGTTCAGGGCCGCCCCTGCTCCACATTGGCTCCCATGGCCCATAAAACCAATCCCCAGTTCCCTGGCCTAGCATACAAGTCCCCTCCCCCAGGCCCCAGGTGACTCTTCCAGCCACATTTCCTGCAACTTCCCAGGCACCCTCTCTGTTCAGCCTCCCTTTGAGCATCTGCTGTTCTTCCACAGCAGGCCTGGAATGTCATTTTCCCTGCTGGAATTCCACTCAGCCTTCAGAGCCATCTCTACAAAGCCTTTCCCGATGCCCTCAAGCTCTATACAACCCTTTGAACCTTTAAAGCAGCCATCACACTCATGCTTACAGTGGCCAGCCACTGCCCACTCTTCCTCCACGGCCCAAGTAAATGGTCCCCTCCTCCAGGAAGTCTTCCCTGACCACCCCCAGCCTGTGCCAGTGGCCTCTTCTGGGTTCCCACGGCCTCTGTGTTCCTCTCCCACTTTGCACTGAGCCAAGGTGTTGTAGAGGTTTGTGTTGTGTCTGTGTCTGCCTCCCCCTCCCCCCGACAACTGCCGCCCCGGTCCGGGGCCTCCTCATGGGCTGGGACCAGCCCAATTCACCCATGGGGCTCCAGGGTCCAGCAAAGTCATCCTAGTACATGTCTTGGAAATGTTGGATTTTGGGGTGTCCTTTGGACCTTAACCAGGACAAGCAAATGGGGAAACCAGACCAAGGACCAAGAATGACTCTCAGGAAGGGTGGTCATAATAATGTAACTGCTACCTGTTATTGTGTACCTACTATGTGCTATTCCAAACACATTGTCCGGAGTCAGCTTCGCAGCAGGCCCAGGTGGGTGTTGTTATCTCCATCCAACAGGTCAGAAAAGTGAGGCTCTGAGAGGGGAGGCCACTTGGCCCAGATCTCACAGTAAGTTCATAGCAGTGCGGGGCTGGGAGCCCAGGCGTGTCTGACACCAAACCCCTTCTCACACATTCTCACTCTGGCTAGGCACGGAGAGAGCATGTGGAAGACCGAAGGCTGTTTCCGGCTCAAGACAGGAGACCCAACTGGGCCCCTGACTCAGTGGGCCTGCCGCTGGCCAGTGCCAGGCCTGCAGGGAAGCTCTGTACCTTTCCAGCTGGTCAGGGGGTGGGCAACCCAGGGGCCATGGAGAGCTGCTCCCTGGACTGTTCCTCCCTGGCAAGGTCGGGGCTCTAAGCATTCAGCTAAGCCGAGCCCTTACTCAGGTGAGGCAGGGTGGACCCTCACCAGTGTGAATCCCAGAAACTCAGAGCTCTGGTGTCCCAGGATCTCACTGTGTTCAGAGATTTAGAGCCATAAAACCTTGGTACCTTGGACTTTTGGAGTAAATATCCTCAAACGATTGCATTGGAAGCCCTGTAGAGGCCCCCTGAGCCAGTAGCAAACCCAAAGAATTTAAAAGGCCCAGGTATTGATCTGTGGGTGTCAAAACGCTTGTCACCAGCAGGATTCCTGACCTGGGCCACACTCCTTCTCCCTCCTTCCTACGGGGGCAGCAGTCCCAGACTGGGAAAGCCCTAGAGATGGAAACTCCCCAGGGATGATAGTACCAGCCACTTTGAGGAGGCTCCCGAACCACGTGTGGGAGGCCAGCTGGAGACACGGGAGAGACAGGGCCTGGGGAGAGAGACAAGAAGGCGGCAGAAAGGAAACAGGAACTCTTGAAAAGAGGGAGAGATTAGCTTTGTGGGAAAGGAGAGAATGGGCAGATAAGGCCCCCCGGGGAGGCCAGGTCAGGCCAGCGGAACAACGAAGCAGGGACTGGGCCCAGCTTGAGCAGCCTGACAGTCTATTGTTCCTTAGGTCATGGAGACCAGCTGCCAGGTTACACAGACCAGACCTCCAGCAGGATGCAGGCCCCAGCATGGGACCCCAGGCCCAAGAGGGGCTGGATGGGGCAAGGGGGATTTTGGGGTTGGGAAACAGGAAGTCCAGCATCTTTTCTGCTCTCTTGCTGTGTGACTCAAGGCAGCCACTGGCCCTCTCTGGGCCTCTGCAGTGGTTGTCTCGTTTAATTCTCAAACGATTCTGAGGGGTAGTGTCCAGTATCTGTGTTTTATTGATGAGGAAACTGAGGTGCAGAGAGAGAAGCAATGGCCCAAGGTCACAGAGCCATAAGTGGCAGGGCAAGGATTCAAGCCCTAGGCCGCCTGGCTCCAAGTTCATGATGGGCATCCCAGGGATGCAGGCGGCCTCCGGCTGAGTGAATAGTTGATTCTGAGCCATTGGAATGGCAGAACAGGGCGTCACACAGAGGGAAAGAGAACAAGGCAAGACTGAGCGGTTCTTGACATCTGTCGCAGGGACTGGGGGCTGTGGTCCAGGCACAGATGTCAGGTGCCGCATCCCCATGGCCATCGGGCCATAGCTCAGCCAACATGTCCTGCCCTGTCCTCCCCGGCTGAGGAGCTCACCATCAGCTGGGTGCCTGGACTCCCAGGAGCAGCCTGTGTGTTGGGGTGAGGGGGTGGAGCACACATGTCCCCCTTCAGTGGGCCCCCAGCTCCCAATTAGTGTAGAAGAGATGGCTGAAGTCAGATGACAGGCAGAATCCTGGGGTCTTTGGGGACTGGGGGGAGGGAAAGCCCACTTCTCTCAGGGTGTCGGGGTAAGGAGTGGAAAGTCTGAAAGACTACTCGGAGGAGGTACCATGTGCACTGGGTCTGGAAGGTGAGTAGGATTTCAGGAGATGGAGAAGGAGGCGAAGGGGAGGGTCTGCAGGGTTTGCTTGGAGGAGGCCAAGAAGTGGGGCGTGGCAGCACAGGTCCAACCCAGGCTCCCCCCGGCCCCAGGTGAGAACGTCGGAGCTAGGTGTCTAAGACCACCCCACCAGGGCGCTAGCTGCCAGCTGCTCTGTCCACCACCTGCCCACCAGGCCCCCGCCCACCCTCAGAGATGGCTGGCTTCAGGCAGAGCAATTTAACAGCTGCACGTTTAACAGGTCCCTTTGCTCCCGTAGACCAAATCAACATCCGCTCAGCTCCCCAGACCTGTGGCTGCCGAAGACTCTCATGGGACCCTTGGTCCCCATTGCCTCACCTGCTGGGCTCCCTCGGGGGCCCGGATGGGGGCGCTGAAGGGTTGGGGCAGGGGCGGAGCGGGAGGAGGTGGCAGATCACACAACCGTCCCAGACAGGCTGGCAGTAGGGATGGGGCCTGTGAGAGGCCCAGACCCCAGTGCTCCTGGACAGGGACATGGCTGCAGTTAAAGCCAAGTGTTTATTTTATGTCTCCAGCATCTTTGCATCCATAGAAGCATGCCGTCCTGAGGGGACTGTGGAGCGGGAAGCTGGCCGAGAGGCGCTCTGACAGCAGCCTCTTAGGCTGCGTTTGAAGGTGCCTTCTGACTCAAGATTCTGGTTCACTTTTCTGATTCTGAAACTCCATCCAGGCCATTCCACAGTGCTGGGAGTTCAGGACCCAAGACTGGAAGACACTAAGTGTCTAGCGTGTCTAGAATCTGAAGAATCCCACACTGTATGGGATTTGCTTTCCTCCACCTGAAGTGGGAGCATCGTTGTGGTTTTTTCTAGTTTTACATCGTTCCTCCCCCACCCCACCCCATTTCTCCTCCCCCAAGAAATGTCCTCACTTCTGACCCCAGCGGGGTAGGAATCCTGCTCGCTGCAGACCCTGGTTCTACTCGCATTGCCCTGGACGTTTCTGGGTGAAAGGACGGGCAGCCTCGTCACCATCTGACCACCTCCTGGGACAGGCCGCTCGTCTGGGTGCTTTCCCCGCAGGTCTGTGATGGGCTCATTCTCGGTGCTCCAGGTGACATCCACCGGCAGCCCCCCTGCTCCTTGTGTGTCAGTTTGGGGGCCATTGCCCTCCTGGGAGTTGCTGTCCTTCCCTTCTGCTGCCCCCGATGGCTCCTGTCCCCACAAACAGAGACCCATTGTCACCCCCCCCCCCCCCCCCCCGCCCAGGGATGGGGACCTGGATCCTCAGGAATGGGGCATGGATGACTGCCCTCTACACTCCCTGTCCCAGCAAAGCCCAGGCTGGGTCTAAATCCATTTCTGGAGCAAAAGAAAACAGACACCCACTACCTCTTGCACACACAGAGCTCACCTCCCACCTGACACACATGTACCCTGACACACCAAGACACCGCACCACCCTCTCTCTCTGTCCCTCCAGAGCATGCATGAAATGCGCAAACTCTGCAGGGAGGCTGCATGGTGTAGCAGGTAGGGGCATGGCCCGTTAGAGTCACAGAGCCAGGGGTTTATCCCTGTCACTGCCCCTTACAAGCTGAGTGACCTTGGACAAGTTTCAGATCCCAAGACTCCATTTCCTCAGCTGAAAATGGAGGTGAACCCAGGCCACTCCTGACCTCTCAGGGTAAAACACTGAGCACCACACCGGGCTGGATCATCCAGCCAGAGCTTGGCCAGTGGTCCCTATTACGCACTCCATCTTTCCTCCCTGAAGCTTCCCTGGGCTTGCACTCTGTGCCCTGGGCTGTGCTGAGTGCTGGGGACACAGGAAAACCAGTTCCGGCTCACCTGCCAGGGATGAGGGAGCCCTCGGAAGGCAGACTCTGCCACTGGAGGGGCAGAGAGCACTGCTGTGGTTAGCACGCTTTGCTGTCGGCCAGATCTGACTGATTCCTGTCTCTGCCCTCGCTGGCTGTGTGGCCTGGGATAAGCTACTTAAGCTTTCTGAGTCTCCGTTTGTTCATCTGTAAAGTAGCATGAATAACAACACCCACCTCTTTGGACTGTTGTGAGGCTCAAACTAGATAATGGACATCAAGCACTTGGCAGATAGAAAGAGTTATTCATTGGTAGCCATTGTTCTTAAATTATAATTCAATCACTTAGTCAGTCAACAAACCTCCACGGAGCACTGCATTGAGCCAGGCTCTGCTGGGCCCTGGGGAACCAGAGCTGAGACCAATATGGCTCCAGCCCTTCAAGTCCTCAGACATGACCAGGGGGGCAGGGGAGGGGGCAAAGCGGGCCAGGACCCCGGGACCAGGGGGTGAGGAGGGAATCAGGGTGGCCCTCCCAGCCCTCCTCCTTGGCCCTGCAGCCGGATCTGCAAGGACAAGGAGCAGTGGCCACGTGGACTGGAGGACACCCAGTCAGGGGACAGCACCGCACAGAGGTGGGGCGGTCAGGGTCTCTTCCTTCAGGAGACACACTCTCAGGTGCCTTGGGGTTTACGGGAAAGCCCAACTCTTTGGGGGGGGGCAGCCCCCCAGGAGTCTGTGGGGAGGGCCACACAGGAGTGAATCCCAGCTCCACCCTCACGCGCTGTTCCTTTGACAGCTGAGACAGTCTGGGGAGAGGGAGGGTTTGCCCAGCTCCTTGATGAAACCCTGGAACCCCTCATCCTCGCCCAGGAAGCTGCGGGCCTCTGGGAGGGCCGTTCCCCACTCTCTAGTCCCCCAGCCCCAGCTCCACACAGCACCCCCCTGGGGTCACCATCTTGTTCCCACCGTCTCCCCAGAACCTAAACCAGGCCTGACCCAGACACAGAACAGGAGCACAAGGTCTGATGGGGTGGGGGACCCACATCAGATGGTCAGGCAGGTCCCCCAAGGTCTGAGGCTGGGGCTCAGGTCAGGCTGTAGGTGGGTGTTGCCTGCCTGGCACACGTGTGCCTTTTGGAGGATGCTGCCCACCTGGTGACTGGTGGGCACCCAGAGAGGCGGCCAGACTCCATCCTCCTCCGGGTTAACCGCATGCTACAGACGAGCAGCCCTATAGTTCCTTAAGGGCTCTTGGCGCCCAGTGGCTCTCCTGGCCTGCACTAAGTGTGCTCCCACCCCACCTCGCTCATGCTCCTGTCTCCTGAGCACCTACTGGGTGCTGGGACTGCCCAGCACCCAGTGAGTGTGCCTTGGGGGTCATCCCCCAGAGCTCTCTGAGGACCCGGACTCATGGAGAGTTTGAGATGCAAGTTGCAGAACTCAGAGCCTCACACCCTGGGCCCTAGGACCTGGCTACTGGGGGTCCTGGACGGGGCGCCACCAGAAGGCATGGCGGTTTAGAATCAGATCCACAGTCTCACACCCCTTAGAATATGGAAACCTAGACTGAGCCCTACAGCGGGAAAGCGCACACAACCAGCACCCACCGTGGGCCTCCCACACACTGGGTGCTGCAGCACCCACATATCCCTACAGCCTCACCTCTCACGGAGCCCTGGGAGTCGTCACACCATCGTTACCATAGTAACAACTTCCTTGGCGGCGACACTAGAGCCAGGCCAAGTCTCGGCCCCATCATTTCATTCCTGGGGGACCTGTGTCACCTTGTGTGCCTCGGTTTCTTCATCAGTAAAAATGGGGACAATCATAGTCCCCTCCTCTAGGGGATGCTGAGAGGAGTCGGTGAGGTCAAGGGCTTGGACAGCCCGTGGCAGAGACGAGGCCTTGTAAATGTTCGCCGTGAAGATCATGGTGCTGGGATTTGACGCCTGGCTCTTCAGACCCGACTCCACCCTGGAAGCTGGTCCCATAATGGGTCCCCCACTCCCTGGGGAACAGTAAGCCTGCCTCCTGCTCAGCACTGGCCACAGTTCTGGGCAGAGCAAGTGTTTACATATGGCCGGTTTCTATGATTTGGCCGAGGGGAAGAGTGGTATTTGGAGATGTTTCATGTAAGCCTGACCCTCCCCCACCAAAATGCCACCCCGGTAAGTAGAGGCCCTCCAAGACCTTCCGTCCTTGGTAAAGGACCTCCATCTGTGCTGTCACTGGGTCTTCCCATCTCCCCGCTCAGAGAGATTGCCTTGGTGCCCTTCGCAGCTGCTTGATGAGGTATGCTCGGCGGCACATGCCCTATTGGGGGTGGGGTTCAGATAGGCTGTGGTCACTAGAGAGACAGAGAGGCCTTGGAAGTCAGCCTGTCCAACCCTCCTGCCCCTGTCCCCACTCTACAGATGGGGAGACTGAGGCCCAGGGGGCAGGGCTGCGCCGGGTCCCACTGTGTCAGAGGCAGATTCCCTAGCCGCACTCTGGCCTTTGACAGGACCTGGGCTGAGCAGGGCCTGTTGTGATCAATCTCAGCCACCCTGCCCGCCTTGCCCCCCCCGAGGCAGAGTCCTCCCTCTCTCTGCACAGCCCCAGAAGCCAGAGCAGCCATGCCAGAGGGGGTCCTGGGTCCCGCCAGGCCCGGAAAGGATAAACTCAAATATTTAGTCTTTGCGGAAGGGAGCAGGGCTCAGATCCTGGCCCGGTGGCCCTTTCCCAGGCCCCATGCCAGGAGCCACATGACAGGGGGGCATGAGCTCCCCACCATATCCTAGGGCCCCCACTGCAAATATTTTCTTCCAAAAGTCTTGCCTGAAGTGCCGTCATTCATTATTCCTCTGGGTTAAGGCATCATCTCTTCCCGCTACGTTCCCTGAAATGGTAGTAGTAATAATACTAAAAATAATGACAGCAACTCACGCATCTACGGGGGATACAGTTCACACAGGGCTTTCATATCCCCCAGCACCTCATAATAGCTCTGTAAGGTAGGGAATATTATCGCCATTTTAGGTGGGAAACCTGGGCTCAGAGGGGTGTGACTGCCCAGGGTCATGGAGGGGCGGTAGGTCTCTGGACTCAGGTCTGGGTCTGACTGCAGAGTCCTGGTCCCATGCCTGGGGAGCCATTGCTGCAGAGCTAGGGCTCAGATCAGCCTGCCCGATGAGGAAGGCCTCCCCCCCAGGGCTGGGCAGAGACCAGTCTTACCCCAGACTCCTCCTCTTTTCCTCTACAGCCAGACCCTTGCCCTCACCCCCGTCCCCATGGGCCTCAAGCTGACTGCAGTGTGAAGCCCAGATCTAGTTTCTTGCCGGTCCACTGGGAGCCTCAGACTTACCCTCCCCGCATCATCCCCCAGTGCTGAGCCCCTCTGGGTTCCCAGCGCCATGAACGTGAAGCCCCATCATTCCTCACCCCCTGTGTTAGAAATGCAGGTTTTCAGTCCGCCACCCCAGCTCGACAGAATCAGCACTCTGGGCATGGGGCCCAGCAAACTGTGTTTTTAGCAAACCCTCCAGTGGTTCCGATGCTAGAGACTAAGAACTACTGCTCTAGCACGCACATCCTACCTCTTCACTGTCCTGTATAACACCCTCCATGGCTCCCCATTGCCTGCAGGGTAAGTCCTAGCTCCTCAGCCCGGCATGGAGGCCCCTCTGATCTGGCCTCTGACACCCCTCTCCCGCCCCCTCGCCCAGCCTGCTCCTCTCGACACTCACACCACCTCTGCTCCTTCCCCACCACTTCCCGAGCTCCACGCTTCTCACACGTGCCACCTGCTTTCACTTCTCCAGGCCTGTGCCCACGCCATCCCTCCTGCCTGTCCACAGACAGCCTGGAAACTCCTTTGATCCTGCCACATCTCTGTCTCTGGGAAGTGCCCCCTGGCCTCTCCAGGCAGAGAGAGCTTCAGATTAGTACCCATAGCCCCTGGGCTCCCTCTGGGACAGCATTAGTCACCCTGTGTGGTCCTGCTGGTGTCAACATTCGCCTCCCCCTACTGGTCTGTTTCAATATTCATACCAGGCCTGGCCCAGGGGAGGCCTCAGTGAACACTGAGATGAAAAGAACAGCAAGAAAGTTTGGCCACAGGAATCAGAGCCTCATCTTCTAAGCTGAGCCTGGCCGGCTTAGATCATCTCTGGGGACCGGGCCCTAGGCTGCCACACCACCCCTGCCTCACCATGGGCCCTGAACAGCCCCTGCCCCTTGGCCTTGGTCTCCCCATGTGTGGCGGAGTGGGGCAGAGGCAGCCCCTGAGTTCAGAGGCCCTTGGGTCAAGGTTGCAGTGCCCCTCACTCCAAGGCTCCAGTGCTGAGCACTTGCTCCCCCCGTGCCCCCTGGAATGGCGACCACAGCACCTGCCTGGGTCCCTGCAGAGCCAGGGTGTCACCAAACATCCCTCCCACTCTCCCTCTACCTCCCTATGGCCCATTTTACAGAATGTGAAAGTGAGGCTAGGGAAACAGGCTCTGGCGGCCAGATGAACCTGCTGAGGGCTCAAGTCAACCCTCACTGGGCTGGTTGGGAGGAGGTAAGCTTTCCCCTCGCCCAGCTGCGGGGCAAGCTCCCCACAAGCCTCTCCATGCTCACTGGGGCCAGGCAAACCTGGCAGCAATCCCCCAGCATCGGCCAAGTTCCTCAACCTTTCTGTTCCTCTCTTTCCTCTCCTTTCACACCGCTGTGACCTGGCACACCTCACATGGCCCAGCCCACTGCGGTTGCCCAGCAAATGTCAGTCTTCTCCCCCAGCCCACCTTTCCTACTATCTGCTCTGTGCTGGGGACAGAGGATGCCCTCCTGGCCATGGGGCCTCTTTCTTCTCCCCAGTATTCCTGGAGTTATAGTTAGTCCTTCCTGCCCTGTCTGCAAAGAGGTTCTGCCTCCCTGATGTGAGCCAAGGCATCTGAGAGGGAAGCATCAAGCCTGGGATTCTGCCCTCACAGCTGCTTTCCCCTGAAGTCAGGCCTTTCCCAGGAGAATAACAACTCTCCCGGGCAGGTGACCCTTTCCTCCTGTAACCAGATTCACCCTACCCTTTCCAGCTGACGCTGCTCTGGTGAACACAGCCAGGCCCGACCCCCTGATTACTCCCCATGGGGTCCGACTCTCTTCCAACCTCTCACCTGCCCTGTGATCATCCAGACAGCCCACAGATGGAAGGGGCCAAGCTAGGGGGAGGGGGAAGATTTGGGGAGGGGCTCATCTCTTCTTGGTTCTCAATGATCACTTCTTGAGGCAGAGCCCTGGACCACATGATTTCTGTCATCTTCTCTGGTCTCAAAGATAAATTGCTGGGCTGGAGAGTTTGTGCTTAGTTTCTCCAAATCACCCATTAATAATGGGTGGATACACAGATGGATGGGGAGGTGAGCGGCTGAACAAATTGATATCTGGAAAAATTAATGCTTCCATGGATGGATGGATAGATGGTTTGATCGATGGTTGGACAGATGGATGCATCTGGTTGGATGTCCTTTAAGAGTCAGCCAAAGTCTCACCACCCCCAGGAAGCCTTTCTTGATCCTCTGACTGGGTCAGGGCCTCCACCAGGCCCCAATAGCCCCTGGGCTTTTCTGTCTCAGGGGGCTGGACACAGACTGGGCAGGGGTCTAGGTCATCTGTGTCCCCGAAACTCAACCCAGGACCTGTTCAGAGAGGCCCTCAGGGCAGTTCTGGACAATGAATGGATCAGGTTCCGACACATAAGTGGTCCAGTCTGACAGGAGAGGGGCAGGAAGGGAGGCCCTGAGAGGTCAGCAGCGACCAGCCATGAAGCTGCTCCTGCCGGGGATGGGAATGGTGGGCTGAGGAGGAAGGCAGTGTAGTTAAAGTAACTCCCGTTAATGCTTTCGGTGTACTTGCCCTGTGCCAGGCACGTGCCAAACCCTTTACATACACCATTTTATTTAAACCTCCAAGCAGATACTATTGGCATCCCTGCTCTTCAAATGAAGGAGCTGAAGCATCCCAGGGAGCTATAGTCAGTTGCTCAGGGTGACACAGCGAGGAACTGGAGAGCCAAGGTTTGCACTCAAAGAAGCCGTGCTGCGTTGTACTGTCTGAACACCAGGCTGGATCCTGAGGGCAGCAGGGAGGCCTGGGGGCTTCGGAGCAGAGGAGGGGGGCGCTCCAAATCTGTAGGAGGCTGTTATAAACACTCTCCTTGCCAGCGGAGAACAGGCACCTGCAGGGTAGCCACTCAGCTCCTCCACAGAAGAAGTTAGGCCCCCAGGTCCAGAAAAGTGTTTGTCACGCTCCCCCTTTCCCATCCTTCTCCCCTCCCCGCAGTTTAGAGGCCTCAGAGCATCTGCAGCTCCAGAGGACCCTAGGAGCAGCTGCCGCCGCCCTGGGGCAGGACAGCCTCCCCCTAGAAGCCCCCTACATAGATGCCCTTCTCCTGTCTCCACACTGCTGTCCATCAACCCCACTCCCCCAACCCGCCCTCAGCCCTGAGTGCCTCTCCCTCGTTACCCCTCCCCTCAGCCTTCAAAGTCCCATAGTCCCCAGTTTGAATCCAGCAGCTCCCCTTACTATCTGGATGACCTCGGCCAGTGACATCTCGCCTCTGAGTTCCGGTCTTCCCGAATATTGCTGAAATGGGATAACACAGGACCCGCGGCTGAGTGTGAAATGTGGTGGGTAAGTGACGGCACCTGACTCTCTCCGGCTCCTTCAGCTCCTTCCCCGCTTCCCTCCGACAGCTCAGCCACGGGATAAATTACTCCTGAACTTAGTCTCTCCTGAACCCGTGTGCTATTTTTGTTGAGACAATGCGAAGTAGTTAATCATTCTTTCCTTTATTGCTGTGGTTAACAGGAAGTTCGGAGCTAAACCTCATCTTAATCACAGTCATTATATAGGTTACTATGTGGTTGATAAGTTTACTTCCTACTCTGTCTAAGGGGTTTTAGTTAAGCCCTCTATTGCATCCTTTCTTTTAAACTACTCCTTATCTTTAAAAAATTATGTGGAGAATACACTGTTATTTTTCAATTCTGCCATACGCAGCTCCCCACTGTCGGACCCAACCTGCCCTGTACCTCCTCCCGGCCTGCTCCAATCTCCTCTCCAGCCATCTGGCCTCCTGGCTTTCCTATGTTCATGCCTGTCAGGCGTTCAGTTGTGGCCCAGACCAGAGTGCCTTCCCCTGCCATCTGGCAGATGCCAAACGCTCATTCCAGGCCCAGGTCCCCCAGGATGATTCCCTGGCTTCTCCAACCTGCACCTTGCCTCTTCCAGAGTCCTACCGCCCTCCTCCCCTCCTCCTGACCCATCCACGTTTACTGAGCATCTACTTTGTTCAGGCACTGTTCCAGGGATTCTTGAGTAAGCAAGAGACAAAACCTCTGCCCTCGTGGAACTGACATTCTAGTTGGGGAGAATGACAGTAAACAAATAAATCTTTTTGAAAAAAATTAAGTGATGGCTAATAGTAAGGAGACAGTTAATAAAACAGCCTGATGAGGAGGGGACAGTTGGTGTTGGTGGCGAGGAAGATTCTATTTTATATAGGTTGTCCAGGAAGACCTTACAATGAGGGTAGGGGTGAGGGAGCAAGCCACATGGTCACGGGAATGAGTGTTCCAGGCAGCGGGGCCCTGGGGCCAGGGGGGCTGGAGTGGAAGGAGCGAGGGGGACGTGGCCAGAGAGGAAGCCAGGCTGAGGGCGCATGGGAGCCACGGCATGCTTGTGAGCAAGGGCACACTAGGACCCGTCCTGTGCCAGGCTCTGAGGTGGTTGCCTGACATCCAGCTTCTCACTTGATCCTCCTGGTAATTCTGTGATTTGAGACTGGTCTTCAGTCCCATTTCAAAGGCAGCAGAGGCCAAGAAAAGAAAGGGACCTGCCCGAGGTCACAAAGCACTGAAGCCCTTTCTCTTTCTCCTGAATCTGTGGCAGGGTGGCGGCTGATGAGGAGAGGGGCGGAACATGCCCTGAGACTGCTTATTTTTCTCCAGCCTGTCCTCTCGGCATCTGCCCATAAATCACTCTGACACCCCGACGAGGGGGGCACAGACAGATTCAACAGCACCTCCGTGGGCGAGCGCGTCCCAGGCCCCTGCACTTGTGGTTCTTGGCTCCGGATGCTGGCCGCCCAGCCCAGGGCTCCAAATGCCGGGCACATAACACCAGGGGAGTCGTGTCTGCCCTGGGCCAGAAAGGGGGTTCAGGAGAAAGGGGAGGACCCCCCCAGGGCCGAAGGATCTGGCCACCAGATGAAGGGTTAGAAACCCTCAAGTCCTGCTGCCTGAAGATCTGGGTGAGACCCAGGCCGGTCCACTGGAGGGTGTGGAGGGCGAGTAGGGCCAGAAGCAGGGGAGTGGGGAGGGCCAGCCTCACAGCTGGGGACCGCCTTCTCCCCGCATTGCCCCCTCCCTGCCCAACGTGCTGAAAGCTCCCAGTTGTGCCGGTCTGGAATTGTTTTGGAGCTGGCATGGGAGCGAAGGCAGGCAGAGGGAAGATCCCTCCTCAACCCTGACTGCCCCGCGCCCACTCACCCCCACTGGTGAGTCGCCAGCACAAGAACCATCAAAAGTTTCTTTTACTCAGAAGTGGGCTGGGGGACATTTTGGAGAAGGCCTCGTGGCTTCCCACAGGCCCTGTGGAGGAGAAGTGGCCCTTGCTTGACACACCTTGGGGATTCAAGGACCACCTGTCCTGTGCGGGGCTCTGAGCTGCAGTGTCACCAACAAGGCACCAGGCCCTCAAGGAGCGGCTGGTGACCAAGTAAAACCCACTTCCCAGCCTGCATTCAAGGCCATGGCAGTGTGCCCGCTGACTTTTCCCAGCATCCCGCCTCCCACCCCTGCCATGTGTCACCCCGTTGTTCTCCACACATGCCTTGGACTTGGAAACCACCATACCTGCTCAGAAGCCACCTGTCCCACTCCACACCTCATTTCCATTTGGGCGGTCCCTCGGCGTGGGTCAGGCCACATGTGGGAAGCAGCGTCAATATATATATCAATATATATATGACTCAGTGTATACATTGACTCCGGCTCTGCCACCTACTAAACGGGGCAAGTCTCTAAACCTGTCTGAGCCTCAGCTGACGGATGGGACGCTTGTTACTAATCTTGTTCGGACATACAGGGTTTATATGAGTATAAGCTACTGAAGGTTCAGCGAAGGACTTGGCCTACCATTAGCAATCATTAACAATTCAATAGCTCTAGCTCACAAGGTAAACCCTGATGATCACCCCCTGCTCAAGTTCCTGCCAGCCGTCACCAGCTGGGGGCACCATGAACTGAGGGCGCTCTCTGGATGCTGGGAGGGGAGGATCATGTCGCCCATGCTTCTCTTTTCCATCCTCAGGAAGATGAGGCCAAGGTAGGTCCCTGGCACAGTGTGGGTCCTTCCAGGATTCTAGAGTTCCAGGAGGGTGGAGATGATGTCTGCCCCCCACCTGATTCCTCTTCCCTTACAGAGCTGAGGGCAATAAGAGGCTGATACCCAACACTTGCTTGTTCCTCAGGGCCTCTCCTATCCTGGCTGTGGGTCCCCAGGGTTTTCTCTGTAGCCTGAGTTTCTCCAGGACCCTGGCCTCTCCGCAAGGGGCAGAGCAGGCTGCTTCCGCAGCACCCCTCACCTCTCTGGAGGCCTGGCTCTGAGGCCCAAGGACTGGCTGTGAGATGGGGCCAGGCGGGGAAGGGGAGCCTTGCCATCTCTAGGAGCCCTGCCTGTTCTGAGTTTGTGGGACCCTGACCCACATCGCAGTGGTGACGCGGAGGGAGCTGCCCGAGCCAAGCTCTGGCTCTTCATGGCCTCGACTGTGTGGCCTTGGACAAAGTGCTGCCCTCTCTGGTCGTGGGAGGGCCGGCTTCACAGAACCGAGGAGGAGTCCATCCAAGGTAACTGAGGCTGAAGAGGGCTATGGGCCCCCTTGTTCAGTCAGAGCTGTTAGTCTGCTGGGGGCGGGTAATGGGGGAGGGCCCAGCAGGGGCCTGAGGGGTACTGGCAGGGGCCTGTGGAAGGACTATTGGGGCATGGCAGGGGGTAGGCAAGAGGGCAGTGGGGGGGCCACTGGAGGGTTGGCAGGTGGCCAGCCTCACCGCAGGCCTCCCCAGGGCCCCCTAATGGACCCCACAGAGGCTGCTTGTCAAGGCCTCTTGCCTAATTACCAAATCGTTCCCAGATCCCCTTCCCAGATCCCCTCCCGTGGTCTGACCTCGTCCCAGCCTGAGCCTGTTAGGAAACGTCAAGCTCAGCCCCGAGGTGACCCTGGGAGGCAGAGCGTGGGCCGAGGGCCAGTACCAGGCTGGACCCCTCCGCCCTCCCCTCTGCCCAACACTGACACCAGGCTTCCTTTGCTCTCAGCAAGTGCCCTCGCTCTTGCATCCTCCCAAGACTGAGTCACGCCTCCGCACGAGTCAGCCTCTCTGTGGAGGACCGGCTCTCTGCTGGCCAAGCCCACAGCGCCTCAGTCCTGCTGAGGTCCTGCTCTGAATGTACTGCTCAGGGCCATGGGCGCTAGGTGCAGCCGGTCCCCCGCCCACCGTTTGTGCTTCCCTCACTCCCGCCGCACCCTCGCATATGGGCGCGCACACACACCCACACACAAATGCACATGCATCCGCACACACACCTGCAGATGCACACTCATATTCACACACATGCAGGATCCAGTGGAGGTGATGAGGAGCTGACATCTGCCCTCCAGGTGCACCGCAGCTGTTCATCAGTGCTTGGGAGGAGCCCCTGGCGCAGTGACCCCCAGGGAGATGAGGGCAGCCAGAGGTCACCCGAGGTTCCCACAGCCCCTCACGGTGGCCGAGTGGAAGGAGCCAGGGGCCTGTGAACCCATCAGCTGCCCTCTCCTGTTTCCAGATGAGGAAATGGGGCTTGGAGAGGAGCAGGGACTTAGTGGGGGCCACATATAGGTGGCAGCTGGGGCTGGACTTCCTGCCCAGCCCTCATGGCCTGACCTGGGCCTCTCTCCTCCCCACCCCTGCCCCAGATGCCTGCCTCACACCCATGCCTGCCTCATGCTCCCTGTCTGGAAGGAAGAGGACCCAGGGGGCCTTGGCCGCTGTCTCCAGACTGCAGGGGCCACAGGGAGGCGCAGGGCACTTGGCTCTGTGGAGAAAAGACATTTTCAGTGACAGCTGTCCCACGAGGGCAGGGGCTGCCACAAATTGCAGAGGGAGCTGCCCATCCCTGGGGGTGTTCAAGCAGGGGTTGGAGGCTGCTGGGAGCTCGTGGGGCAGGCTCAGTGACCACCAAGAGTCCTTCTAAGCAAGGCGTTTTCCTGTTCTAAGATTCTGAGTGTTAGTGACCCCGAGTTGAGAATTCCTCTGAAGTTTGGATTAAAGGCACACCCCTCCCCAGGCTCCCTCCGGGCCCCTGACTTCAGGACTTTCTGAGCCTCTAGAATCCTCTCCGCCAAGCGCCAGAGCACATAAGCAGACAGACCGGGACTCCAATCCCTGCTCATCAATGACAGCTGATGACTTTGCCGTGCCAAGCCTTACTGACCCCACCTGTAAGATCAGCACCATCATAAAGGCACCTGCCTCACGTCCTGGTGGTGGTGGGAATAAAGTGAGGGACCACACATGAAAGCCACTGTGAACCTGACCAAGAGCTGTGAACTTGACTCTGGACTGGAGGGTTCTGCCGGAGGAGCAGACAGTGGGAGTGAAGGTTGGAGGTGGTCGGGGAGATAAAGGGCTGGGTGCGAGCAATGGCGGCATGGGGGCAGAGGCTGGGGGGCTTCGCATGCTGGGCCGAGGCCCCAGGACCTGAGTGACTGGACATGTGTTTCCCAGCGAGACGCCAGGCGGGCACATCCATCACTGCCTGGGGCCTGCCAGCCCAGGCTCCGGCCACTGGAGCTGGCGGCAGATCAAAGGGCCTTGAGGGTGAGACCGACAGCTGGGCCGGGCCCACTGACCTTGCTGACCCCGGCTGGTGGCCCAGGCCTTGGAAAGTGGGGCTGAGAGGTGCCTGAGGATGAAGTTGCAGGGAGGCAGATCCCAGTTGTTCAACAGACAGGACCTACTGGGCACCAGAGTGGGCAGGACTTTGCCCCCATCATTGAATTGGGTCCCCACGTCACGATAACCCATTGTACAGATGAGGGCACTGAAGCCCAGAGGTCTCTTCTGTCCCCCATCTTCAACCACAAAGGGGAGAGTGTATCCAGGGAAACCTAGTGGAAGCATCCAGATTGAGCAGGGAGAGATACTGGAAAGCCGAGAGCAGGGAAGGGGGCCCTTGAGGCCCAGGATAATGTCTATGGAGCGAATCTATTAGGCTCGGAGAGTTCCAGAACCACAGCACTCCCTGGCCTGGCTTGGCCTTCCCAGATCCACAGCAAGCACTGCGCGGCCTTGGAGAAGTTTCTCCAGGGCTCCATCTCCCCATCTGTAAAACGGGTGGGTTGGACTCCCTGCTCTCCAAAAGGCCTTCCAGCCCTGAGGTGGGACAGGGAGGGCTGCATGGGGGGTTCCAGAGAGGAGGCCTCTTCAGCTCAGATTTAACGAGCTGTCTGTTTGGTTGGAACTGATCAAAACCAGACTTGAGCTCAGCCTGATTTGCACAAACTGAAGCCGCCAAGAATGCATCCAGTAAATAATTGGGCTCCCATGGGGTTCCCAGGGCGGGCCGGACGTCTCACCTCCTCTCTTCACCGTGAACTTGACCAGGGGAGGCTGGCTGGTAAGGAGCCCCGCTGGCTCAGGAGGCCCTCACGCGGTCAGAGCAGTCAGAGCTGCCAGCTGGAGCCCACAGGGCCCGCATGCCGGGGAGGTGGCCCCGTTTCCTCCTTCAATCAGTCAACAAACCTTCCCAGAGCTCCCAAGAACTTGATGGGAGGCAGTGGCCTGGCCCCTCCTCAGAACTCCCCCCAGCCTCCCAGGAGTCCTGAGAGGTACTACCTCTTCCTTTGTTGTTCCTCCTGGTTTATAGAAGAAATGCCAAGACTGGGTTTCAAATAGTGACGTTGTGTAAGTTGTGCACTGAGCATCTTCTTCTGGTTCTGCCTGTTGTTGCTGTGACTACGGGTACAACAACCTCGTGTGAGGTGCCCATAAAAGCCCAAGGGGCCATGCTTAGGGGAGGTGATGCCTGAGCTGGAAGACTTTCGCACAGTGAGTGCACGTGTGCACGCGCACACACAAACACACACGCACACTACTTGGTGTCAAGACCTGGTTAAAATACAGGGTGTCTGACTCAGACGGGTGGGGTGGGGTCTGGAAGTCTGCATTTCAACAAAGGTCCCGGGTGATTCCCCCTCCCTGCCATGTTTGGGTACTTAGACTATAGACTCAGACTACAGACCTGACCTTGAGAAGATAGCCACCCTTAGGGAGGACCTCTAGGATTATAACCTTGGAGTTCTCTGGGCTTCCAAGTTACCCTTCTTGCTCCAAAAAAAAAAAGCCACAGAAAATATCAAGATGTGGCTGATGATGGGACTGGGTTTTTCCCCATAGAGGAGAGTTTGCATCTGAAGAGGCACTGGCCAGCCCAAGGCGTCTAACAGGCTGACCTGTCCAAGGATGGTGTGGCCTAGAGGGCTGCCTCCGGCAGGTCCCCTCCCCCACCAGGAGAAGGGCCACCAGAAGCCTTGTGCATGGCAAGCCAGAGGTCTCCACCTCCCTGCCAACCTCACGGCAGTGATTTGCTGAAGGTGGAGAGGGCAGAAAGGCCCTATCAAATGGGGGGGGGGCACAGCTAAGTCTCATTGCTCTCATTCACATTTAGTCACTGGATTGAATTCAATTTGAATTTCAAATAATATTAAAAGATGGCATGAGATTGTATGTCTACCAAAAGGAAGCATGAATTTTAAAAGTTTCAGAAACATTGTGAGGATTGGTGGCCGCCAGCTTAACCCACCCTCCAAGTCCTCCATCTGGGCTCCACACTGGAGATTTGAGCTCAGGTTCTGAATTATCAGTTTGAGTCTAAGTTCTAGTTGGTTCACACCAATGTCTGATAGATCCTAGATGGACCTCTGGGCTCCTAACAACATTCTATGGATAAATCCACCAACCAACTGAGCAGAAGAATGAAGAGGGAGGGAAAGGTGTGGAGGGGAGATGGGGGGTGGGGGGAGGAAGGTGGGCGTGCTCTGAGCACCTCACCATCCTGGGCTTTTGCTCTGCCTAGCAGCTCCATTTCCCCAGGGCCCTGGTTATCTGTCCCCCCTTTGGGTCTAAGAACCCAGGTTTTGGGCAGGTATCCCCCGAGGCTGGGCCGCTCATTCTCCTGATACCCTGGGAAAGGGATTTGGGTGACTCTGTCTTTTGAGCATCCTCTAACCTCCTGGATCACTTTTGGCTCCCCCTCGCCTTCCCCCACAGGCCCTTCTCCAGTGAGCAGTCAGCCTGGCCTGGGAAAACAGCATTTTGGCCCTTCCCTCCTCATCTCCTTCCCTGCTCCCTGCAAAGCTGGGGAGGGGGAGTGGGGAAGGAGGGAACTCCTGCCCCTACCTCCCACCTCAGGTGGATGAAACCCCAGGACATCAGTTTGCAATTGAAGGGTCCTTAAAAACATTGAGGGGGGGTTCCACGGGCATTGCCTCACTTGGTCACTCGTTCCCTTAACAAGCCCTTTGTCCAGCTCTGGGGACCCGAGAGGAATCCCACCAGGTACAGGCCCACGTGGGATCATCCCTGGCTTTCTCTGACCCCAGACTGGGGACACGTTTTAGGGGAGGGTTAGGTCAGCTCCTCCTCTGGATCCCAGCACCCAGCCCAGGCAGGGAGAGTCTGAAAAGGTTCTGGAAAATATGGGCAAGCCCCCCTGCCTCCCCGCAAAGTGATGGCCAGATTCTGGGTCTCTCATGATTTCATTTTTCATTCCTATCACTTTCACATCCCACCTCCACCTCGGCTGACATGTGAGGTGTGAGGGGCAGGGAGCACTCCCTCTGAGCGGGGAGGGGGCTGCTGAGGATGCGCTGGGAACAGAGTCTCAGTGTACGTGGGTGCCAGGGCCACCCAAGAGCTGACCTGCTGGACCCAAGCACACTTTGCCCAGAGTGCCCTCCTGCCTGGGGGAGCCCTTCATGCCTCCCAGAAGCCTACTCTGCCTGCGCAGGCTACTGGCAATTCTGGCTGCCCCAAGGCCTCAGACTGTCTCCCCAAGAGCCACGCTGGAGGGGAGTGGAGACAGACATCCCACAGAGGGCTGGTGGCTAAGGCTGCTGGTGGACAGCTTAGCTTCCGAGGGGCCAGCCGTCCCCTCCCCTTCCCCCCGACCGCTCCCCTCCCACACCTGAAATAACAGGCGCGTGCCTGTGTTTCTAGTCTGTGACTTTTACTCCCTTGTTATCCCCCTAGCTTGACAGATTAATATTCAGAGAAGCCCCGAGGGATGGTTGGAAGGAGAGGCACTGCCCGGGCTCTCTCTACCTCCTCGGCCAAGGGGCCTCAGCAGCCCCGGTTCTGCCTCATCTTCACCTCAGACCTGCAGATGGATGGCAGACAGGCCCCTGGTGTCTCCACCACCTCCCTGCCCTTCCCAAGCCCAGCCAGAGGAAGTTGCCATAGGGCAAGTAATTGGCCCCTGAGTGCCTGCTGCAGGCCGTTCTGGGCCACCCAAGGGGAGAGGAGCTGGGTACATGACTTCATCCACAGCCCAGGCCCGGCCCTGCTGCCATGACATCTGGCCTAGACCTGGCCTTCTGGATGTCTGATATCAGGGGGCCCCTGACCCTGACATCAGCCACACCCAGCCAGTCCTTCATTCCCTAGCGAGAGGTCAGGAAGGGGGTGTTGATGGGTGCAGCAGGAAAGACCCTGCCAAGCCTGGGGTTTGGGCCAGTGTTTGGGATCTGGACCAGGATGAGCCTGGACATCATGGTTCCCAGGCTGCCCAGCAGCTTCCAGCCAGCACAGCCACTCCCTCGACAGGCAGATCTTTGGGCCCTTCTCACCTTCACCATCTCCCAGGTTTGGGCTCTGCTCACAGGGTCAATAGGTGGCTCCCCCAAAATGCTCAAATCCGCCAGGGCACCCTCCAGCCTGCTGGATCATATCCAGATTTCAAGACCTCCATGATCCCACCCTGTGGCTATTCAACCCTCATCCAAGAAATATTTCTAGGCACTTCTGTCTGCTCAGCCCTTGAGGATCACTCAGAGGAAGAGCTGGAGTCAGAAGAACTGACTTTGTAACCCTGAACCAGCCCTAACTGCTATGTGACATTGGGCAAGTCACTCTCCCTCTCTGGGCTTTAACTGAAAAGTGATGCCCAGATTCTGGGCCTATTATAATCTCATTTTTTATTCCTATCACTTCCACATCCCATATTGTGGCCCTTTAGAGAGTGGATAAGTAAGGGTCTTACTCTCTCCATTTCACAGATAGGAAATGGAGGGGAAGTGAGAGCCGACACATATGGACCGTATTCCTTGCAGGGACCTTGTACAGAGGCTGGTCGAAACAACCCCATGAGACCTAAATCAGGAATCCCGCCCCATGAAGAGGATCCATGGCCCAGAGGGCTCAAGGACTAGTCACAGCAATGATAATAGTCAACACCGGTGGTCTGCTTTCCTTGTGCCATTAGTCAGGCTAAGTGCTTTGCCTTAACTCATTTAATCCTCAAAACACCCCAATGAGTCTGTCCCTGTTATTACTCCTCTTCCACAGATGAGGAAACCAAGGCTCAGAGAGGTGAAGTGATTTGCCCACAGCCACACAGCTTGTAAACTCTAATGCTGGGATTTGAGTCAGATCGTTTGACACCTGGAGCCTAATCTGTTTTAACCTGTCCCTGGCAAGACTTGAACCCAAATATGCCTGCCCCAGAGCTCTCCAGGTATGTCTGTTCCAGCTGTTTCTACAGGTCCACATAGGGGAGGAGACTCCCAGGCTGCAGAGAGGGCATCAGTGCAGCAGGGACCAGTCCCTGGGGCTTCTTCTCCCAGCCAAGCGCTCCCTCACAGACAGTGGTGACCAGGGTGGGAGGGTGCTGCCTGCCTGGGGCCCAGGGCTGCACCAGAATTCCCCAGAGGCCAGGGCCGAGCATAGAGCGGTCAGTGGCCAAGTGGTTCTCCCTGAGCCACCTGCCTCCCCACCTCATGCCCAGGGATGGAGAGCCCAGGCGTCTTGTTATCTTTGGGCAAATGAAAGAAGCCATTCCCAGAGGGGGTTCTGTTTGTTCAGAACCAGGAAGGATTTTCTGTGGGAGGAAGGGAGAAGCTCATAGACCCAATCGGAGAACCCCCAAAACCATCAGGTAGCCACAGACCCAAACCCCAATCACCCAATTCAGTTCCACCTTCTGGTCCTCCACCTGCCCAGTGTCTGCACTTGGAGAACCGAGGCAGCTTGCCTATTGCCTTGGTCCAGACCCTTCTTCCACCCTGGCCAGGGAGCCCTGGCAAGCAAGCAGGCAGGGAGGGTGACACTGGTGTCCCCAGAAACTGTGTGGCCTTAGATAAGTCATTTAAGCTCTCTGAGCCTCATTCTATCACATGGGGTTATTCACACAGACCTTAAAAGTGGCTTTGGACTTCCCTGGTGGCGCAGTGGTTAAGAATCGCCTGCCAACGCAGGGGACATGGGTTCGATCCCTGGTCCGGGAAGATCCCACATGCCACAGAGCAGCTAAGCCCGTGTGCCACAACTACTGAGCCTGTGCTCTAGAGTCCGCAACCCACAACTACTGAGCCCACATACTGCAACTACTGAAGCCCGCGCGCTCCAGGGCCTGTGTGCCGCAAAAACTGAGCCCGCATGCTGCAACTACTGAAGTCCACGCACCTAGAGGGCGCCCGTGCTCCACAACAAGGGAAGCCACCGCAATGAGAAGCCCGCGCACCGCAACAAAGAGTAGCCCCCACTCGCCGCAACTAGAGAAAGCCCGCGTGAAGCAACAAAGACCCAACGCAGCCAAAAAAAAAGTGGCTTTAAGGCTTTAGTCAGAGAAGGTGTGCACAGGGCTTGTACCTGGCACATGGCAGGAGCTCAGCTGTGTATCCATGTCATCTACACCCCGAGTGGGCATGCAGATGCAGGCGGGGTTCTGTCACCAGGCACCTGGCCTCACGCTGGGCAGTGGAAGAAGGAGGCCAGGTGGGGTGTGGCTGCCTGGGAAGAGAGGGTCCCAGAGGGTATCTTATCTAACTGCTCCCCTCCCCTCAGGTTGAGATGGAGAAATTGACCCACAGAGAGTCAGTGACTTGCTTAGGGTAATGTAGCAAGCCAGTCCTGGGCCTCAGTTTTCTCATCTGTACAATGGTTCATCTCCTCTGCCTACCTTGAGGAGGGGAAGGGTACTCGCTGAGAAGAACCGGAAACACAGAAGCTTCTTCCTGCTTCCCCTTTGGGATCATGGGTCTCAGGATCCAGAGCCGGTGGTAAGTGAATCTCTCAGGCCACAGCATGAAGTGCTCCTACCCCAGTGCTCTCTTGCTGCAGGCTGTGTGGGAGAATGGGCCGGCTCCCTCCTCATGCTCATCAGGACTAGGGGAGGGTGCTGAGGGGCCAAGGGGCAAGGGTTGGACACCACCCCACAGCGGTCATGAGCACGGTGCAGTGGTGTTTCCAGGGGGCTCAGGCAGGCATGCCCCCAGTCCCCTACCTAAGAGCTGCGCGCGAGCACATGACACACAGGCTCCCACCCACCTCCCACTGGGCCCCAAATCCCTGCAGCTGGGACAGTCCTGGTCACACAGAGCAGTGAATGGCCTGGGAGCTGGAGGCCCAGCCTGAATGAGACAGAGAGAGAGACGGAGAGAGACAGGCTCAAGCTTGTGCTCTGGCCCACCTTGATGATCTGTGGGCCACTTTCCCAGGCTCAGCCTCACTTCTTCATGTGTAAAGTGGGGACATTAACCCTTTCTTGGTGGGAGAGTTTAGATGTGGGTTGGGCGCAGGGGTTGGGGGGGATGGTTCTCAGTATTCTTAAAGGTCTTTTTGTCAGACACGGGGCTGGGACCTCCCCACTGCCTCCCGGCCTTTGCTTCTCTTGGCCTCTAGTCCATCTATTCAATGGGAAGATTGGATTAAGGACCCAGAAGGCTTCCTCTTGCTCTTAAAGATCACCTGTCACCTCCACTGTTGGGAAGGAAGGGCCCCCACCAGGACTGAGGAGGAGGGTCCACAGAATATGAGGGGGTTGGCTGGGTACCAGAAGTGAGATTCTGGGGTTCCCTGAAAGCCACGTCCAGCAGAGCCCCCACCATCTGGTGCAGCCTGGAGCAGGGCCAAGCCTGCCGGGCTGGAGATGAAAACGGCCCCAGGGATGGGGTAAGGGAGCAGCGGGTGGGGAGGGGTCTGTCACCCGCCGCCATGCGGGCAGGATGCCGGGCGGGCGGGATGAGCCAAGTCTAAATAAATCACTAACACACGGGGGGGTAGAATTCCTTGAACAGGCGCCCTGGATTATGGACAACAGAAGGGGGAGGGGATGGGGGAGATGGTCAGGGGAACCACTCCTGGGAGCCCTTTCTTCTCAGGCACCGTGGCCCTTCCCCCTCCCACATTAGGGGCTGTGACTGTCTGAGGACTGGCCGCCTGGGGGTGGGGGGTGGCCTTGGTTGGGGCCCTCCTCTGCCCAGGCCGCGCCCCTCCATCCACGCCGTGAGAAACTCAAAAAGCCCCGAGCCCGCCCGAGGGGAGAGAGGTGTTGAAAGCTGCATCCTGCTCTGAGCGCTGAGCCAAGGCCAGAGATAATATCATGTGCTGGAGAGCAGGGAGGGCTGGGCCTCAGCGGCCCCCTCCCTCCACCCCCCACCCCCACCCCGCTCTCCGCACCCCTGCCTGGGCCTGAGCTCCAGCGGGTGGGTAGGGGCTGTGCTGCTTCCAGCCTGGGAGGTGGCCTGGCCCCTGTCCCACTGGACTCACTCCAAGCCTGAGAAACCCCAGGCCGGCCCAGGCCAGGGTCAGAGATCAGCCTGCGGAGAGGGTTGGGAGAGGCTGAGGCTGAGGGCTGGAACTGGTGAGATCAGCCTCGGGTTCTTTCCTGCCTCTCTCTGGACCTCAGTTTCCACATTTGGAAAGTGGAGTGCGGGAACCCCAGGTCGTCTCTAAGACTAACGAAGTGTTTACAGGGCTTGGACTGGGCGGAGGGCACGAGGGCTGGCTCTGGGTCATGTGTCCGGGTTTTAGCTGCAGCTCCTGGGGCTGGTTGGTGGCTGTTGGATGGATAGAGGGATGGATGAGTGAGTGAACAAGAAACAGCTAAGATCTATAAATCTTATAATCCAAACATGACTGGAGACCAGGTCCAGAGAAAAATGTTTCTATTTCCCTGCTCAGTAAGGATGCCTCATGAGTCCCGCACTTCATGTTTACAGAGGGCCTCGGCATTCATCCCCTTGACCCAGGAGGAAGGACAGGGAGGGTCTGATACCCACTGTGGCAGGGGAGGAAGCTAGGAAGAGCCCAGCTGGGGCTCTGGGCCTCTGCTCCAGCTCCCGGGAGCCCAAAACTGCTGACAGGGCAGGGAATGTCCCCCTCCTCAGTAGATGTGACACTCAGGTGCAGAGAGGGTCAACACAGGGGACTAAAGGCTCAACCAGGACCAGAACTCAGCTGTCCGGCTCCCACCTGGCTGGAGCCTGCCGTGTGCCCGCTGTAGGAGACACGGGCACAGCCCTCGTGCTGAACACAGGGCCTCCGCACAGTCAGTGCCCTCGGAATGCCTGCCTGGAGGCCGGGCCCCAGCTTGGAACCCTTGCCTGCTCAGGCTCTGCACCCAGCTCCTCCCCCAGCATTTGAAGACCCTCGTGCTTGGCCCCTGCCAACCTCTGTGCCGTGCCTGCCTGCCGCCCGCTGCAGTGCTGGAGCCCCGATCACGCGCCAGGCCAGAGAGGGAGGCCTTTCCCACGAATCGAGAGCGACCTTCAACGCCTGTAGCCTGACTATTCCAGGCTGCAGTCCCCACCTCCCTGCAACACTCGTCTGTTCTGGGGTCCACAATGCCTCATTGAAGAATGGCTCTGTTAATTCATTTCCACTCTCAGCAACCGCAGTCACCAACTCAAATGTTGTTCCCTGCCACGCCCCAGGAGGGGTGGGGAGAGGATGGCTTTGGTTTTGAGTTGGGTAGACTACGTCCCTTACCACTCAGTAAGCTCGGCCCACCCACCCCCCTTCTCTGAGCCTTGTTTTCTTCATCTGTGAAATGGAACGATGGTTCATAGCTCAGAGGATGCACAGTACTGCAAGACTCCAAGGAAAGGCGTGATGAATGTAAAAGGTAAAATGCTGCTCAGAATACAAATGAAATGGGAGGAAAGAGCCTAGGTGACTTCCAGGATCACACAGCATGGGGATGGAGGACATTGCCAGGCCAAGGCGGTGGACAACCACACTGTGGGTCCCGGGACTGATCGTCCCACACTGGGAGGGCCCACCACGGGGCGCCTGGTTCTGAAGAGCCTGGGCAGCCTCTGCAGGGGACGCTGACAAGCACCCTGTCAGCGAGGACTGAGGGGCTCCTTCCCTGAGCAGGGATAGGCCCTTTCCTGTGAACGTCTCAACAGCCCCATTCAGCCTCTCAGAAAACAGGCTGAGCAAGCGAAGAGACCTACCCTGAGTCACATGGGCACCTGGACGGAGGGGGCCCCAGGGGCAAAGCAGGTCCAGGTGTCACCAGCTGGGTCAGTCCCAGCTCTCTGGGGGCCCTGTGAGCACTCACACCCCCTCAGACCACTCCTCAGCCTCCAACCTTGAGTAAGCAAGGCCCAGGCAGGTGGCCAGGCGGGTGCCTGCAGGTGTGACGGGCAGACAGGGCGTCTCCGGAGAAGACCCAGAGGCGGTGCTGAGAGGGGTTTGGAGGAGGCTGGTCCGGAGAACATGAGAAGAATGATCACGGGAACCAGAGGCCCACGGGAGGGGCCTCTTTGGGCTCATCCGGCCGGCTCACCCTTCGAGGTTCAGGCGGGAGGTTGAGGCCTGGCCCAGCGCAGAGCTCATCTGGCTCCTTGGCCCCTGCCCAACACACTCTCCCACACAGAAGGGTGAGGAGGCAGCCAGCACTGGAAATCGAGGATTGTGTGGGGCTTTGGGATGGGGCGAAGTGACAGTTCCTCTTCAGAGGAGTTTGTGAAGGTAATAAATAAAGCCAACATGATTGCTTAACCTACGGGGGAGGTTCAGCAGTCATTCAGGACCCAGACGGGGAAAGGAGCTCTGTGTCTTCTGCCGGGCTGGGAGCAGTGAGGCCCTACTGTGTGCGTGTACCCTCATGATACTTGTTTCATATGTCTCTCACAAGAGCCTGGAGATGAAACAAGTATTCCCTGATTTCTAGATGAGGGCACTGAAATTCAGAGATGTTGTCACTTGGCCAAGGTCATGCAGACAGTAAAGCGTAGAGCAGGCACTTGAAGTCAGGTCTGTGGATTTTAGGTCCGGGGTCCTTTCCACGGCCCTCCCACCGCCTCACCCATACTCCCCATCCCCAGCCCCCGCCCTACAGTCCAGAGGGAAATTTCACAGGAAAATGGGGGCTCTGCTCTGGCCTCAGCAGGGGGAGATGCAGGCATCAGGATGTGGGTACTGCCCTGAACCACGCGCCCTCATCAGGTGAGTGCCAGGGGTTTCCTTGGGATCTACAAAGCCTCCTCCCCACAGGTGCCCCTGGGGGTTACTGCCCCCCAAGCCTGTCATCCCTGCTGTCCTCAGAGTTCACCCACTAGCTCCCTATCTTTGCTCTTCCCCAAAAGCCCACCCCCTACAGCTCCTCAGGTACAAGGGAAGCTAATGAAGCCCCCGTGACCCTGAATGTCCAGCTTTTCCCCGAGGGCAATGGGGAACCACAGAAGGGTGTGGAGCAGAGAGGGACAGGGTTCAACTGAGCTGGAGAAGGAACCTGAAGAAACCGGACCCTGATTTCCTGAGGAGCTAATGCAGCTGGAACTTCCATCCTGCGTGGGCCCGAGCTCCTTTCAAGGCTCAGGTAGGGGTGAGAGGGTGGGTCTAGCAATGTGTTCACAGGATTATATGTTTTTGTGAAAATTGCAAGAATATAATGTTTTAACTCCAGTTGGTTCAGACCTCTGTGTGTCTCCCCACTTTGACTTCCACTACACTGCTTCCTCTGGAGTGGCTGTAGATACTTTTGGAATCTGAGAGGGGGGAAGCTGAGTTGAGTTTGAGTTTCACTTGGATCCAGGGGTGTACATGTGTCCATGGTTGCAATCCCTTCATGCCGAGTTCCATTAGTGTCGACCATCCTGGGGTGGAATGGCTTCCAGGATACTCCCACTGCCCCCTGCACAGGCGTATCCCGCATCACGACACCACAGTGCAGGGCCGTGTGTCATGTTGTGCGATCAACTTGTCCTACAGAGCCTGGCACTGGCAGCATGTGGGCAGGGATGGAGAAGCAATATTTGAAATGGACAGAGCCAGGCGATAATCTGTGGAAAATTCTGCCGGTCGTCAGATTGTGTAAAATGGTAAGTGGAAGATTTGTTTCTCATCAATGTATTCTCAAGATGGAAGTTTTCTCCTGTCAGGGATATAAGCGGTAAAGCAGCAGGTTGAACTATAAATGCACCATTCATTTTTTTCTCTTCTCTTATGACAATCACACAAAATAGATTTGTCAGGAGTCCTGTGTTTTTGGCAAACCTGTAGCGGTTCTACAAACAGCAAACGTATCTGTATATATTAAGTTGCGCACTTTGTGCATCCCAACTGACAAAACCCCACCTGAGTATACTGATGCACCTTGTCCCGATGAAGCCTGACTGTCCCAGAGGAAATCTGTTCCTCAACAGGCCTCGCTTGTAAATTCTCTAAGACGCTGTCTCTGGCTGTAAGTTGTGTGACCAGAACCAGGGCCTCCCCTGCAGACCCGGGCACCCCCAGACCCCACCTGTACTCCTGGAACTTCTGTCTGCATGTTTCCCCAACCTCGTACACCTTACAGCCTGAAGACCTCCTCTTCTCAGGCCTCTCCACATTGGAGGTACATTTCATTTCAGCAGGGAGTGCCTCGGTGGCTGGGCCAGGGCCAGGAGAGCAGGGGTTCTGCAGAGGCAGATGCTGGGGCCCCATCCCGGCCAGGCCTCTGCAGCTGGACTGCACATGTCTGATAAAACTGTCAGGGCTGCAGCGTGCATGGGAATCGAATCTGGCAAGCCTGCGTTTCCAGTGACCCATCTCTTGGGGGATGGGGGTAGGTCAGACCCTCTGCCGTCTTCCTCCTCATGGGTGCTCAGCCTCTGCTGGCGCACCTATCCACACCTGCACAGGTCCTCACCCCTCCCCAGGAAGCCCCTTGCACCCTGGCCGGACGCAGCTGTGAGAAACCTGTGTGGGGTGAATGTCTGCCTCCTTGGGACCTCCACCCACCCGTAGATCTTGCGTCCACCCTTTGGCTCAAGCAGAACAAACTCAACCTCCCTTTCACTATCTGGAAGACCCTTACTCCTATTCCTCCTTCTTGGCCCTGGTCAAACACTGCTCCTCTTTGAGGTTTTCCCTGCTCCCCATCTCACCTCCAAAATCTATGAGCTCCCATACCAGGCAGTGCAATTATCCGTCTATGTGTCCCAGACTGGGAACTCCTGGGTGGGGGGCAGGGATTGGGTCGGGTCTTCTCTGTGCCCCAAGGACCAAGCAGCAGAGGGAGGTCACTGAGGTGGGGCTCAGCAAAGGTTTGCTAACTGCTTGCCTGGCCAGCAGCCCTGGCCAAGGGCAGAGTGCGAGGCCACAGCCCTGGCCTGCACTCCTCCCAGGATCGGTCCATCAGCCCTGGGACAGACACCCAGCACCTGCCCGCCGCCTCCCCACCGCACCAGGCTCACACCTGACTCTTCAGCAGCACTTTCTGCTGCTGGCCATGCCCTTTTCCTTAAAACACCCTTTTCTCTGGACTCCCGGGTTCCCTCCCTTCTCTCTGGCCATTTTTTCTTAGTCTCCCGCGAGGGCTCCTGACCTCTTCCTTCTCCCACTTCTAAATGAAGCCCAGAATTTAGTTCTGAGCCCGCGCCTCCTGCTCTACAGCCTCTTTCTGACTAACGCCAGTGACCTCTCATCTGCGCATCCAGCAGGTAGCAATATCTACCCCGTGAGTCTGACAGGTGTCTCAAACTGAACACATCTAAGCCTGAAATCAATATTTCTCCCAATAAACCTGCCTTTCCTCTTTGCATTACAGCCCCATTCTGCCTCTATTCTAGCCCGTTACCCTTCTATTCCTCCACCCCTCTGCATCCACTGTGCTTAAAAAAACCCCACCTTACTGAGGTATAATTACATACAACAAACTGCTCCCATTTAAAATAGACTTTTAGCGTTCTTATATTTCTCAAAGTATTGAGCTCTTTGTTGTCATTCTGGATTTTTTTTTTTAATGCCTGGTGATATACTCATTTTCAAGTCTACTTTATCTAGTATTAATATAGCCACTCCAGCTGTCTCATGCTTACCATTTGCATGGTGTATCTTATTCATTTATTTTTAGTATGTGTCTTTATATTTAAAGTATGTCTCTTTAGGCAGCAAAGACTTTATTCTTGCTTTATTTAATCCAGTCTGACAATCTCTGCTTTTTGATTGGAATATTTGCTCCATTTGCATTTACTGTAATTACTGAAATGATTTTATTTTAGTTTGCCATGTTGCTACTTGTCTTCTATTTGTCTCATCTGGGTTTTGTTCCTTAGTTCCTGCTTTCCAACTTTCTTTTGTGTTAATCATATATATATATATTAACATCTTGATTAGAGTATAATTGCTTTACAATGGTGTGTTGGTTTCTGCTGTATAATAAAGTGAATCAGCTATACGTATACATATATCCCCATAGCCCCTCCCTCTTGTGTCTCCCTCCCACCCTCCCTATCCCACCCCTCTAGGTGGTCACAAAGCACCAAGCTGATCTCCTTGTGCTATGTGGCTGCTTCCCACTAGCTATCTATTTTACATTCGGTAGTGTATGTATGTCAGTGTTACTCTCTCACTTAGTCCCAGCTTACCCTCCCCCCTCCCTGTGTCCTCAAGTCCATTCTCTACGTCTGCGGCTTTATTCCTGTCCTGCCCCTAGGTTCTTCAGAACGATTTTTTTTTTTAGATTCCGTATATATGTGTTAGCATACGGTATTTGTTTTTCTCTTTCTGACTTACTTCACTCTGTATGACAACCTCTAGGTCCATCCACCTCACTACAAATAACTCAGTTTCGTTTCTTTTTATGGCTGAGTAATATTCCATTGTATATATGTGCTACATCTTCTTTATCCATTCATCTGTCGATGGACACTTACGTTGCTTCCATGTCCTGGCTATTGTAAATAGAGCTGCAATGAACATTGTGGTACATGACTCTCTTTGAATTATGGTTTTCTCAGGGTATATGCCCACTAGTGGGATTGCTGGGTCATATGGTAGTTCTATTTTTAGTTTTTTAAGGAACCTCCATACTGTTCTCCATAGTGGCTGTATCAATTTACATTCCCACCAACAGTGCAAGAGGGTTCCCTTTTCTCCACACCCTCTCCAGCATTTGTTGTTTGTAGATTTTCTGATGATGCCCGTTCTGACTGGTGTGAGGTGATACCTCATTGTAGTTTTGATTTGCATTTCTCTAATGATTAGTGATGTTGAGCAATCTTTCATTTGTTTGTTGGCAATCTGTATGTCTTCTTTGGAGAAATGTCTATTTAGGTCTTCTGCCCATTCTTGGATTGTGTTGTTTGTTTTTTTGATATTGAGCAGCATGAGCTGCTTGTATATTTGGAGATTAATCCTTTGTCAGTTGCTTCGTTTGCAAATATTTTCTCCCATTCTGAGGGCTGTCTTTTCGTCTTGTTTATGGTTTCCTTTGCTGTGCAAAAACGTTTCAGTTTCATTAGGTCCCAGTTGTTTATTTTGTTTTTATTTCCATTTCTCTAAGAGGTGGGTCAAAAAGGATCTTGCTGTGATTTATGTCATAGAATGTTCGATCTATGTTTTCCTTTAAAAGTTTTATAGTGCCTGGCCTTACATTTAGGTCTTTAATCCATTTTGAGTTTATTTTTGTGTTAGGGAGTGTTCTAATTTCATTCTTTCACATGTAGCTGTCCAGTTTTCCCAGCACCACTTATTGAAGAGGCTGTCTTTTCTCCATTGTATATGCTTGCCTCCTTTATCAAAGATAAGGTGACCATATGTGCATGGGTTTATCTCTGGGCTTTCTATCCTGTTCCATTGATCTATTTCTGTTTGTGTGCCAGTACCATACTGTCTTGATTACTGTAGCTTTGTAGTATAGTTTGAAGTCCGGGAGCCTGATTCCTCCAGCTCCGTTTTTCTTTCTCAAGATTGCTTTGGCTATTCTGGATTGTTTGTGTTTCCATACAAATTGTGAAATGTTTTGTTCTAGTTCTGTAAAAAATGCCATTGGTAGTTTGATAGGGATTGCACTGAATCTGTACATTGCTTTGGGTTGTATAGTCATTTTCAAAATGTTGATTCTTCCAATCCAAGAACATGGGCTATCTCTCCATCTGTTTGTATCATCTTTAATTTCCTTCATCAGTGTCTTATAGTTTTCTGCATAGCATACAGGTCTTTTTGTCTCCCTAGGTAGGTTTATTCCTAGATATTTTATTCTTTTTGTTGCAATGGTAAATGGGAGTGTTTCCTTAATTTTTCTTTCTGATTTTTCATCATTAGTGTATAGGAATGCAAGAGGTTTCTGTGCATTAATTTTGTATCCTGCTACTTTACCAAATTCATTGATTAGTTCTAGTAGTTTTCTAGTAGCATCTTTATGATTCTCCATGTATAGTGTCATGTCAGCTGCAAACAATGACAGTTTTACTTCTTCTTTTCCGATTTGGATTCCTTTTATTTCATTTTCTTCTCTGATTGCTGTGGCTAAAACTCCCAAAACTATGTTGAATAATAGTGGTGAGAGTGGACAACCTTGTCTTGCTCCTGATCTTAGAGGAAATGGTTTCAGTTTTCCACCATTGAGAACGTTGTTGGCTGTGGGTTTGTCATATATGGCCTTTATTATGTTGAGGTAAGTTCCCTCTATGCCTACTTTCTGGAGAGTTTTTATCATAAATGGGTATTGAATTTTGTTGAAAGCTTTTTCTGCATCTATTGATATTATCATATGGTTTTTATCCTTCAATTTGTTAATATGGTGTATCACATTGATTGATTTGTGTATATTGAAGAATCCTTGCATTCCTGGGATAAACCCCACTTGATTGTGGTGTATGATCCTTTTAATGTGCTGTTGGATTGTGTTTGCTAGTATTTTGATGAGGATTTTTGCATCTATGTTCATCAGTGATATTGGCCTGTAGTTTTCTTTCTTTGTGACATCTTTGTCTGGTTTTGGTATCAGGGTGATGGTGGCCTCGTAGAGTGAGTTTGGGAGTGTTCCTCCCTCTGTTATATTTTGGAAGAGTTTGAGAAGGATAGCTGTTAGCTCTTCTCTAAATGTTTGATAGAATTCGCCTGTGAAGCCATCTGGTCCTGGGCTTTTGTTTGTAGGAAGATTTTTAATCACATTCTCAATATCAGTGCTTGTGACTGGTCTGTTTATATTTTCTACTTCTTCCTGGTTCAGTCTCGGAAGGTTGTGCTTTTCTAAGAATTTGTCCATTTCTTCCAGGTTGTCCATTTTATTGGCATAGAGTTGCTTGTAGTAATCTCTCATGATCCTTTGTATTTCTGCAGTGTCAGTTGTTACTGCTCCTTTTTCATTTCTAATTCTATTGATTTGAGTCTTCTCCCTTTTTTTCTTGATGAGTCTGGCTAATGGTTTATCAATTTGTTTGTCTTCTCAAAGAAACAGCTTTTAGTTTTGTTGATCTTTGCTATTGTTTCCTTTGTTTCTTTTCATTTATTTCTGATCTAATCTTTATGATCTCTTTCCTTCTGCTAACTCTGGGGTTTTTTGTTCTCCGTTCTCTAACTGCTTTAGGTGTAAGGTTAGGTTGTTTATTTGAGATGTGTCTTGTTGTTAAGGTAGCATTTTATTGCTATAAAGTTCCCTCTTAGAACTGCTTTTGCTGCATCCCATAGGTTTTGGGTCGTCGTGTTTTCATTGTCATTCATTTCTAGGAATTTTTTATTTCCTCTTTGATTTCTTCAGTGATCTCTTGGTTATTTAATAGCATATTATTTAGCCTCCATGTGTTTGTATTTTTTACAGTTTTTTCCTGTAACTGATATCTAGTCTTATAGCGTTGTGGTCATAAAAGATACTTGATACGATTTCAATTTTCTTGAATTTACCAAGGCTTGATTTGTGATCCAGGATATGATCTATCCTGGAGAATGTTCCATGAGCACTTGAGAAGAAAGTGTATTCTGTTGTTTTGGATGCAATGTCCTATAAATATCAATTAAGTCCATCTTGTTTAGTGTGTCATTTAAAGCTTGTGTTTCCTTATTTATTTTCATTTTGTATGATCTGTCCATTGGTGAAAGTAGAGTGTTAAAGTCCCCTACTATGATTGTGTTACTGTCGATTTCCCCTTTTATGGCTGTTAGCATTTTCCTTATGTACTGAAGTGTTCCTATGTTGGGTCCATAAATATTTACAATTGTTATATCTTCTTCTTGGATTGATCCCTTGATCATTATGTAGTGTCCTTCTTTGTCTCTTGTAATAGTCTTTCTTTTAAAGTTTATTTTGTCTGATATGAGAATTGCCACTCCAGCTTTCTTTTGATTTCCATTTGCATGGAATATCTTTTTCCATCCCCTCACTTTCAGTCTGTATGTGTCCTAGGTCTGAAGTGGGTCTCTTGTAGACAGCATGTATATGGGTCTTGTTTTTGTATCCATTCAGCCAGTCTATGTCTTTTGGTGGGAGCATTTAATCCATTTACATTTAAGGTAATTATCTATATGTATGTTCCTATTACCATTTTCTTAATTGTTTTGGGTTTGTTATTGTAGGTCTTTTCCTTCTCTTGTGTTTCCTGCCTAGAGAAGTTCCTTTAGCATTTGTTGTAAAGCTGGTTTGGTGGTGCTGAATTCTCTTAACTTTTGCTTGTCTGTAAAGGTTTTAATTTCTCCATTGAATCTGAATGAGATCCTTGCTGGGTTGAGTAATCTTGGTTATAGGTTTTTCCCTTTCGTCATTTTAAATATGTCCTGGCACTCCCTTCTGGCTTGCAGAGTTTCTGCTGAAAGATCAGCTGTTAACCTTATGTGGATTCCCTTGTATGTTATTTGTTGCTTTTCCCTTGCTGCTTTTAATATTTTTTCTTTGTATTTAATTTTTGATAGTTTGATTAATATGTGTCTTGGCGTGTTTCTCCTTGGATTTATACTGTATGGGACTCTCTGCGCTTCCTGGACTTGACTGACTATTTCCTTTCCCATATTTTCAACTATAATCTCTTCAAAGATTTTCTCAGTCCCTTTCTTTTTCTCTTCTTCTTCTGGGACCCTTATAATTCGAATGGTGGTGCATTTAATGTTGTCCTAGAGGTCTCTGAAACTGTCCTCAATTCTTTTCATTCTTTTTTCTTTATTCTGCTCTGCGGTAGTTATTTCCACTATTCTATCTTCGAGGTCACTTATCCGTTCTTCTGCCTCAGTTATTCTGCTATTGATTCCTTCTAGAGAATTTTAAAGTTCATTTATTGTGTTGTTCATCATTGTTTGTTTGCTCTTTAGTTCTTCTAGGTCCTTCTTAAACGTTTCTTGTATTTTCTCCATTCTATTTCCAAAATTTTGGATCATCTTTACTATCATTACCCTGAGTTCTTTTTCAGGTAGACTGCCTATTTCCTCTTCATTTGTTTGGTCTGGTGGGTTTTTACCTTGCTCCTTCATCTGCTGTGTGTTTCTCTGTCTTATCATTTTGCTTAACTTACTGTGTTTGGGGTCTCCTTTTCGCAGACTGCAGGTTCGTAGTTCCCCTTGTTTTTGGTGTCTGCCCCTAGTGGCTAAGGTTGGTTCAGTGGGTTGTGTAGGCTTCCTGGTGGAGGGGACTGGTGCCTGTGTTCTGGTGGATGAAGCTGGATCTTGTCTTTCTGGTGGGCAGGACCACGTCCGGTGGTGTGTTTTCGGGTGCCTGTGACCTTATTATGATTTTAGGCAGCCTCTCTGCTAATGGGTGGGGTTGTGTTGCTGTCTTGCTAGTTGTTTGGCATGGGGTGTCCAGCACTGGATTTTGTTGGTCGTTGAGTGGAGCTGGGTCTTAGCATTGAGATGGAGATCTCTGGGAGAGCTCTCGCCTATTGATATTACATGGGGCCGGGAGGTCTCTGGTGGTCCAGTGTCCTGAACTCGGCTCTCCACCTCAGAGGCTCAGGCCTGACACCCAGGTCTGGAACACCAAGACTCTGTCAGCCACACGGCTGGTAATGATCTGGAGTTTGGTAAAGCCTCAGGTTGGAGAACTTCTTCCATTTGACACTGAAGGAACTCTCATCAATTTGGGTTTTAAACCTCCTTACTTCCAACCCAAGTCTTCTCTCTACAGCCATCTATCCAGCAACTTGTTGTGAAACTTTTAGAGAAATTTCAGATGGGGGAAATATTGGAATTCATAGTCCACTGAAGTGGTATGAAAATTACTTTAAACTGAAAATATCTAAATCATCATCAGCCACTAAAGAAGCATCATCTAAACTTCAGCAGAGTCTCCCCAAAATGCCAATCATATATTTTTAAAATATTCCATTTTATTCCATTTTTATTGGCTTTCTAGCTATCTCTCTTTACACAACTTTTAGTGGTTGCTCTAGAGATTACAATATGTATCTTCCTTATGATCCTATGTATGTGATATGTATACATATGCATATCTTTATGAGTCTACTTAGAGTTAATGAATTACTTTAGGTAAAATTTGGGAATGTTGCAATAATATATTTCCATTTATCTACCACCCCCACTGTCCTTAATGCTATTGTCGTCAATTTTATGTGTTTACTTTATAACCTCCCAAAATACATATGTAATCTTTTAACTGACCCACATATTTACTAATTCCAGTTTTCTTCTTTCCCTTTAGCCTGAAAAATTTCCTTTAGCATTTCTTGTCATGAAGGACTCCTGGTGATAAATTATCTCCTTAATTATTTATCTTAAATGTCTTATTATAGTTTGCTACATATAGAATTATTGGTGATAATTTTTTCTTTCAGCACTTTGAATGTGTTGTTCTTCTGACCTCCATCGTTTCTGATGAGAAATCAGCCATTAGTTGTATCATTGTTCTTCTTTATGTATGGTATCTTTTTTTTTTTTTTAATGTCTGTTTTCAAGATTTTCTCTTTATCTTTGACTTTCATGAGTTTGGCTATTATATGCCTAGAAGTGGTTTTCCTTGTGTTTTGCTGTCTGGGATTTGAGATTCTTAGCTCTTGAAGTTAGTTTTTCACCAAATTTGGGGAGTTTTTGGCTAGTTTGTATTCAAATACCTTTTAACACCTTTTTATTGCTCTCTCCTCTCCTTCTGTCTCTCCAGTTACACAAATTTTGGACTTCTTGATGTTATCCCTCAGGTCTCCAAAGCTCTGTTCATTTTTCTTCAGTTTTTTTTTTTTCCCCCTTTTCAAATTGAGTTGTGTTAGTCTATCTTCAGGGTCAGTAGTTCTTTTTTTCTGCCTCTCCAATCTATTGTTGAGCTCAGCCAGTGAATTTTTCATTTCAATGATTGTACTTTTCAGCTTTGTAATTTCCATTTAGTTTTTTAAAATATATAATTTCCATTTCTCTGTTGAGATTCCCTTTCTCTTCCCTAATTAAAACCACTTTTTTCTTTAAATCTCTGAACACATTCTTCTTCTTTGTATGTATAAAATCTGCCATGAAATCTGTTTGCTAAATCCAACATCTATGCCCCATTCAGAATCACTTGTTAGTTTGCCTTTTTTTCCTCCCCGAGTAAGAATCACGTTTTCCTGTTTCCTGCAAACTCTGTCTCTTCCACAGTGTGCAGTGGAAGATCTCTCTGCTCAGTTCCTACAGATTCCAGCTGCTGCTTTTTTTTTTTTTTTAAGTCTGGCTCCTAGGTGTCTCCCTGCACCTCTGTAATTTGGCAATCATCCAAGGATTTGGGCAGCTTACATTTAGATTTTGGTGCTCATTTTTCTGTAATCCTCTTGTTTCCATGGATTCTCTCCTAAATTTCCAGCTGTTGTGTCAGTCCTGGGCTCTGTCCTCTGACACCTCAAGCCAGTAAGGTTTTAACTTTCTGCTACGTGTGTTGCATACAGGTTGGGAAATTCACTCAGTTTTTTAAAAGCAGCACATTCACATATCTTCCCAGCCTAGTGCAGCTCTGTTTTTCAAGGGTAGCTTCCTCTCTGGTCCCTGCCTAGTTTTTTTCACAAGGCCCTCTAGCATTTGGCTAAAGATTTGGACAGACTTTTTGCTCAGATTTTGGGTCTTAGGCCTTCTGAAATTCTCTCACTTCCAGAATTTCCCCCTTAAATTTACACCTATTCTTTCAGTTCTGAACTCTACTCTCTGCAACCTAAACGTGGTAAGGCTGTGGTTTTCCACCTGCTCTAGCCGTGGGGGTTTGAGAGCACCATCATGATTCTTACCTCTACCAATTGTAGTTTTTTAAGAGTAAACTCGCCCCTGGCTTCTGTTTTGAGATACTTCTCAGGGCCTGTAAATATATATATTTTTAATTTTGTCCAGATTTCATAATTGTTATCTGCAGGAAGGTTCATGCAATTACTTCATACTGCCACCATTACAGGAAGTTTCTCCCACTGAATTCTTTTTAAAACATGTACTAGACCATGTCACCCTCCATGCTTAAGACCCTTCAAAGATTTCCCACTGCACTTAAAGTACAAAATCCCTAATAAGACCTGTGACCCCATACAAAAAGTGATGTATGTACTCTTTTAAGGTTAAAAATTCCTGGAGCTCCCCTAAGATTGAAAGCCTATTTTCATTTATAATATTGCCTAAGCAAGTCTGTACCAGCATAGGATTCTTCCCTTCTCCAACCCCTTCCTGGGGCCTGGCCCACACTGAAGCCAGAAAACAGAGGGGGTATTTGGGAATACGGCCAAGGTGAAGCGAGAGACATTGGCACAGCAATGTTAGGAGGGGCCCCATCTGGGCACTGCAAAGATCAGGCTGTCTGGTGGATGCTCTGCCAGCAGGATGCAAATCCCCCTTCCTTCTTGCCCAGGCCCTCCAGAGGGTGAGCAGAAGAAGAGGTGGAGCCCAAGGGAGACGGAAACCAAGGGATTAAAGGCATCCATGGAAATGGTAGGGAGGGACAGTGTCTAGAAGAAAGGGCTGGCTACAGCGGGCACTCAAGAATCTAGAACAAAGGTCAAGGTTGGGGGCAGGTGAATGCCCTATCCTATCTCCTATCTCAGGGATGGGCGGGTATGGCCCAATCCTAAAGTCAAGCCTGTTTCTTGGGAGGTTGGGGGTGGTGGTGTTGAACAACCAGAAGGAAAAATTCTTCAGCATAGATGGCTCCACCCTCCCATTTTTACTCTCAGAACACTTTACAAACAAAAACCTGAATATAACGTTTATAGCTCTCTTACAACTATAAAACCAAAACAAGTTTACAGATTAAAACCACACAAAACTACAAAGCCAATTAAATTCATATCAGCAATATTAAACCTAATGTAGTGGCTGATGTTTTGCTAAAACTAAACCACGTCTGTCACGTGACTCTGGCCCTACCTGCTGTGTTGCAAGTTCTGTAGCTTTTTTTTTTTTTTAAATGTCTCCCACAATTACAGAATCACTCATTTTATTTTTTATTTTTATTTTTTATTTTTTATTTATTTTATTTTATTTTATTTTTTTGGCTGTGTTGGGTCTTCATTGCTGCGCGCGGGCTTTCTCTAGTTGCGGTGAGCGGGGGCTACTCTTTGTTGCGGTGCGCAGGCTTCTCATTGCGGTGGCTTCTCCTATTGTGGAGCACGGGCTCTAGGGTGCGCGGGCTTCAGTAGTTGTGGCACGCGGGCTCAGTAGTTGTGGCTCGCGGGCTCTAGAGCGCACGCTCAGTAGTTGTGGCGCATGGGCTTAGTTGCTCCGTGGCATGTGGGATCTTCCTGGACCAGGGCTCGAACCCGTGTCCCCTGCGTTGGCAGGCGGATTCGTAACCACTGCGCCACCAGGGAAGGCCCTGTAGCCTTTAATATGCCCACACACCCAGGAGGAATCACTTCTCCTGCCGTTTCTCTCCCTCGGGATTTCTGGGGTTCCTTTCTTTGGGCCCAGGCCCTGACGTCACTTGGATTTCCCTCAGCAGGAAGGCTTCTTCATTTGTCCATCTGGTCTCCTTTGTCCCTGCTCCATGTCAGTGAGAGCAGTGTTGAATTCAGCTAGGGAATTTTCATTTCTTGGGGCACACCTGGCCCCTGGCTCTTACTCCAAGGCCTGGATTCATCAGCAGGCGAGGGTGGGGCTGCACGCTGAGCATCGGATGCGGGTGCCTGCCGCCTCTCGTCACCTCTGAAGACCCGCTGTGAGTTCAGACTCGGTCTGGCCTCTCCCTCTGAGGTTTGGCTTTCTTCCTGGGCTGCCTTCACCTGTGTGAGGTCACAGGCAGCCTCCTGGGGTGCTGAGAGGCTGTGATGGAGGCTGGCCTCCTGGGCAGAGAGAAAGCACCACACATTTTAAGATGTCATTTAAAAATACCACTTTCAACTAGTAAAATGAGATTTTGTACTAACATATATAGTTAGTACTATCTGAGTGTGTGTGTTTGTGTGTGTGTGTGTGTGTGTGTGTGTGTGTGTGTGTGTGTGTGTGTGTGGAGAGAAAGAGAGGGAGAAAGTATATTGGAATATAGCATGTAACCTAGATATCAGCGTTTGCCTAGGCTGTGTTTATTCGGTTTAGGGGTAATTTTGTGGTGAAGCGTGGGTAGTGTTTACTTCAAGCAGTGCCATTGGGGTTAGATTTGTATTTTCTGTTTATCTGTACATTTTCTGGGAAATCTTGCCTTTTATGTTGTTATTTTCCTTCTCCACTTTGAAGACGATTTGGAACATCCCCTTGTGAATATTATTTGCTGACAAACAGGGATATTTGTCCCTGTTTGTGCTGGGTGTTTTTCATTCACCTTGATGGCCTTGATTTAATTCACCTGAATCAAATCATCATCCATTAAGTTCTTCTCACGTGCCCTTCTGCAGGTGGTCCTTGTAAGTCTTTGTAGACTCATGCAAAATAGGCTGGATGCTAGCACGGAGTGGGGTTATAACGCAGGTCCCGTGAAAATAGGAAAGAGGTGATTCGGACTCAAGATGCGCAGAGCAGAGCTCCTGGCCTGGCCTCCGCTTCTTGCAAGTGTGGAAGGTAAGGCTCTTCCTCATATTAGATGGTGTTACAGAGGCCCATTGCTGGGACCCGTCACCTAATCCCTCACCTCTTAGTGGGGTAGGGGTGTGCAGAAACCGGGACAGCAGAGATCACACATCCTCAGTTTCTGAGGAATGGCTTACTGCAAAAACTCATTTATTTGCCTTCTTGCCCTAATTTGCTCAGGTTGAGTATGGGCGGAGGTGGATAGCCTGAGCTAGGGCCTCTCTTAATATACCCGACACAAGTACGAGAGGAATCTGTGGGTTCCCTGTGTGAATCAGCCGTCAGCTGACAGGCCCAGTTGGTGGCCCCTGGGGACGCCTCTTGGCTGTCTCGAGTTCATTTCTCTAGCAAGCTCTACTCCACGTGCCTGGCTCTTCAGTCAGGATGTGGGGATGGACCTGCTGATGTTTTAAGTAGGAAACTTGCCAGACGGTGGAGAATAATTAAAAATGGTGGCAGCAGATCACTGTCTGCCTGCTCTTTCCTACCCTAATTGTAAATATGCAAGTGAAGGCAAATCTACCTGGGCCCTGCCTGTTCCAGCTACCCTGGCTCTTGAGGGCCCCTGAATAATCTTTCACTTTCCCCAAACAGGAGGAAAAGCCATGAGTTCCTTGGGGATGGTTCTCCCTGGCAGCCACTCTTTTTTTTTTTTTTTTTTTTTTTCTTGGCTGCATTGGGTCTGTTGCTGCACGCAGGCTTTCTTTAGTTGCAGTGAGCGGGGGCTACTCTTAGTTGTGGTGCGCGGGCTTCTCATTGCGGTGGCTTCTCTCTTTGCGGAGCACGGGTTCTAGGCGTGTGGGCTTCAGTAGTTGTGGTGCAAGGGCTTAGCTGCTCCACGGCATGTGGGATCTTCCCAGACCAGGGCTCAAACCCGTGTCCCCTGCCTTGGCAGGCAGGTTCTTAATCACTGCGCCACCAGGGAAGCCCCTGGCAGCCACTCTTGATGATTGCCAATGATTAGTGATTGGCTGTCTCAGACACATCTGTACCGGTTAGAATTGCCCCCCTCTTTGTGCTTCCCGCCTTATGGAGCTAAAGCTTCTTTAGAAACTGCAGCTCAGAAGATGCTGTGATGTATTGGTTCAGTGGTTCCCTTTCTGCAATCAATGTTACTTAATCTTAACCCTCCAAAAATCACTTGGAGCCTAAAATTCTACATTCTAAAACCCTTTCTTTTTTCTGTGTTGATTTTTAACTTATTTTAAAGATGATATTGCATCTGAACCAGGTGGCTTTTGCCCGAAGTAACAATATTTTGTCCTGACCCACGTGTGTATTTAAGCATATCCACAAAAAATCTGAACTGTGCCTGCAGTGCAAGAAAAACCCATTTTAAGAACATTGATATTCTAAAAAGTTTTTTTGTGTGAACACTTCTTTATTATTTTTTTTTATTTTTAATGAGCAAGCACTTCTATGTTTTTATTTAGTTTTTAGCTTCCGTGAGGAATGGTTTATGAGTGTGCTGAGCCACCCAAATAAGGGGAATGCTATTGGGGTTGGGGGCAAAGGGGAGTGAAATGTATAATCAAGTAAGAGTATTTGAAATATTGACCCAGAGCTCTTTTTTAAGGGAGCAGATGAGAGTGTATATATATTAGGAGAAGAAATATATTTATTACACGGAATGTATGTATTTTATCTAAAGCTATCTGTAAGGCACATCGTGGGTCAAGTTCAATCTATCTAGGCATAGATTGCATAAACATGTAGTCTTCTTAAGGTTCTAATTATTCTGTAGCTGTAAAGGAGGTGGGGAAGAGCTGTCCCTAGACCACCTCCCGTGTTTTAGTACTGGATTAACTTCAAATTCCGTCTTCATATGTATCTTTTATAAAAAGCTCAACTTCAAAGTTTTTAAAACTCTGTAAGTGACCCTTTCTAAATTCCTCTTGATTCCAATATAAAGTTTAGACCTTGGAACTGATGAATGTGCTAAAGCAATTACTATCATTTTATCATGGCTGCTCCAATTATGGGTTTTTCTCAACGATATACAGTGTCATTTTTTAATCCGATATAAAACTATGATCGTGACTGTTAATAGTGAGTCTTCTCAGCATGGTGAACACGAGCTTGTAGAGAATCTGTGGGTGTGTGTCTGAGTAGCTTTGCCGAGTTCTTATAACAAGACAGTTTTTCAAGTGAGAAAACGGAATCTCTAGGCATTGCTAAAAGTCACACAGAAGGTCCTGTCAGAACCGTGCCCCTGGCTGTAAGCACTTGGGCCTCCCCACCAGGCCCTGGTAATCCAGATGGAGAATTTCAGAAAGCAAGCGTGAAAAGCATCTTTGTCTCAGCTGTATCTGCCTTTTATTGAGTGACAGAGGGGCTGCAAACCACGTCCATCGAGTCCCGGCCATAAAAAGGTGTGTGCAGGTGACCAGCCGGACTCAGGAGGCAAACACTCCAGGTGAGAAGGGCTAAAAGACTGTTTTATTTTTTTTAAAAAACCCTTCCTCACCAATTGGGCATGACTTTTTTTTTTTTTAATTTTTATTTATTTATTTATGGCTGTGTTGGGTCTTCGTTTCTGTGCGAGGGCTTTCTCTAGTTGTGGCAAGCAGGGGCCATTCTTCATCGTGGTGTGCGGGCCGCTCTTGCTGTGGAGCACAGGCTCCAGACGCGCAGGCTCAGTAATTGTGGCTCACGGGCCTAGTTGCTCCGAGGCATGTGGGATCTTCCCAGACCAGGGCTCGAACCCGTGCCCCCTGCATTGGCAGGCAGATTCTCAACCACTGCGCCACCAGGGAAGCCCTGGGTGTGACTTTTAAGTGTTTTCCTGTCTGACTGAAATTTCTCTATTCACCACCTCGGCAGAAAGATGCAAAATCGATTTTGGGAAATTCTGAGTGGAGATCGCTTGGCTTCCTGAGAGCAGGCTGGGCTGGGAGATGGGGACAGGTCATTTGGCTCTACCTGTGCTCCTGAGGAGGAAGGCATGAGCATCCCTGCTGTCAGTCATGGGGGTTACATGTCACCCACGTGGAATCTGTGTTTCAGCCCCGAGGTGGGAGAAGCGGTGTTCATGGGGCAGAGTGGTTTGGAGCAGGGCTGCCTGTGAACACGGGGCCTCCTCCCCTCTCCTATCCTTGGTGGCTAGTCTTCCAACGCAGCCCCTTCCAAGGACCAGGACGTGAATGTGGCCAAGAAATAAACAATAAACCAAACCAAAGGTCAAATACCGCCTACAAGGAAAGCCATGAGACTGCCTTCATCACATCTCTTCTCTCTTATCTTTGGTGCTCAGATATTGGCTTGCAGTGAAAGAGAGCAGATCGGGACATTGGGAAGCCCAGGTGGGCCCAGAGTCTGAGGCTGTCAGGTTAACTCGAGAGGCCTTGTTTTCTCGCTATTGAATACAGATGACACCTGGACCTTGTCTTCACAAGATGCAGAAACAGTAATATATTTTAAACATGTGGGAAGACCTCTTAGCAAGCTGTCAGCATAAGGCTGTGTTTTTGGCGTTGACAGTAAGCGGAACCAGGAATGATAGTCTTTTGGAGCTGAAGGTAGTGAGGACCTTTGAGGACATCCATTCTGACCACCTCAGCTGGCCTGATTCTTTCTATGCTTATCTGTAAAATGGGACTATTATGAGTGTCTGCCTCATAGGGTCATTGTGAAAATTGCATGAAATAATTTCTATAAAGCACTTAGAACAATGCCTGGCACTGAGTAAGCCCTCGATAACATTTACCATCGTTATCGTTGTTGCTGTTCATGGATGAGAAAGGCTGGGGCCCAGAGAGGTGCGGTGCCTTGCCTGAGGTCACACAGCTCCCCCCACCCCATCCCCGCCCCCGGCAGAAGTGGGACTGGAGTCCAAGTCCACGATACTTTGCTGGAGGCAGCTGTTTACTGACATCCTTGGTCTAGTTGCAACTGGGAGCTCAGATTCATGTGCCCCTAATAGAACACAGCATGTGAAACGGTTTTAGTTTTGTAATGGCTACACAAGCACACTCAATGTCACTGCCTTTGTGCTTGATGCCCTGTTTGAGTTAAAAGTTCAATGAAACTCCGTGTGTGTGTGTGTGTGTGTGTGTGTGTGTGTGTGTGTGTTGGTCCCTCCTACATAATTTAGTGGTCTTCTTTGCATTAGTGTATTAGCATGTTTTCACTTTTAACCTTTCACCCACTGAGCCTGGCATTTAAAATGCTATTAAACTCAATAATGGTTCCTATAAACAGCCTTAGAGGGATGGGAAATAATTGGAATGACATTTTTAATAGGCTTCTGTTTCTCAGCCCTCTGGGCTGCACGAACCCAGCCAGCACTTGCAGAGGGGGACTTGTTGGCCATTTCGTCCTTGGTCTGAAGTTGGGAAAGGTTTGGAGTTAAGTTTTGGGGTGCCAGAGGACCTTTTAAAGCACAGAGAATGGTTTTCGTGCTAGAAAAGTAGAGTTGCTTTTTAGGGGCAGTCTTTTTGTTTTCTTAATTAATGGCTGAGGTGGATCCAGGAGCTGATCACTCCTTCCTCTTTCCGATGGCTTCGAGACACCTTACAGCCAAATTTCTGGGCACCTTTAGCCAGTGAGTCGGACTTTCTGGAATGCATTTTTGTGGATCAGCCTCATTCCCTGCGCCTTCTCTTCACCTTCAGTATATCGTTTTTGGTCCTCCCCTGCGTCTATTTTATGTCACCATTCTATTTTATGTGCCGTAATGTGTGTCACTTAAATTTGTTTTTGGAACACATTTTTAAAAAATCAAATTGAAAGTTGTCTTTTTTGCTCATAAAGTTGTGAGGTTCTGTCATAGAGCATTCTGCCTATGTTTTCCTCTAAGAGTTTTATAGTGTCTGGCCTTACATTTAGGTCTTTAATCCATTTTGAGTTTATTTTTGTGTATGGTGTTAGGGAGTGTTCTAATTTCATTCTTTTACATGTAGTTGTCCAGTCTTCCCAGCACCACTTATTGAAGAGGCTGTCTTTTCTCCATTGTATATTCTTGCCTCCTTTATCAAAGATAAGGTGACCATATGTGCGTGGGTATATCTCTGAGCTTTCTATCTTGTTCCATTGACCTATATTTCTGTTTTTGTACCAGTACCATACTGTCTTGATTACTGTAGCTTTGAAGTATAGTATGAAGTCCAGGAGCCTGATTCCTCCAGCTCTGTTTTTCTTTCTCAAGATTGTTTTGGCTATTCGGGGTCTTCTGTGTTTCAATAAAAATTGTGAAATTTTTTGTTCTAATTCTGTGAAAAATGCCATTGGTAGTTTGATAGGGATTGCACTGAATCTGTACATTGTTTTGGGTTGTATAGTCATTTTCAAAATGTTGATTCTTCCAATCCAAGAACATGGGATATCTCTCCATCTGTTTGTATCATCTTTAATTTCTTTCATCAGTGTCTTATAGTTTCCTGCATACAGGTCTTTTGTCTCCTTAAGTAGGTTTATTCCTAGGTATTTTATTCTTTTTGTTGCAGTGGTAAATGGGAGTGTTTCCTTAATTTCTCTATCAGATTTTTCATCATTAGTGTATAGGAATGCAAGAGATTTCTGTGCATTAATTTTGTATCCTGCTACTTTACCAGATTCATTGATTAGCTCTAGTAGTTTTCTGGTAGCATCTTTAGGGTTCTCTATGTATACTATCATGTCATCTGCAAACAGTGACAGCTTTATTTCTTCTTTTCCGATTTGGATTCCTTTTATTTCTTTTTCTTCTCTGATTGCTGTGGCTAAAACTTCCAAGACTATGTTGAATAATAGTGGTGAGAGTGGACAACCTTGTCTTGTTCCTGATCTTAGAGGAAATGGTTTCAGTTTTTCACCATTGAGAACGATGTTGGCTGTGGGCTTGTCATACATGGCCTTTATTATGTTGAGGTAAGTTCCCTCTATGCCTACTTTCTGGAGAGTTTTTATCATAAATGGGTATTGAATTTTGTTGAAAGCTTTTTCTGCATCTATTGACATTATCATATGGTTTTTATCCTTCAATTTGTTAATATGGTGTATCACATTGATTGATTTGCATATACTGAAGAATCCTTGCATTCCTGGGATAAACCCCACTTGATTATGGTGTATGATCCCTTTTAATGTGCTGTTGGATTGTGTTTGCTAGTATTTTGATGAGGATTTTTGCATCTATGTTCATCAGTGATACTGGCCTGTAGTTTTCTTTCTTTGTGACATCTTTGTCTGGTTTTGGTATCAGGGTGATGGTGGCCTCGTAGAATGAGTTTGGGAGTGTTCCTCCCTCTGTTATATTTTGGAAGAGTTTGAGAAGGATAGCTGTTAGCTCTTCTCTAAATGTTTGATAGAATTCGCCTGTGAAGCCATCTGGTCCTAGGCTTTTGTTTGTTGGAAGATTTTTAATCACAGTCTCAATTTCAGTGCTTGTGATTGGTCTGTTTATATTTCCTATTTCTTCCTGGTTCAGTCTCAGAAGGTTGTGCTTTTCTAAGAATTTGTCCATTTCTTCCAGGTTGTCCATTTTATTGGCATAGAGTTGCTTGTAGTAATCTCTCATGATCCTTTGTATTTCTGCAGTGTCAGTTGTTACTTCTCCTTTTTCATTTCTAATTCTGTTGATTTGAGTCTTCTCCCTTTTTTTCTTGATGAGTCTGGCTAATGGTTTGTCAATTTTGTTTGTCTTCTCAAAGAACCAGCTTTTAGTTTTATTGATCTTTGCTATTGTTTTCTTTGTTTCTATGTCATTTATTTCTGATCTGATCTTTATGATTTCTTTCCTTCTGCTAACTTTGGGGTTTATTTGTTCTTCTTTAATTACTTTAGGTGTAAGGTTAGGTTGTTTATTTGAGATGTTTCTTGTTTCTTGAGGTAGCATTTTATTGCTATAAAGTTCCCTCTTAGAACTGCTTTTGCTGCATCCCATAGGTTTTGGGTCATCGTGTTTTCATTGTCATTTGTTTCTAGGTATTTTTGATTTCCTCTTTGATTTCTTCAGTGATCTCTTAGTTATTTAGTAGTGTATTGTTTAGCCTCCATGTGTTTGTATTTTATACAGATTTTTTCCTGTAATTGATATCTAGTCTCATAGCATTGTGGTTGGAAAAGATACTTGATATGATTACAATTTTCTTAAATTTACCAAGGCTTGATTTGTGACCCAAGATGTGATCTATCCTGGAGAATGTTCCATGAGCACTTGAGAAGAAAGTGTATTCTGTTGTTTTGGATGGAATGTCCTATAAATATCAATTAAGTCCATCTTGTTTAATGTGTCATTTAAAGCTTGTGTTTCCTTATTTATTTTCATTTTGTATGATCTGTCCATTGGTGAAAGTAGAGTGTTAAAGTCCCCTACTATGATTGTGTTACTGTCGATTTCCCCTTTTATGGCTGTTAGCATTTTCCTTATGTACTGAGGTGCTCCTATGCTGGGTCCATAAATATTTACACTTGTTATATCTTCTTCTTGGATTGATCCCTTGATCATTATGTAGTGTCCTTCTTTGTCTCTTGTAATAGTCTTTCTTTTAAAGTTTATTTTGTCTGATATGAGAATTGCCACTCCAGCTTTCTTTTGATTTCCATTTGCATGGAATATCTTTTTCCATCCCCTCACTTTCAGTCTGTATGTGTCCTAGGTCTGAAGTGGGTCTCTTGTAGACAGCATGTATATGGGTCTTGTTTTTGTATCCATTTAGCCAGTGTATGTCTTTTGGTGGGAGCATTTAATCCATTTACATTTAAGGTAATTATCTATATGTATGTTCCTATCACCATTTTCTTAGTTATTTTGGGTTTGTTATTGTAGGTCTTTTCCTTCTCTTGTGTTTCCTGCCTAGAGAAGTTCCTTTAGCATTTGTTGTAGAGCTGGTTTGGTGGTGCTGAATTCTCTTAGCTTTTGCTTGTCTGTAAAGATTTTAATTTCTCCGTTGAATCTGAATGAGATCCTTGCTGGGTAGTGTAATCTTGGTTGTAGTTTTTTCCCTTTCATCACTTTAAATATGTCCTGGCACTCCCTTCTGGCTTGCAGAGTTTCTGCTCAAAGATCAGCTGTTAACCTTATGTGGATTCCCTTGTGTGTTGTTTGTTGCTTTTCCCTGCTGCTTTTAATATTTTTTCTTTGTATTTAATTTTTGATAGTTTGATTAATATGTGTCTTGGCGTGTTTCTCCTTGGATTTATCCTGTATGGGACTCTCTGCACTTCCTGAAGTTGATTGACTATTTCCTTTCCCATATTAGGGATGTTTTCAACTATAATCTCTTCAAATATTTTCTCAGTCCCTTTCTTTTTCTCTTCTTCTTCTGGGACTCCTATAATTCAAATGTTGGTGCATTTAATGTTGTCCCAGAGGTCTCTGAGACTCTCCTCAATTCTTTTCATTCTTTTTTCTTTATTCTGCTCTGCAGGAGTTATTTCCACTATTTTATCTTTGAGGTCACTTATCTGTTCTTCTGCCTCAGTTATTCTGCTATTGATTCCTTCTAGAGACTTCTTAATTTCATTTATTGTGTTGTTCATCATTGTTTGCTTGCTCTTTAGTTCTTCTAGGTCCTTGTTAAACGTTTCTTGTATTTTCTCCATTCTATTTCCAAGACTTTGGATTGTATTTACTATCATTACTCTGAGTTCTTTTTCAGGTAGATTACCTATTTCCTCTTCATTTGTTTGGTCTGATGGGTTTTTGCCTTGCTCCTTCATCTGCTGTGTGTTTCTCTGTCTTCTCATTTTACCTAACTTACTGTGTTTGGGGTCTCCTTTTCGCAGACTGCAGGTTCGTAGTTCCCCTTGTTTTTGGTGTCTGCCCCTAGTGGCTAAGGTTGGTTCAGTGGGTTGTGTAGGCTTCCTGGTGGAGGGGACTGGTGCCTGTGTTCTGGTGGATGAAGCTGGATCTTGTCTTTTTGGTAGGCAGGACCACGTCCAGTGGTGTGTTTTCGGGTGCCTTTGACTTTATTATGATTTTAGGCAGCCTCTCTGCTAATGGGTGGGGTTGTGTTGCTGTCCTGCCAGTTGTTTGGCATAGGGTGTCCAGTACTATAGATTGCTGGTCATTGAGTGGAGCTGGGTCTTAGCATTGAGGTGGAGATCTCTGGGAGAGCTTTTGCCGTTTGGTATTACTTGGAGCTGGGCAGTCTCTGGTGGACCAATGACCTGAACTTGGCTCTCCCACCTCAGAGGCACAGGCCTGACACCTGGCTGGAACACCAAGACCATGTCAGCCACAGGGCTCAGAAGAAAAGGGAGAAAAAAGACAGAAGAAAGAAACAAATAATAAAATAAAATAAAGATATTAAACTTAAAAAAATTTTTAATTACTAAAAATTAAAAAAATTAAAAAGTAATAAGAAAGGGAAAAAAAGAAGGAAAGAAAGAGGAGAGCAACCAAACAAAAAAACAAATCCACCAATGATAACAAGTGCTAAGAACTATACTAAAAAAAAAGGCAAAAAACAACAACAACAAAAAGTGAACAGACAGAACCCTAGGACAAATGGTAAAAGCGAAGCTATACAGACAAAATCACACAAAGAAGCATACACATACACACTTACAAAAAGAGAAAAAGGAAAAAAAATATATATCTATATATAAAAAGAAAAGGAAGAGAGCAACCAAATCAATAAAGAAATCTACCAATGATAATAAGCTCTAAATAGTAAACTAAGATAAACATAAAACCAGAACGAAATTAGATGCAGAAAGCAACCTCCAAGTCTACAGTTGCTCCCAAAGTCCACCGCCTCAATTTTGGGATGATTCGTTGTCTATTCAGGTATTCCAGAGATGCAGGGTACATCAAGTTGATTGTGGAGATTTAATCCGCTGCTCCTGAGGCTGCTGGGAGAAAATTCCCTTTCTCTTCTTTGTTCGCACAGCTCCTGGGGTCCAGCTTTGGATTTGGCCCCACCTCTGCATGTAGGTTGCCTGAGGGCGTCTGTTCTTCACTCAGACAGGATGGGGTTAAAGTAGCAGCTGATTCGGGGGCTCTGGGTCACTCAGGATGGGGGGAGGGAGGGGTATGGAATGTGGGGTGAGCCTGTGGCGACAGAGGCCTGCATGACATTGCAACAGCCTGAGGCGTGCTGTGTGTTCTCCTGGGAAGGTTGTCCCTGGATCACGGGACCCTGGCAGTGGCGGGTTGCACAGGCTCTTGGGAGGGGAGGTGTGAGTAGTGACCTGTGCTCGCACACAGGCTTCTTGGTGGCTGCAGCAGCAGCCTTAGCATTTCATGTCCGTCTCTGGTGTCTGCACTGATAGCCGTGGCTCGCGCCCATCTCTGGAGCTCGTTTAGGCGGCGCTCTGAATCCCCTCTCCTCGCACACCCCGAAATAATGGTCTCTTGCCTCTTAGGCAGTTCCAGACTTTTTCCCAGACTCCCTCCCGGCTAGCTATGGTGCACTAGCCCCCTTCAGGCTGTGTTCACGCAGCCCACCCCAGTCCTCTCCCTGGGGTCTGACCTCCGAAGCCCGAGCCTCAGCTCCCAGCCCAAACCTGCCCCGGCAGGTGAGCAGACAAGCCTCTCGGGCTGGTGAGTGCTGGTCGGCACCGATTCTCTGTGCGGGAATCTCTCCGCTTTGCCCTCTGCATCCCTGTTGCTGTGCTCTCCTCCATGGCTCTGAAGCTTCCCCTCCGCCCCCCGCCCCGTCTCCACCAGTGAAGGGGCTTCCTAGTGTTTGGAAACTTTTCCTCCTTCACAGCTCCCTCCCAGAGGTGCAGGTCCCATCCCTATTCTTTTGTCTCTGGTTTTTCTTTTTTCTTTTGCCCTACCCAGGTACGTGGGGAGTTTCTTGCCTTTTGGGAAGTCTGAGGTCTTCTACCAGCGTTCAGTAGGTGTTCTGTAGGAGTTGTTCCACATGTAGATGTATTTCTGATGTATTTGTGGGGAGGAAGGTGATATCCACGTCTTACTCCTCTGCCATCTTGAAGGTCTCTCCTCCATGTGCACTTGAAAAGAATGTATATTCTGCTGCTTTCAGATGGAATGCTCTATATCAATTAAGTCAATTTGTTCTAATGTGTCATTTAAGGCCTGCATTTCCTTATTGATTTTCTGTCTGGATGATCTGTCCATTGATGAAAGTGGGGTGTTAAAAGTCCTCCACTATTATTGTGTTACTGTCAATTTCTCCTTTTATGGCTCTTAGTACTTGCCATACATATTGAGATGCTCCTATGTTGGGTGCATATATATTTACCATTGTTATATCTTCTTCTTGGATCGATACCCTGATCATTATGTAGTGTCCTTTGTCTCTTGTAATAGTCTTTATTTTAAAGTCTGTTTTGTCTGATATGAGTATTGTTACTCCAGCTTCATTTTGATTTGCATTTGCATGAAATACCTTTTTCCATCCCCTCACTTTCAGTCTGTATGTGCCCCTAGCTCTGAAGTGGGTCTCTTGTAGACAGCATATATATGGGTCCTGTTTTTGTATCCATTAAGCCAGTCTATGTTTTTGGTTGGAGCATTTAATCTGTTTACATTTAAGGTAATTATCACTATGTGTGTTCTTATTGACATTTCGTTAATTGTTTTCGATTTGTTTTTGTAGGTCTTTTTTCTTCCCTTCTGCTTTTGTTCTCTTCTCTTGTGATTTGATGACTAATTTTAGTGTTGTGTTTGGATTCCTTTTTCTTTTGTGTGTGTGTATCTATTGTAGATTTTTGGTTTGCAGTTACCATGAGGTTTTGATATAGCAGTCTATATATAAACAAGATTCTTTTAAGTTGCTGGTCTTTTTAATTTCAAATGCATTTCCAATATCCTTCGTTTCTACTCTCCTCACTATTGCTGGTTTTGATATCGTATTTGTGTGTGGATGATTTCCTACTTTTACTCTCTGTGTGCTTTTACTGGTGAGCTTTCTCATTTGTAATTTTCTTGTTTTTATTTGTGGCCTTTTCCGCCTAGAGAAGTTCCTTTAACATTTGTTTAAAGCTGGTTTGGTGGTGCTGAATTTTCTTAGCTTTTGCTTGTCTGTAAAGCTTTTAATTTCTCTGTTGAATTTGAATGAGAGCCTTGCTGGGTAGAGTATTCTTGGTTGTAGGTTTTTCCCTTTCATCACTTTCAATATATCATGCCAATCCCTTTTGGCCTGCAGAGTTTCTGCTAAAAAAAAAATCAGCTGATAACCTGATGGGGATTCCCTTGTATGTTATTTGTTGCTTTTCCCTTGTTGCTTTTAATATTTTTTCTTTGTCTTTAATTTTTGTCAGTTTGATTACTATGTGTCTTGGCATGTTCCTCTTTGGGTTATCCTGCCTGGGTTTCTCTGCACTTCTTGGACTTGGGTGACTGTTTCCTTTCCCGTGTTAGGGTAGTTTTCAGCTATTATTTCTTCAAATGTTTTCTCAGGCTCCTTCTCTCTCTCTTCTCCTTCTGTGACCCCTATTATGCGAATGTTGGTGTGTTTAATGTTGTTCCACAGGTCTGTTAGACTGTCCTCATTTCTTTTCATTCTTTTTTCTTTATTCTGTTTCATGGCAGTGATTTCCACCATTCTTTTAGCTCACTTATCCATTCTTCTGTCTCATTTATTCTGCTATTGATTCCTTCTAGTGTATTTTTCATTTCAGTTATTATATTGTTCATCTCTGTTTGTTCTTTATATCTTCTAGCTCTTTGTTAAATATTTCTTGTATTGGGAATTCCCTGGTGGTCCAGTGGTTAGGACTCCATGCTCTCACTGCCGAGGGCTTGGGTTCAATCGCTGGTCAGGGAACTAAGATCCCACAAGCCACACAGCATGGCCAAAAGAAAAAAAAATTCTTTTATCTTCTTGGTCTGTGCCTCCATTCTTTTTCTGAGATCTTGGATCATCTTTACTATCATTACTCTGAATTCTTTTTGGGTAGATGGGAAGTGGATCTTTCTTAAACTCGTTTCTCTCTCACAGTGGAAATGTGAAAGACAGACCAAGAGGGCCCCACATTTAAGGAAAAATGGTGGGGAGTGTAATGTGTCACTGAAGACTATTCCCTGTTTAGTGCAGCAGCTTCTGTGTTGAAAGGATTTATCTTAAGACACCTGGACCACCTTGCTCATTGCATTCCCCACATTGTCTCTGCAGGCGTTTCACTGTGACTCGGGGCCAGAATCACCTCTCTGGTCTAAGAGCTCAGAGATGTGCTAAAACATACTCTTCTAAAAAAATCACAATAGCTCACTGCCAAACCATCACTGGTCTTTCTGAGAGCTTGTGGGAGATAGGGGCAGTGCTTAAAGGGTTGGAGCTCTCACTTGGGGATTGAGAGGATTTTTATAAGAATTAGTGAGCAACCAAAAATTTAAAAAGAAAAAAATATATATCCATTTGTTTATAGCCTCTTGGAAAAACACAAAATTTCAACCTCCATAGCTCTGTGGCAAGCAGAAGGAGCCAAACCAATCTACTTTCCTGCTCTGATCAAAAGTAGGAAAGTAGCAGATAGGAGAAAGCAATAGAGATAACTTGTATGAATCAAAGCACAACTTGAGAGTATTTGGATATGATGCTGCTTGCTATGCTGTAGGAGAAGGAGATCAAAGGAGCAGCTTCTTACCAGTAAGGGTGCGGGGCCAGGGATGGTACAAGGGGTTCATGTTGACCCCGAGGTGGCTTTGGTGGGTGGGCTGGGGTGTCGGACACTGTGAGACCTGAGAAATGGCCCCTGTCCTCTAGCCCTCTGAACCCTGTTTTTTCATCCACTCTGCCCAGCCGTGGGTGCTTACAAGGATCAAACATGATAACACATTGAAGAATTCTAAAATCGCGGAGGCTACAGAGGACAGATAGATGACAGAGGGAACTCGAGGATCATTTGCCATGGCCAGGCCACCAGCTGGTCCTTTTGAGCCCATCACCCTCCTCTCTCCGAATTTGTCTTCTGCATCATGCTGCCACCATCTGAGTGCAGGGCATCCCCTGCCCCCCCGGCCTGGGCTCCTGTGGTGCCTCCTCACTGCTCTCCTGGCCCCATCCTTGCCCCCAACCCATCCAACTGGCAGGTAGGTTGATCTCTGTAAATGTTTCTGTGACTCAGTCCTCCAGAACTTTCCTTGCCTTTGGATACATGTCTTGCCATGACTTGTCAGGGGCCCCCGTCGCATGGCCTGCCCATCCCCGTCTCCAGGTCACTCCAGTCCTCAGTTCACCCGGATCTTCCCCAGACACCTCTGCTCAGACCACTCTGCCCTCACCAGCTCTCTCGCCTGCACACTTCAGTGACCCCTTCTCCCTGAGGGCCCTGACCCTTGTCATTTCCTGCCCAGCCTCCCAATCATGTCAGCAGCACTGATCACACCTGGGTGCTGGTGGTTTTTTTTAAATTGTAATGAAATACACATAACATGAAATGTACCATCTTAACCATTTCTGAGTGTACAGTTCAGTAGTGTGAAGTACCTTCATACTGTTGTGCAATCTCCGGAACTTTTCATCTTGCAAAACTGAAATTTTGTATCCATTTAACAGCAACTCCCCATCGCCCCTGCCCCCAGCCCCTGGCAGCTACCGTTTTCCTTTCTGTCCCCATTAATTTGACTCTTCTAGGAACCTCCTGTGATGGAAGCATACAGTAGTTGTCTTTTAGTGACTGGCCTATTTCACTTAGCATAATGTCCTCTGGGTTCATCTATGTGGAGCATGTGACAGGATTTCCTTCCCTTTTAAGGCTGAACAATGTTCTGTTGTACGTATAGACCACATGTTGTTTTTCCATTCATCTGCTGATAGACACTTGGGCTGTTTGTACCTTTGGCTGTTGAGAACAGTGCTATGGACATGGGTGTACAGATATCTCATCAAGATCCTGCTGCCAATACTTTTGAGTATTGTATTTGCTTCTCTACACCCATTACTGTGGCATTTTCTTGTTCGTGTGTGTGTTCTCTGTTGCCTGCCTCTCCCACTAGCCCCTGCGCTGCTGGGAGCAGGCACCGTGCTCACTGCCGTCCCCCTAGTGCAGTTCCTGGCGTGACGTGTACTAAGTGCTCACTAAATACTGTTGTGAGAGGGAATAAATACACTCCAAATGCATCTTCTTGTTCCAACCTTCAACAGTTTTTTAAAGTAATGAATTGCTTGTTTTTATGAACATCATAGATGATTTTTTTTTAAATAAGCCATACATAAAAGTTTAAAAAAGAAAGTAAAAATTGACCCTAAATCGCCTCCCCCATGAAATAACCAGTTTTATTTTGGTGTTGGATTCAGGCATTTCTCTCTGCATTGATCTAGGCAGGGTGATGGCATTCTGGATGGGCCAACTGATAATTTTATAAGAATGTCAACCTCCTACCTTTAATCTAGCTCTCAACTACTGTTCCTTGTTCAGGGGAAACAAAGAAACAAACAAAATCCTCTACTGGGAAAAGCAGAGTGGTTGGGCACCTGGTCCCCCTGTCTGGCTTCCTAGGATGCTTCCCTTTGTAGTTTAAACCTGCAGCCTGGTGCTCAGTGAGAGCCTTGCACAGGAGCGCCTTTGATGCAGGTGCATGGGTCTGGGCCAACTCCTCCTGACCGACTGACCGATTGGAGCAGAACCTCAGCAGTGGGTGTTCCCGAAGGACCAGTGGATTCAGGTAGCAGCTGGCTGCGTTAGGTCTGGATTCTGCTGTTCCTGTGGTGCTTTTCCTTCATTCACGAAGAAGGAAGGCTGTGGGGAAAGGGAAGGAGTGTGCCAGCTTGCTCGGGCCTCCCTCGCTCCTCGGTTGATTGGTAGAACCGGGAGAGAACAGAGATGTACTGCCTCCAGGGCAGAGTAGATAGAGTCCAGAACAAGATAGGGAATTGAAGGGCTGAATGTCTCAAAAGCCAGGCTTTCATTGCAAGGGCAGGCTTTGTGGAGCAAGAAAAGTTTTGTCTGACTAGACAGAGCCTGGAGCCTAGGGAACTTTAGTGTATAGCCATAAACAAAAATATTGCCATGGAGGAGAAGAGAATGCATGCAGGTGGTGATGCAGGGGTGTTTTCCCACCTCTGAAAAAAGGGAGTAGAAACTTGAAGAGCTGCAGGGGGCGCTATTTGGAAGGGGTGGAGCTAGACCCCAAAAGATTGGTGGAGGCTGAGAGGGGCCCTTCCTCCCCTGTCCCTGACCCCGTCTGGGGTCTAAATAGGAGATAGGTTTGGGCCAGTCACAGACAAGGGACCCAACTGCCCACAGTCTGCCAGGTAGACCTAGGCAAGCCTTCATAGGAGTTCTGTGCTCCGCAGGGTGCCGGGCAGCCAACTAGCAGAGGCGAGAAGTCCAGGCCGGGAGCCCTGAGGGCAGCCTCACAAGGAGGTGAGAGAAGGTGGGCCAGGTGGCCTGAGTCCCCAAGGGAGCCGAGCAGGGCTGAGAGGGTCCTAGGGAAGGATGACACAGGTGTGACGACCCAGAGATCAGAAAAATGGAGGCCAGCAGCCAACATCCAAATAAGCCACACTATGGGCAGTTCAGAGAGACTTGTCAGAAGCCCTGGGGCCACTTGGGTGAAGGGTGGGGTCAGGGAGGATTTGGGAATTTGAACACTTACCGCATAGAAGATATGGTTTAACCAGAAATGACTGAGTTGCCTTGAAATAGCAAGATCAGGAGTCTTCTGCCAGCGGGCTTCCCTGGTGGCACAGTGGTTGGGAGTCTGCCTGCCAATGCAGGGGACATGGGTTTGAGCCCTGGTCCAGGAGGATCCCACATGCTGCAGAGCAACTAAGCCCGTGCACCACAACTACTAAGCCTGCACTCTAGAGCCTGTGAGCCACAACTACTGAGACCATGTGCCACAACTACTGAAGCCCGCGCGCCTAGAGCCCGTGCTCCACAACAAGAGAAGCCACCACAATGAGAAGCCCGCGCACTGCAACGAAGAGTAGCACCACTCGTTGCAACTAGAGAAAGCCCGTGCGCAGCAATGAAGACCCAACGCAGCCAAAAATAAAATAAATAAATTTATTTAAAAAAAAAAGAAGAGTCTTCTGCCATTAGCTGAAAAGGGCATTCATGAGCTTGGATGAAGACTGTTATGGGGAAATAAAGTTACATTTCTGTACATCTGGGCTGTGACCGTACATCAAAAACTTCCACCCACGATAGAATTCCTTGTGCCAGTGGGTTGGTGACACAAATGCAGGGGCCAGCACTGAAGCCGAGTCCTAAGGGGGCCAGCCAGAGTGGTCAGGATGTACTTATACTGTATTTTTAAACAAAAATCATCAATGCTACAGTGCAAAATATAATTGAAAGAAAACAACCCTGGAAGGGGTGGAGGTGTTGTCTGTGGACCCAGTTTGCCACTGTCCAGCCTCATGGCTCATCACTCTCTACTCCAAAGCTTTGCATACGCGGTCCCCTTGGCCTGGAATGGGCTCTCTATAGCTTCAAATCGGTTTAAATCTCACTTCCCCAAGGAGGCTTGCCTGAGATCCCAGGGCAAAGTGGCTTCCCCATGTCAGATTCCCATGGTTGGTCGCCTGTGGTTTTCCTTCATAGCACTGCCCCATGATTTGTTCCGCCAGGGCCAGTCAATAGGGGGCGCCCAATCAATGCTAAATGAATGAATGCATGCAGGGAACTGTGGCCTGCAGCTCAGCTGGAATGTAGAGAAACGACTCGAAGCTTCTGGTTTCAAGTCCTAGCTCTTGTCAAGTTTTAGCTCTGGGAACTTGGCTATGACACTGATTTCTCTGGGCCTCAACTGCTTCATTTGTAAAACGGGCACTCAGCACACTGGCCTAGCAAACTTTCCTGAGCACTAGTTGTGCCTTACAACAGGGTACCCGCCCTCTGGGAGCTCACAGCCTGCTGAAGGTGACAGACAGGGAAACAGACACTTAGAGAAAATGTAAGGGCCGCTGTGGGAGCACACACAGGTGGTGGGAGGATCCCAAAGGAGGGAGGCCTACCTGTTTCAGGGTGGAGGTGGGGATGGAGACTGGGGAAGATGGCAGGGAGGACTTCAAAGAGGAAAGGAGAATGGCTGAACTCTGGCTTACAGGAGGAACAGTGGTTTGGTTTGCCGTTTGCCACGGGGGCAATGGCTCTGGGGCATGCGGGAACAGGGGCATTCTGGGAATGACAAGCATCCACCTGGCTGGAGGGTAGGGTGTGGGCTAGAGGCAACAGGGTGACCTCCAGTTACCATCACCCATGGCCAATCTTGTTTCATCTATACCCCACTGCATACCCCACCCCAATCCCAGACAAATGCACTTCATCTGTAAATGTTTCATATGCATCTCTAAGAGATAGACTTCTCAAAAAACTTACACTATTTTTTACTATTACTATTATCAGATCTAAAAAAAAAAGTCCTTAATACAATCAAATATTTAGTCAGTGTTTACATTTTGATTATGCCTTTATTTTAAGGTTGTTTGATTTACAGGAACCAAACAAGGTCCATAATGGGATTAATTGATATGCCTATTGCATCTCTTTTTTAAAAAATTATTTATTTATTTATTTATTTATTTAGGCTGCGCTGGGTCTTAGTTGCGGCACACAGGACCTTCTTAGTTGCGGCATGTGGACTCTTAGTTGCGGCGTGCATGCGGGATCTAGTTCCCCGACCAGGGATCAAACCCCGGCCCCCTGCACTGGGAGCGTGGAGTTTTACCCACTGGGCCACCAGGGAAGTCTCATGTCTCTTTTTAACAGGTTTTCCCCTCCTTCTTTTTTTCTTGCAATATACTTATTGAGGAAACCAAGTTCTTTATCCTATAGAGTTTCCCACTGTCCAGATTTTGCTGATTGCATGTTCCAGGTGTTAACATGCTCACTTGCCCTCTGATTTTCCTAGTAGTTAGATCCAGAGCTGTTCTGACCAACAGTAATATAGCGTGAGCCACAAATGCAAGTCACACATGCAATTTAAAATTTTCTAGTAGTCACATCTTAAGAAGTAAAAGAAACTGATGAAATTATATTTTACTTAATTTCATATATCCAAAATATTATTCCAACATGTAACCAATACAAAAATTCTTAATATAAATTTACATTCTATTTTTGTACTAAGTCTCTGAAATTCCGTGTGTATTTCATACTCTTCGCGCATCTCAATTTGAACGAGCCACTTTTCAACTAAATAGCCATACCCGGCCAGCATCTATTGTATTGGACACCACAGATAGAGGTTTGATCATACTTAGGGTCAAACTTTTGCCAAGAATTCTTCATCAGTGTTGTGTTCTTTCATCAGGAGGCATAAAATGTCTAGTTTTCTCTCTTTTTGTGATATTAGCAGCCACCGATGATCATTGTCTTAGATGCATTAGATTCACTGGAATCGCAAAGTGGTGACAGTCTAATTCTATTATCCCTCCTGAATTTTATTTTACTTGGAATATTTCTATAAGAGAAACTTCCCCTCATCAATGATTTGGTTAACTAGTATGTGTCTGATTTTTTTTCTTTATTTAACAGTTCCTAGAGGGTTAGAGCTGTGTGTAGGACGGGTCACTGGGTTTGCAGTATGCAGAATGGGTTGGAGGGCAAGAAGGTGGCTGAAGGGCGCCAGGGGGGAGGTGACTGCAATCCAGGTGGCAACCCCAGCCATGGCCAAGCCCTGCGCAGCCACCAGTTCTCGCCCCTAAACCTCAGCAATCTCCTTCAAAAGGCCAATTAAATGCCTGCCCTCCCCCGGTCCCCCCAAGGTCGCCCTTTCTGCCCTGGCCTGTGCCCTGGGCAGAGAAGTCAAGGCAACTGGCAGGTTTCTGGGAGCAAAGGGCCTGGCCCCGTGGCCAGCAAGCTTGGAGACAGACCTCAGCTTGCATGAGTGAAAGCTCACAGACCATCTGCATGTAAAGTAGCCTGGGGGTCTCCTCACAACACAATAAAACTCAAAGAGGAAGACACAGTGATTCTGGTTTCTTTGAGGGATAAGGTATCCCCTCAAAGTGAATTAAAAACTTTTTTGCAAGTAAATTTTTGAGAGAACAAGTTTATCCCTTAAAGTATCAATTTATTTTAACCATTTTGAATAATATACTCCCTTAAAATATTTTATGCATTTTCCTATCAAACTAAAATGAATTTATCCTTTTTCTGATGACTGAGGGCTATTTAGAAACAGTAAAATCATTTAAGCTGAGTTATTTTAAGCTAGCTGTTTTGTTAATTTTTGTGATATATTTTACAACCACTGTGTCGAGGATCTTGAGTAGATGGCAGGGTAGTAGCTGTTTTGCTACATATAAAACCCTGACTAGAAGCAGGCTGTGTGAAATGATTTAGCCCCAAGTTATTCACAACAGGTAGAGAGTGACAGGTGGGGGTCTTCTCCTTTCCTGCCATGCTCTGGACCGCAAGGCGATCTGAGATGGGTTTTGAAGAATGAATACTAATTTGCTCCTAGGGCAAGAGGAGTCTCTGTCCAGGCGCAAGGGGAAACCTGAGCAAGGGGCTGACCACTTTTCAGAGGAGCACGTGGGCTCAGAAGTCAAGCGCCTTGCCTGGCCCGCACAGCCAGTGAGCGGTGGGGCTGGGATCTGAATCCCTCTGACCGGCTGCTCTACGGGGCCGAGGGCTTCTCACTCAAGATGCCCAGACTGCTTCCTTCCTGCCTGTTTGCATCTGCTTCTTCGAGTCAGGTTATCCACTATTTCTGTCTACTCCCAACCTTGATTCCTTTCTAATTTGCTGCTTGTACTTTAATGGGGACTGAGAGAAAGGAAGTTCATTAGACTTGTGTTCTGTACAAAACCAAAAGGATCTGAGCCTACCACTCTCCCCCTTGTAGTTCTGGGCTTGGGCTTGGCTGACTGTAGCTATTTCTCCAACTGGCTGTCTTTTTCATTTTTATCAGGATTCATGACCATGCTTTTTCTGGATTTTTTGCTGACATCGCCAGTCTCTAAAAAAGTGTGGAATTATTTTACAGACATGTATTTTTTTTTATTCATTTAAAATCCACAAGGCTGAGCTGTCTACCTACAAAACCATGATTAGATGCGCCAAGAGGGGAAAAAAAAAGAAAAAAAAGAAAGCTTCTATCTATTTTGAGCAAAATTAAGAGCTCTGGGCACTAGTTCAGCGTTCAGCAAGGCAGCCAGAAGCTGTGTGAGAGAATATGTATGGATGAGGTGGCCTAAATAAACTCATCTGCCAGGTGTTAAAAGAAAACCATAAAAATTAAGCTAATTAGGCTCATGGACCATGTCTCAACACTGTGTCCATGCCACCCACCAAAACACCTCTAAACACTTTACATTTGTTTAGAGCTGTTTTTCAAAAGAGCAGTTTCAGCGCTGACACATTCTTGTGTACAGAATGGAGACCTCCGTTTCAAAGCCTGATGTGTATAATGCAAGAAATCCTTGTTGAATGACTAACTCCTCCCAACGTGCATGGTACTTTGTAAAGATCATTAAGTGTTTCATAAAAATACTCATCACTTCTTACACTCTATCTGACCCCAAGGCAGGGCTGGGAGGGTGGGGAGAGATGTGGGTATCACCCCTACTTTTTAATTTTTTTTTTTTTTTTTTTTTTAAGGATTTTCTTATTTATTTATTTATTTATTTATTTATTTTTGGCTGTGTTGGGTCTTCGGTTCGTGCGAGGGCTTTCTCCAGTTGCGGCAAGCGGGGGCCACTCTTCATCGCGGTGCGGGGACCGCTCTTCATCGCGGTGCGCGGGCCTTTCTCTATCGCGGCCCCTCCCGTCGCGGGGCACAGGCTCCAGACGCGCAGGCTCAGCAATTGTGGCTCACGGGCCCAGCTGCTCCGTGGCATGTGGGATCTTCCCAGACCAGGGCTCGAACCCGTGTCCCCTGCATTAGCAGGCAGATTCTCAACCACTGCGCCACCAGGGAAGCCCCATACATCTACTCTTTTTTAGATTCTTTTCCCATATAGGTCATTACAGAGTATTGAGTAGAGTTCCCTGTGCTATACAGTAGGTCCTTGTTAGTTATCTATTTTATATATAGTAGTGTGTATACGTCAATCCCAATCTCCCAATTTATCCCTCCCCCCTTTTCCCTCCATAACCATAAGTTTTCTGCATCTGTGACTGTTTTGTAAATAACTTCATTTGTATCATTTTTTAGATTCCACCTATAAGCGATATTATATTTGTCTTTGTCTGACTTACTTCACTTAGTATGATAATCTCTAGTTCCATCTATGTTGCCGCAAATGGCATTATTTCATTCTTTTTTTATGGCTGAGTAATATTCCACTGTATATATGTACATCTTCTTTATCCATTCATCTGTCAATTGACATTTAGGTTGCTTCCATGTCTTGGCTATTGTAAATAGTGCTGCAATGAACATTGGGGTGCATGTGTCTTTTCGAATTATGGTTTTCTCCAGATATATGCCCAGGAGTGGGATTGCTGGATCATATGGTAGTTCTATTTTTAGTTTAAGGAGCCTCTATAGTGTTCTCCATAATGGTTGTACCAATTTACATTCCCACCAAAAGAGCAGGAGGGTTCCCTTTTCTCCACTTTCCAGCATTTATTGTTTGTAGACTTTTTGATGGCCATTCTGATCGGTGTGAGGTATCATCCCTACGTGACAGATTAGGAGCCAGATTCGGAGGGGTTAAGTGGCCGTGCCCAAGTGCTAGAACAAGAAATGGTGATAACGAGTCTCAGGCATCCTTTCTGTCGCTAGGCAGCAGCCTGCCACAGGACAAAAGGGAACCAACATTGATGGTGTAGGCCCCATACAAACATAATGGCAAGGGCAGAGTTCTCTCCAATTCTTTACAGATTAAGAAATGAGGGGTCCTTAAGGGTTTAATGACTTGAGCAGGGTCATAACTTCAAAGTGGCTGAATTGGGGCATTCGGAATCTAGCTTCTAAAGAATAGATGCTGGCTGCCCTTTGTATCACACAGTAAAAACCCAGTTCATTATTCAGTATTTATCCTGAAACCATTAAGGACACAAGGATGAACCTCTTTTTCAGACAGACTTTTTTTTCTAAACAAAGTAGTACAGAAGAAGATTAAGAAGAGTATCACTACAGTCCAGCCTCAACTTGGCTGCTAGTCATAATTCATATCTAACCAAGCTACTCTTCCGCTTTAAAGTCTGGAAAGGGTACCGATCGGTCGCCCATTGCATGCATTGAAATCTCTTCCACTGGCATTTTAAGTCCTTCCCCATGGGCCTGCAATTCAATTTCTCCTCTCACCTTTCTTCACATCCATTTAGGGCCCAAGCACAGCAAACTCCTTGCAATTTTGCAAACATGCATGCAGCCCTGCCTTGCCTCTGGGCTTTGCCCATGCTGTTCCCTCCATCTGTAATGTGAAATCTTATACATCTTTCATCTGTATTACCCCCATGACCCTTTCCTGGTCCTTGAGGCAGAATAGCTTTCTCTGAATTCCGTAGCATGGCTATACATTTCTCCATCATAAGAGTTTATCACACTGAATTATACTTGCTAATATACTTATGCCACCCTTCCCCCCACAACTGGAGAATGTGGCAGAGGTCAAGGCTTATTAATCTTTGTATAACCTTGTTTAGCCCAGTCCCTTGCAAAGAGGGAGAGAGCTAGCTCAGTAAATGTGGAATGGCTGGCTGACTGTTTAAGAATGAGGTTTTCATAGTTAACTCAGCTTTAGTATGAAATTCAAAACAGTGAAGAAGACAGGACTCAAACATAGCAGGGAAGTAACAATCACTTTTACTCTCAAAATAAATACTAATCAATTTTATTTTGTAAATACAGATGCTGAGTTTTCTTCCAATTACCAACAGATCAGTTTCACATGCCATTTATTGTTGGTGGTGGTTTAAAAAATTATTTAAATAACTGGTCAGGTCAGGATAAATGGGCACTATTAGAACTGCTAAAAAAAAATATAGCTGGATACAATCTTCCAAAACTAATATTCTGGGGGGGAAAAAATCTCTGGAATTTTTAAAGTGGGTAAGGGGAAGTGGAGAGAGAAAATACAAGCAAATATTCATCTGATAACATTTGCCGGCTGTAAAAGTGTCTCAGCTACATGAAAACTGAAAGGGCTCTTAGCAGTTCAGAAATGGATAGGACTGAGTTTTCATTTCAACTTACATTCTCACAGCAAAAATTACAAAGATTAATAGGAGATAATACCTCATCCCATATTTTGGCCTTGGCCACTTTAAACAGAGGCAAAATGAATTCTGCAGCTTTGGGAAATGTCAGAGTTACTCCTGGAGAATGTAATGCTGTAGGATCTACCCAAGTTTGGCAGAAACTGCAGACATCAAACAAACTCAGTGAAAACCCAAAACCTAAACTAAATAAACTGAAACCTAAGTAGTGTTTTGAGGCACAACATCACTGGACACAGTGTGGATCAGGCAAATGTGTAGGTACCTATCAATCAGTTCTGGCCTACCAGATCACATTCAATGGTGGGGTTCCCTGCTGTGTGGGTCAAAAGCTGTGAACCCCAGAATCAGGGAGTCCACAAATGGGAGATTGACAGATGGAACCCTGGAGCTCCAGGCTCTATCTGGCTGTGTGGAATCTGAGATGAACACTGTAACTATGGGTGCTCCTGTATGTGGTCCCTCTGCTTGGTGATGCCAGAAGCCGGGCTGGAGGACCTGCATTGAATGCACCTTGTCTTTGAGTTTCGCATGAAGTTTTAAGGTCTCTCCCATATCTGAGGAATCACACATCACATGTGATTCACCTTCCATTGTTCAATACTAATATAGTCCTTCAAAACCTTTTTTTTTTGGGCTTGTGGGGATAGATGTTACTTCACCGGAGGACCCCACAGCCCAGTCTGATGTACATCCAAGATCATGTCTAGCTCCACCCTTACTGACTCCAAAATGAATGATAGTACTCTGCAAAGAAGCCGTGACTCTACAGATGGCTTCTGCTCCAGGTTTGGAGTAGTTCCACCTGTTTAGAGGAATAAGATGGATTTCTTCAGATCAAGTTAAAGCTTTTAATTGCTTGCAGGTTGGGTCTGTCTGTCATACAATGATTTTGTGAGTTCTTTACAAGAAAAATAACAACATGAACTATTCCATTTAACAGTGTAGCTATATTTATAATTGAGCCCAGGAATGCTTGGACAAAATATGAAAATGATTATGAAACCTATGAGTTAAGTTGTTATGGAGGACAAATGAGCTACTGCAGAGTACGCCTGTGACAGTCCGTTGCTATACACAATATGTAAACTCAAATGAAGTCAACGGCATTAGCTTAGACATAGCCACAGGTTTTGTTCAGGCTAGTGCTGTCACGATGTAACATATGGAGATGTAGGTTCAAGAGGAATTTCAAAGCTGGGGAAAAAAAAATCAGGTTGAGTGAAGTAAACTCAATTTTTATTCTTCTATACAATACACGGATATAAGCATAAAATTTCCTTAAAGAGCTTGCAACCCTGAGGCGATGTCCTTGGGTATATAAAGTATATAGCAATAGCAAATGATATCTGAGCTCCAGGAATGAAAATGTACTTCAAAAACATAATTTAATATTTATGCAATTGCACACATACCGATAGTATTCTATGCCTCATCTAGTCTCTTAATCTAACTACCTCAACTGCCTTGCAGTTTGCACACTGCACAGCCTGACTCTCTACACATATTTCGTCATATACAATGCCTTCTTTTCCAACTGAAATTTAATAAATTAACATGGGGTTTACATATAGGGATTTCTATATGGTGAGTGTTGCCAGAAAGCACACCCAGCTTTTGACAACAGCCTCTGCCCACATAACTTTGGCCCCCAGAGGGAACTGGATGCCATCTGACTATAGTAACCTCGGGGGTCCTTGAGGATCCCCTGGGATCCACCCGAGGTGAGGTCTTTCCTATAATCTGAGGGCTGCATCAAGGGTATGGCTGACTGGAAGGTCATGGCAACTTCATTAAAGAACCAGCAAATGTGATGTCCTCAGTCGTCAGGATGCACAAGGTATCTACTGTGCAGATGGGGCGACAGCTAGGTTGACTGTGGAGTCTGGGAGCAGGGGCAGGGGCAGGGGCAGGGGCAGGTGGGCCTGGGTATAAGGAGACCATTGTGCTTCTTATTCATCAGCTTAATGGATGGCCAAAGATCCTCCAGTAGATGGTGGAGACCTTTTACTGAATATTCAATTTTCCCAAAGTTTCATAAACTATGGTGAGGGCAAATGCTTATAAGAAACTAAAGACGAATTCATTATATTATTTATATATTATCATCTTCCCTCTGAGGATAACACAGAAATGTAAATAAAAAAGCAGACAAATGCCTATAAGGTGACTAGAGCTAGACTTCTGCCTTAAAATAATTGTCAGGCCTGAAAAGCAAATCTTGCAAGCAAAATCTAACTTTGGCCCACTGATACACAATGATCCTGAGTCCCTCCTCGATTCACAAAGTCTATTTTTGTGAGGAATATCCTCCATTAATATTCATTTTGTGTCATAATTATTACAAAGGGTAACCAGTGCAGCTTTATCCTCATTTCAAGCAGTGACTCTGTCCTGGTCCTACCGTCTGTCCACTCGCTTCACTTATCAGAACTCCTGCGTGGCCGGCGGAAGCTGGATACATTTTCGTTCAGTGCATAGATCCTTCGGGAGAACTCTTCAAATTCTCCCAGAACTTGTTCGTCACACTCCACTGCCACGGCACTGTCCACGGGGATGCAGTTAAATGCTTCCAGCTGATCGCCTGAGGTGAAGCCTGTGGCTTCCATCCCGATGATCTCTTCTGCTTGCTCCACGGTACAGCAGAGCTCGGCTTCGGAGACCGGGTGGAATCCCCCGGGAAGCTGGGCGCTGGAGGAGCCGGCCTGCTCGCTGGGCAGGAGGGTGCCGTTGACTGTGGCTGGAGGCCCCGGGAGGGCCTGTCCCTGTTCCTGGCTAGTGTTCACACCCACATGGCCTCCATGGAAGCTGTCACCCAGATCTACCCCTTTTTTCTTGTTTTCTTTGGAGAAGTCCAAGGAGGTGTCCAAGGAGGAAGACAGAGATGTTGTCTTTCTCTCAGATTCTCCTGTGGAGGGGACGGTGGTCACAGGCTGGGCTAATGCTGAGCTGTAACTGGGGGGAGGGGTTTTGTACTGGAGTCTCTCATTCTCTGAGCTGGCCCGTTTCCGGTGTCCTTTGTCTGGTGAAGGCATCCCTCCAGAGAAGCCTACATCTACACCCCCAAACATGGAGCTTTGTCTCTTTGGAACAGGGATTGCACTGGAGGTGTGATGTCTGTCGCTAGAAGACAAACAAAAATGAGAAGTTACTTTCAACTTCAGAACTCAGCTTAAACCTTCTGCATCCAGAGATAGGAAATAACATATTTAGGTCTGAGATAATACAAATTGATAATACTCAACCTTAGTATTAATTTTAGTGTCCAAATACAAAATGCAACATAAAGTATTCTGAGTTCAGCATTGGGAGCTTCCTTTAAGAAGGATACAAGATATACTGAAATATATGCAGAGGGTAGGGCGGGGGGTAGAGACAATGTCATATGGGGAGGAGTCGAGGCAACTGGAGGGATTGGATCTGGCAAGAAAAATATATGAGGATGTGATCAACTTCATATGTCTGCAGGGTTACCAATATCTGATTCTTGTTTTTAATATTCAAGTCTTATTTTACCTTCATAAAGCAGGTATCCCCATTTGACAGAGAACTTCAATGACTTGCCCGTGATAACCTCAACGAGACAGGGGTGAGGCTGGACTGAAACCCATGACTCATAACTCAATGATCAATAGCTTTCCCAATACGCAAATGCTAATTGCCTTGCATTAGCTAAGTGGCAGAGAGAGGACCAAGGAGATGTGTGTGTGTGTGTGTGTGTGTGTGTTTAACGAAAAATTAACTTGGGAAATGACCTCTCTATAACGCTAGTCACACACATTTTATAATACTTGGTCTTCAGTACCTTCCTTCAAACTTGAGTTACTTCTCAGGAAGATACTTTTGGGCCAGCAATAATAATCACTGTTTGGCTACCCAAAGCATTATAGTTTCTGAAGTTATTTCATATACATCATTTCACTTGGTCCTCACAAAAACCCCATCAAGAAAGCAGGGTATACATTATTAATCTTAATCCTGAAATAATAAATAATAATTAGTTAATGGAAATAGAGTATCCAGACTCTGGAAATGATAGTCATTTTATAAACTATGCTAGCGAAGCCACCCCTGGAGTACTAATCAGTTCTAGACATCATACTTGGCTGAAGCTAGTCAGCTTCAATACAACTATATGAACAAACGGGGTCCAGAGACAGAGGGAGGTACAAACACAAGATCCATCTGACTTGTGTTCTTTAGATGAGGAAACACACACAGAGAAGTGGCTCGCAAAAAAGGCAAGTACCAGGCAGGAGCAGAGGTTAGACTTAAAACTATACCTATCCAACAAATAGCTGCTACATGTGCCAGGCCTTGCAGAGGGGAAACAGATGTAAGACGTGCTGGCCCTGCCCCTGAGGAGCTTCCAGTCTTGCAGTAGAAAGACATCCATAATTATTGAAATAATACATTTTCAAATTACAGTCATGATAAGTGCCCTGAGAAAGAAGAAGGGATCTCGAGTTCCTTCTCGCTGTGTCCACAGCCACAAACCCTTAAGCCAGCTCCTGCTCCCTCTCCTCTCAGATCTCTCCTGATGCTCGATTATCCCTGTGGTCTAAGCAAAAGTTCTTCAAGCTTCTTGAGGAACGGCAACCGAAAGGCTTCTTCTAATCCACGTGCCCATCAGACTCCTCGCTTGGCTATGAGTGTTGGTGCCAAGAGCGATTTCCTAATTGGGGGTGCTCACTGGGGCACACATGGAACCAGGCAAGGAGACTAGTAAATTACTGTTTTTAGTTCTCAAGAAAAACTAAACAGAGCAAAACTTGTTGGCCTTAATCTAGGTTTTCAGTTAATATGTTGTCAAAACTCACAGTAATGGGGTTAGCTGAACATTTTGGCCAACCTCCTTGTTTTCACTGCTACTTGCTGACAAGTGTCCCTCTCTACATGATTCTGCAGGGGCCCTAGGTAATCCAACCAAAACAGCATCAGCACCACCCACAGACAGTCTATTCTGGGCAGACAGGCCACGCTTTCAGTTGCCACCACAGCCCATGAGGGGTGGGAAGCACCAGGTAAACCCGCCCAGAACACTGAAGGTGATATTGCTGGCACGTGACCACAGGCCAGGTGCTTAACCACTATGGCTACGAAGGGTGAATGACTTGACACCCTCCCTGCTGCCACCCACCCTCCCACCCCAGGGGACCCTGCTCTGCTTCCCTCTGCTGGGCTCCAGGTGGGCTGATAAAAGGGCATGAGAAACAAACAGGTCAGGGCACAACAAGCAGTGCTTACGACACAAGAAAGGGGTTTTTGTAGTCCTCTTTGATTCTGAGACTCCCTGAAAGCTCTCCTCAACTTTGCACAACAGAAAAGTAGTAAAGTATGACATCCCTCCCCTGCAGCTACAATAGGCAGGGAACTACCATTTTCTTGAGCATCAATAATGTTGAACTCTCACATCCGCCCTGTGAAAAAGGTAGGCAGGTAGGAGGGTTATGGATTCAAAGGCTTTTGTGAGATGGAGACTTTGGCATTTGCTGACATCCTGATCCTGGGATTTTACCCAGTTTTCCTGGGTTTTTATGAGAACCCGGGTAATGACAGTATCAAATACAATTTAGAAAACCTAAGTAACAGTAAAACATTCCCTCTTAAGAACGGTAAGAAGATGAGGTATTACACAGACAAATAAGGAAGTCTACATATCTAATATTTACCCTACAATCACACACTCTCTTTTTTCCCCATTTGCAGCTATGTGCCATGAAACCTTTCAAAAATTTTTATTAGTCTTTCTTATAATCTTAAAAAGAGTAAGTTGAACAAAAAAGGTATTTTCCCTTCTTTTTATTTAAAAAAATTTTTTTAACTTTTTATTTTGTATTGAAGTATAGTTGGTTAACAATGTTGTGATAGTTTCAGGTGTACAGCAAAGTGATTCAGTTATACATATACATGTATCTATTCATTTTCCAATTAAAAAATGTATTTTCTTGATAACTTTGGGCCATCAGTATTAACATGTCTTACTAACTATGACATAGTAGAGAGACTATGGGCCTTTCAGGGGCGTGTTTCTGAATCTGGGATCTGAGTCTGAGTTCTTAAGTCTGCACTCAGGCTTTTCTGTGTCCTCTCTAACTGTCAGGCTGTCACGTGTGGCAGAGTCAGTGCTCTTGCCTGCGAGCGCTTCTCCTTTTTTGACATTTGCTTCTAATTTGCTGTGTTCTTGTAAAGTAGATGTCTTGAGAATTGTGTGCAAAGCAAGAGTAAACAGGATTTGAGTGATGGACCAGCAGATATCCTGGGCATAATATGCTTTATTATATGAGTTTTGTAACATTAGTTTTGGCTGCTCAGAATTAATTTTTTATTACTTCCAGAATCTTAGCAATGTTCCAAATTTTTAAGATAGCTGAGGTCTAAACAGCTCAAGTGTTGAATGACTGCATTAAAATATATACAAACACACATGCATTTTTAATTATTATAATAATTTATATTTCCCGGAAAACTAAAAAATATAAACCATATTAAAAAATAAAAATCACTCAAAAGCCTATTACTCATCAAATAACCACTATTTGGATATTTTCCTTTCAGACTTTGATTTTATATATGTGTGTTTAATTTAAAAAAGACACAAAACCAAACAAACAAAAAACAAAATGAAAGCTGTGTTTGCAGTATATATATACAATTCTGTATCCTGTTGTTGGAAGTTATTCAGACCTCTTGGTAAACAATTCTAAATGGCTACTCCATTGAATGGAATATCATAATTTACTTAATCATTTTCTTATTTTTGTGGATTTAGGATATTTCTAAAGTTTTACTATTAAAAAACAAACTGTTGTATCTCTGTATAAAAACACAATGCATAGATTTTTTTAAAAAATTTATTTATTTTTATTTATTTATGGCTGTGTTGGGTCTTCGTTTCTGTGCGAGGGCTTTCTCTAGTTGTGGCAAGCAGGGGCCACTCTTCATCGCGGTGCGCGGGCCTCTCACTATCGCGGCCTCTCTTGTTGCGGAGCACAGGCTCCAGATGCTCAGGCTCAGTAATTGTGGCTCACGGGCCCAGTTGCTCCGCGGCATGTGGGATCTTCCCAGACCAGGGCTCGAACCCGTGTCCCCTGCATTAGCAGGCAGATTCTCAACCACTGCGCCACCACGGAAGCCCAATGCATAGATTTTTAATAAAATAATTCTGACTTTCATATTTAATAGAAGGTTTCTAAAAGGAATCTTCATTACACGTTTTGGTATTAGTTAAATTCTTACAAGAAAAATAGGAACATTATACCTCTACTATTGCCTAAAAAGAGAAAGGTAGCAATTAAAAAGGCAAATGATAGATTAATAAAGAATGCCCAGAAGGTTTCAAGATTCTTTTTGTCTGATTACAGTCTGGCTTCATAATTATTTTATCTAGATGGAAGAAGAGGTTGAAACGCCTAGATTTACTAATTATTAAGACCAATTTTTAAAGGCAATTGACAATTTACTTATCAAATGAAATTAGTACAGTATTTAAATAGTGATGAATAACTTACAGGGAATTTCTACTCTTAGAGACAACCAGAGTAAACCTGAGTGTTCTGGGGAGGAGTGGATGCAGCAGGAAATGTAGTAGCATTTCTTTATCCCCCACTTCAGCCAAGGGTCCCTATGTTCTAAGGCACTAGATTTGGGGGCACAGCGCCTGAGGTTTAGCAACTGGACTGAGTCCCCCAGTTCACTGCACACATTCTCCTCATCAGCTGTTTGCCTTGAATGGATGCCTGTCCTAGCTTGGCTTAGGTCCAAACTGGAAACATGACATCTGGGGTTTAATGCTGCAATTAAAAGGCATTTATTAAAAAACAACCCAAAGATATTGTAATTACAAATTTACTAGGCCACGGTTTAGTGAAACAGGGCATAGGTTGTTGAATAACTGAACCACATCGGGGACTGTTAAATTACTTAATAATAAGCCTTTCTGCTACAAGTAAAAAAGGATATCCTAGGATCCCAAACAATAGCATGGTGAGGGAGAAGGCAAGTGGCTTGGAGTTTAGAGGTCAAGGAGGACAGTCTGGTTTAAATTTGGCTTCTTTGGATCAAGTCTTCCTTGATCTCTCTAAATTAAGGTCATTAATTTCTTTTTCATTCTGTCCTTATTTACTGCAGTCAGTTACCTTTTGTTATCTCTTCAGCTATATCTAGAGATATCTGGAGATAGTGGTGGTGATGAGAAAGGATGCTCAAACTTCTGGATCGGCAACTGTGATCCTATTTGGAGTTATAACTTAAGGTCGAACTCACCACTTACTAGTTATATGACTGTAGGCAGTCACTTATCTTCTCTGTGCTCTAGTTTTCTTCTTTGTAAAATAGATTATTGGACTGTGGTAAGGATTAAATAAAATAACACACTTCAAATCCTTGGCAGAATGCCTGGCATATATACCGATGGCAGTAGTAGCTGTAATTGTGGTTGCTGTCATTATTATTTGCTTCCATGGGCTCTGGATTCCAAAAGTATTAGCCTCATTTTACAGAAGAGGTAACTGAGGCTCAAAGACATTAACGTCTTAGATGGAAACACAGGGTAACAGGTAGCAGAGGAACGACCAGAATCTAGATCTCATTCCTTCTACTGTTTCCTCCTATACAGAATAATGTTTATAGCAGGAACAAACTCAGAACTCCTCCTACCCACCCCCATCTCCACTCCTGCCCATCAGGGAGCTGCCTGCAAGAAGAAAAGGAGTCAAGGCAAGTGTAAAAGAGTTTGGGGGAGAAAGTACTAAATCAAAAGGTTTATTCTGCCCAATGTGAAACTTCATTCCAGGTTTTTCCTTTTTTCCTGAGGACATGGGGTGGGAAAGGCTTTGAATCAAGTGGAAATGCTCAACTGCCTCTATTTACACGATCTACCAAATGTTGAGGGACTAGAAGAGCTTCCTAGAATCCTTTGAGGTACATTCCAATTGTCCCCAAACTTCTGATGTGTCATTTTTCTGTATGAATTTAGCTTCAGGGAGAGGGAATTTTTATAAGAGGGAGACTTTCTCTGCTTCCCCAACCTAAAAGAGAAGGACCCTGTTCAGCACTTCTATAACCATTACACGAATACCTCGCCATGAAGCCAGCCCGACCCGGGAGACAGCAGAACCAGTTCATTCCACTCCACTGTCCTTGCCCCACCACTCTCTCCCCATCTTCCTTTTCTGTTGGTTTTATTGCCCGAAGCTATAGCCTCTTTTTACAGAAAAGGGACTGGGAGAGAGGAAACAAAGTAAGAAAGCACTGGTCCAAAATGTGTTCCCATTTCCACATCTCCCATATATAATATTCCAGACCTTCACATATAACTCCGCCATTATAAAATATGGGAGACTGGTGGAGCACTTCACTACCCCGAACCTATGTTTCCTCTCCTGTGAAATGGGTACATCCATCTAACAGTTGTTGTAGTCAGGATTAAACAAAATATACAAGTAAAATTCTTAGTACAATGAGTAGGTACTCCATAAATTATTAATAATAAAACAATAGCAACTAACATTTATGAAGTACTAGGGAATAAGTAATCTGTTAACAGCTTTATACATGGTCTCATTTCATCCTCACATCTCTATGAAGTATACATCCTCATTTTACAGATGAAGAAACTGAGGCACAGAGGTTAGGTAACCTGCCTAAGATCACAAAGCAACTAACTGTGCTTTAACAGAGGGAGTCTGACTAAATAAATGTTAATTTCCTTCTCTCTCCCAATCCATAGGACTGGCCACCAAAACACGCTCTACTTCTATTTGAGGGAGGAGTGAGAATCAGAATAACACTTTTTAGGTCAAGTGGCTTGATACCTTTTCCTTCTCTTCTCTTCTTGCCTACTTTAAGTTTGTGTGGCATTTTTACTTCCTAAGACTTGTTATGCTGTTATAAGAATGCTAATGCATTCTAAGTATCAATTATTAACAGAAATACATTCTGCCGTGGAATGATATGAATGTGAAGACTTAGGGAAAAATGAAATAAAGAAAAAAATGCAAAGATTTCCCATCTCAAGAGAGTTCTTCAAGCTGGAGTGAAGTTTTAGCTCTTTGAAAACTTTTTTTTCCCCTCTGTTCTCTTTCAGATTCACTTGGGCTTGTTTTATCTGTCTACAACCAGGTCTCATACTGTAAAGTATTAGGAAGGAGTACAATTCACAGTCTCAAATATGTGTCTTTCCCTCCTACAGAACGCTTCCTCTGAGGAGCATTACTAGATCACAGCTGGTCAAGATGCTAAATCTAGATTGTCTGGATCCTGGCCAAAATCTACAGCCACAACTCAGTGGAATAAGAATACTTAAAAAGAAGGGAAAAAACCCCAACAACCCACACTTTTAAATAACATTTGATCTTCTTCTTTCTCCCCCTTGTAGCAAACTATGACCTCATGGCAGTGAGACAGCTACATGGAGGTGTTTAAGTTGGTTTACAGCCATTAGAAATGTTTGAAGCTCTAGGTACTACTCTGCGCCAATAGCGTGTCAACTCTGCTAAAAAGCAATAATAGTTTCTCACCTTCTTAAAGATTACTGCTTAAATAATGCAGAGCAACGACAGGGCTGCTCAGAGTGCCAAAAGCAGGTTGCCAAGGCGAAGCTGAGGTAGAATTATGTCTTTTGGCAGCTGAGAAATTATGATATAAAGTTAGTTTAAAAAAAAAAAAAAGACAACCCATAAATTAGGCTACTAACCTCTTTCAAAATCCAGCAAGGGCTGGGATTTACCTTTCTTCTTTTTCTATCTCAGATCAAGTAGAAGCACAGAGCCTCCTTTTGGAAAAGCCAAATTGAACAGCTAGATCTTATCTCCCAGGAGGTAGCTGGGGGTTAATAGTTTTAAGCATGCAGAATCTTGGCCACAGGCAAGCAATCTAAAGGCCTCTCACCATTACAGATAAGTGAAAGTGCTTAATCTGTGCTCTGGATGTTAACAAAAACAAGAAACAAAATAAAAATAGAAACAATCTTGGCCCAAAGCACAGGCTAAAATCTGTGCCAATGGTCACTTTTCCCCTGGGCTCCGCTTAGAAGTTTTCCTGCCAAAGCCTGACTAAATAAAAACAGAGAGTTTAAAAAGGAATAACTGAACAAGGGAGCCTTTAGATTTTATTTAAACTGAGTTCTGATGGAGAGACGAATTTGTGAAAGAGAAAATTCCACAGGCAAAGGATAAAACAAGCAAGCTGAAGAAATCCATTTCCCCAGACTCTGTCATGTGAGGGCCTCCGTGGTCCTGGGCAACAGGGCCCACCTTGGAAAAGAAAGGTCCCAGCACACGCTATGAGCAGAGGCCGAAGGGGTACCCACAGCATGGAACCCACCTGGAAGCCAGCTTGGTTCTCTCAAGGCTGAGCTCCCTGGGATTAGGGAATAGAGAGTGATCCTCCAGGGAGACAGAAGGTCCCAGGAGCTGGCAGGTCAACCACTTCACCCATCAGCTTTCACTTTAAGAAATCATCACACAAATTTAATGTACTGAAATCACAGCCAGGCAAGGCAACAAACATTATGAGGGCTGTAACATGGTCTGTAGAAACAGAAAGAGATGCCAGGAAAGATACCTGATGACCCCTCGGAGTGTCTAGATAGCACCTGAAACATGGGAGTGATAAAGTGTTTATGCTGAAACTAGAAAAAAAAAAAAATCTACCTTTGCCAGGGAAACCAGAGGAATAGCAATGTCACATCCCAGCCCCAGAAAGAACTTGATAGGGAAATTTAAACCTTGGTCACAATTTAAAAAGTAGACTTGCAGAGAGAGCTAAAGGAAGCTTTAGACAACAGAGGCCAATGGCAGAATCTGTGAAATTAAGTTTTTGAAAGACACTGCTAGAGCTGAACCACCATCACATTTCTAATAAGCTCTGACATGAACCGAACCATGGGGCCTTAGTTGTTTATTTTAAAAGAAAAAAGGACAGCTCTGCCACCATTTTCAGAGATGCTGGAGGCCTTTGGAAGAAATGCTTAAATGACAGTTAGCCGTCATTTAATCACTGCTTAGAGACTGTGGGACTCCAGGGACAATGTCTCGGGAACCTTATTTTTTGTAGCCCTCTGTACTACTGCAAGAGGTGCAGTATAAACTGTATGTATATTAACAGAACATATTACCAAATTATTTACTCCCTCATTCAAATATATAGTGAGTGTCTATGCACAAGGCACTGTGCACTAGACTCTGGGGATACAATAGTGATTGGAAAAGCCATGGTTCCTGCTTCTGTGGCGCTTACAGTGGGAGAGGATAGACATTTGTCACAAAATTATAGATATAAATGTAAAATGACAACCTCTGACACATGCTATGCAACTAACCCAGCAAAGGCCAAGATTCAAAGGGCTAGTAGACTTCTTCACCAGGTAAAGAGTGGGTGGGTGGGTGAGAACATCCAGGCAAAAGGAATAGCGTATGTCAAGACCCTATGTCAAGAGAGAGAACGTTTGAGGATCCAAAAGGTCATCAAGTGAAGAGTAGCATGGCAGAAGATAAAGCTGAAGAGGAAAACAAGGTCTAGACTGTGCAGAAGCCCAGAGGCCATGTTTAGAACTTTTCTCTTTATTTAAATCATTAAAGTGTTTTAGGCTAGGGGGGTGTGTGTGTGTGTGTGTGTGTGTGTGTGTCTAGGGGGGTAAGGAGAGAAAGAAAGAGACTGATTGATTGATTTGTATTTTGACAGGTACACTCTCACTGAAGCTGGAGAACAGAGTGGAGTGGGTCTGGAGCAGATGCTGGGGGACCACAGGCTGTGCAGTAGTACAGGTGAGAGATGATGGAGGCTTGGGCCAGAGTGGAAATGTATAGATACAGACAAATAGACGTATTAGGGGAAATCAGCAGAGGTTGTGAAGGTGGGATATGGGGGTAAGAGGGAAAGGGAGGAACCAGCTGGCTTCCTGGCCAGCGTAAAAGAATGGATGGAGATTCCATTCGCTGAAAACAGAGCACTGGAAGACCATGAGGCTCGTGATGGTTGGGGTGGAAGACAGGAAGAAAAAAACACGGGCACACAGAATGTGCTGTGAAAAGGTCCAGGAGGCGATCTGAATAGAGGTCTGATCAGAAAAGAGATCTGGGCTGAAGATTTACAGTGTGCTTCCTTTCAATGTGGGTGATAATTAAAATGATAGTTGTAGATAAGATCACTGGGCAAGGGTGGTGAAGAAGAATAAAATCAGAGAAAAGAGGGCTGAGGACTGAGCCTGAGGAGCTCCAGTTTTTTATGATGAGGTAGAAGAAGAGGAGCCTGCAAATGAGATAAGGAGCAGTCAGAGGAACGAAGAAAACTAGGGGAGGGTTATAATAATAGGATTCCTCTTCTGGAACCACAAGATGCTAAATGATCCCTGTATAAAACATTTTATTCTTAACATAGTTATAAGAGAGGCTGTACAGGGTGATAGTTAAAGTAGAGGTCCTAAAGCTGTTCTGTCTGGGATCAAATCTTAGCTCCTCCACTTGATGGCTGTGTTACATGTTAAGTTATTTAAACCTCTCTGTGCTTCAGTTTCCTCATTTGTAAGATGAGAGAGGATAATGGGCCCTAATTCACTTGACTGTTGTGAGGATTAAATGACTTAACTAAATAATACATTCAAAATGCTTTGGAAGAGTGCCTGGTTTGCAGTAATGGTCATTTGATATTAGCTATAATGACATACTTATTATTATCTATATACAGCTGTCCACTACCAGAAGGATTACTGAACAAGCATCATATAAAATGACCTTTAACAACTCCAAAGTTGAAACAGAGCTTAAACTCAAAGATCATACTGAAGCAGCCAGTGGTAATTTCTAATTCTGCAAAGCCCTGACAGTTTTTTTTTTTTTTTTTTTGGCTGCGTTGGGTCTTTGTTGTCACGCACAGGCTTTCTCTAATTGCAGGAAGCTGCGGCTACTCTTCGTTGAGGTGTGTGGGCTTCTCATTGTGGTGGCTTCTCCTGTTGCGGAGCACGGGCTCTAGGCACGTGGGCTTCAGAGGTTGTGGCGCGTGGGCTCAGTAGTTGTGGCTCGCAGGCTGTAGAGCGCAGGCTCAGTAGTTGTGGCGCACGGGCTTTGCTGCTCTGCAGCGGCATGTGGGATCTTCCTGCACCAGGGCTCGAACCCGTGTCCCCTGCATTGGCAGGTGGATTCTTAACCACTGCGCCACCAGGGAAGCCCCGCCCTGACAGTTTTTCATGGGCCAAGACCATATCTCTACAGCCTTCTTGAAACTTAGTATAGTGTTTTAGATCTAGAAAGATGCTTATCTGCTGATACTTAGCACATGCTAAAGAATTCCTCCTGAAAAACAGGCTTCTTAGAACATGATACCTCCCGTCCATTCACTTAAGCATGATCATCTTCCAAAGCCCAATTCAAGTCCCACCTCCTTTGTTAAAGCCTTCTTCAACCATATGCCAATTTAAAGTGAGCTCTCTGAACTCTGAACTCCTTGATCAATACTTGTAATTATATTATCCAACTGATGCTTAATATGATCACTTGTATTTCAACAAGTATTTCAGTAGATATTACTGAAATCCACATTCACTGCCTTGGCAGTCTGCTAGGCACTGGGAATAAAGAGGCTTATGAGATAAGGTTTCTATCATTAAAGAGTTTCCACTCTAGTAGAGAAGACAGAGAGTTAGCCAATAACCAGAACACCATGGTGCTCTGTACACAATATACATTTTGTATAATGGAGGAGGGAGCCAGCAGTCACCTAGAGGACTCAGCAGAGGCGGCTCCCTTTGACTGGCACTTTGAAGGATAAGGGGGAGTCAACCAGGCTGTGTGTGTATATGTAGGGGCAGAGGGGAGTAAGAAATGAAGGGATGGATATTTAAGTCAGAATAAAATACAATATGTGTGCAGTCCAACTGTGGAGCCAAGTCTTGTAAACAATGTATGGGAGGGACCTGGTCTTCTATTTCTTGAAATCCACTGCTCCACTTCCCAATCTAATGTAGTACAGAGTATACAGTAGATGCTAAGTGGATATATTTGTTTTATGAATAAGTGGATTTGATTAGTTGCACCCAAAAGGAATAATTTATATATATTTTTTTCTTTTGGCAATGTGTTGAGAAACAGTTGATATAAAAGTAAAAAAGGGGCTTCCCTGGTGGCGCAGTGGTTGAGAGTCTGCCTGCCAATGCAGGGGGCACGGGTTCGAGCCCTGGTCTGGGAGGATCCCACATGCCGCGGAGCAGCTAGGCCCGTGAGCCACAACTACTGAGCCTGCGCGTCTGGAGCCTGTGCTCCGCAACAAGAGAGGTTGCGATAGTGAGAGGCCCGCACACCGCGATGAAGAGTGGCCCCCGCTTGCCGCAACTAGAGAAAGCCCTTGCACAGAAACAAAGACCCAACACAGCCATAAATAAATAAATAAATAAATTTTAAAAAAAAAAGTAAAAAAGAAGTAAAAAAAGAATACTACAGGGTTACTCATAACATGAAGAACAAAACTTTCTAAAGATACAGTTATAGTAAGTCTAAATGATGAAATACTATGCAGCCACTAAAATGATGCTAAAATTTTTGTAACGCCATTTGTAAAAGGCTTAAGATATGATAGACAAAAAAGCAGCATATACAACTGCAAGGACTGTGCTTCAACACTATAGCTACTAGTCACATGGTACTGAGTACCTGCAAGGTGGCCAGTTGGATTTGAGATGTGCTATAAATGTAAAATATATACTGGATTTAGACAGTTTAGTATAAAAAATGGAATGTAAAATATTTTGTTAATAGTTAAAATACTGATTACATGTTAATATTTTATTGGAATTAAATAAAAACTATGATTAAAATTAATTTGCCTATTCCTTTTTACCTTTTTTCAATGTGGCTACCAGAAAATGTAAGTTTCTATATATGTGGATCAGACTATATTTCAGGGCTGGTATAGATGACATGATCTCAACTGCATAAGAAACACATAGAAAACTGACTTAACAGTGGTTTCGCTCCCTGGATTATAGGGCTATTGTTTTCCCCTTGTCTGTATATTTTTACATTTTCCGAATTTTATTCATTGATAATCAAAAGGAATGACAAGAGAGAGACAAGGCACAAATAAAAACGGAAAAAGATCTCAGTTTGGTTCAAAGACTTGGTTGCTGGAGGTTGAGAAAAGCAGCCCGGGGATGCCCAAATGAGTTTCTCACTGATGGAGGGTTAGCACACAAAGGATGTTGGCCAGCTGTTCTCCATCCTGACTGGAGACAGAAAAAAGCGGAAATGGGTGTTAACCGCAGAAGGGGGCCTGTAAGTTAAATATAGGGAAGAATTTCCTGAAGCGAGGGTGTTTAAACTCTGGAATGAGTTATGGAAGAAGCCTCATCCCCCAAGGTCATTTAAAATACTATAGATGCCCATATGCCTTGTGTGTTCCTGTCTGGAGGCAATGAGATGACTTGTCAAGGTTCCGTCTAAAATAGCTGTCTTAGAGTAAATAACTCCAATAAAACTTTCCTTTTCATTTATTTTTGACCAGGCTTCACTTTTCCTATTGAGGATGCCAGCCTGCAAGGAGTACTTTGAAAGGCAAGCGCATATGATACAGCTACCTTAAGTAGTGCTCTTGAGACTTCAAACACAATGTCATTGGATCTAAATTTAAAAACCAACGTCAGCTAGACAACAGGGTTTTTAAGTCCCTCGGGGGTCACCTGCTAGAGACTAGTTCTGAATTCAGCATGAGCACATGATGGAGGGAAGGAGAGAAGACAGACCTGCTTTTAAAAAGTAAGGCTTTAAAAAAATGTTAATGCTGGATAGGGTCTCATTTTCACAGGTGGATGGTTTGGCTTAAGAGTTGAACTATTACATCTCTACCTTCTGGTTTTATACAAAGATTGGCTCACTTGCTCTAGATTTTCATTATTTTTAATTGACTGAAAAAGCCCATTTTCTTAAAATGTGTCAAAATTCTTAGTTTTCTTTCTTATTCATTCGTTCATTCAAAAAAGCTTGAGTGAGCTTTATTCTCTCTATTTATAAAAAGGAATAGAGAACTAGATCAGAAATAGGTCAGCAGAAATACTATCTAGAGATTTTACCACTGAAATGATATGACCTTACATAAAGCCACTAGTTGCTTCTCCCAAAGTCACATCATTAAACGCTGGAGGGAATCAGAAGTATTCCAGCAAGCTGCAAAACAGCCAAGGATACTTCTCCTCAGTGTTCTCACTAAGGTCACTGAAATTCATGTGGTCTCTATAAAAACGGCACACCTGGTCCTAAAACATCAAGTAAGTCAGTCAGTGCAAGGCTGAGTCACGCCATCATTGTAACAGACTGTTCACTGAAGCCGGGGCTCAGGCTCTAAGTCCCACACGGCAGTGAGACTGAATAATGCATGAGAATATTTTTGCAAGTCTTGTTCTTCAAAATATTTGTCTTATCTACTCATTCAGATTATAAACTAAACAACTGTCAACTAAGCAAAGGCAAGGCAAATCTTACACTTCTGAATTTTCTTTTGTCTCTTGAATAGTGCTATATGCAGAGGAGACCCTTAATGAATTGTTAAATGCATGAATAATACTTAATATTTTGTATAGTCCTTTTTAGTTTCTAAACCACTTGGACAGACATTATCTCATTTGTTCTGTACAATTATGCTTGGGAAATACGGCTGGTGCTATTAACTCCATTAAAAAAAACTGATACTCAAAAACAGTTTATGAAAATTAAATGAAAGAGCTGAAGTTGGAGCCTACGTTTTCTGACTCCCAAATTCAGTGCTCTTTCCACTGTTATTGTGAAGCTTTACAGTCAGTAAAAATTGAACTTAGAATAAAAGATTCCATGTATAAAGCAGGAAAGATGGTTTTGAAATCCTGCTTTTATCATGTCTTATTCTGAGAAAACAAAAACAAAAACATGAAATTCAAGGAAGACAAACACTCTGGGCAAACATGTTTTAAGCCAACTCATGTGCTTCCCTTAGCTTTCTTGTTTCTTAACCAATGGAGTTGAAACATATAATCAATTTTGTTTCCTTTGGTCTTAAAGTTTTTAAATTCTTCACAAAGTTTTATGACTCTTATGAGTTTCCTACCTCTCTGAAGTAAATGGGGTAAAATAAGCAACAAAGAATGTCTTCACCAGACCTGCCTGTCCTGATTTTGCAGTGTATTTTTCTAGTACTCTGGATTTGACTTTGATGGGCTTTCCTGGAGAAGGTAATAGGTGTTAGAAATTCAGTGGCAGAGAGACAGGAGGGCTGGGGAAGGGCAGAGAAGGAAAAGAATGACCACTAACTAATAAGAGGCAGCCTGGTATGAAAAAAGAGCATGCAACTAGGAGTCAGATAACCTGGGTTTCTGGTCCCAGTTCCATCACTTATTATTATGTGATCTTGGCAAATCACTTCATATTTCTAAGTCTCAGTTTTCTGACCTATAATTTAGTGATCATCATCCTTGCCCTGCCTCCTTCACAGGGTTGTTAGAAGCTTAAATAAAAGCATGGAAAATTCTGCAAATAAGAAACTTTTATTTTACATAACTTCTAACTAGAGGTGAGAGTTACCTAAGAAGGTAGGTACCAAAAAAAGTAGGTAGGCAAATAGATTTGTAGGGTACTTATCTCTAAGGCTTCAGAAGGGTCATATAAAGGACTTGGGGAAAAGTGGAAGGGAGATGGTGAATATTTTGTACCACTAACGTACAAGGCAGCATGAGCCATTATTAAAAATGTGACCAAGAACCATGTTCTATACCTATCTGTAAGGAGAAGACTGTAGATTTTAAGGGAAAAACAAAATACCTATAATAAAGAATGGATTTAATTTTTAAAACAGAGATAGTAACTATGATTCACTTATCCATTACATATTTATAATACTTACCATTTATTGAGTACTACTATGTGCCAGGAAGTATGCTAAGTGTTTACGTATTTAATCTTTATATCAACTTTCTCAGGTAGGCACTATTATCTCCATTTTACAGATAAATTTAAGCTGCGAGCTTAAACTTGCCTGAAGTCACAGAGACAGTGAGTGGGAAGGTTGGTATTCACACCCATAGTCTTTTTTTTTTTTTTTAAAGATTGATTGATTGATTGATTGATTGATTGCTATGTTGGGTCTTCATTTCTGTGCTAGGGCTTTCTGTAGTTGCGGCAAGCGGGGGCCACTCTTCATCACGGTGCGCGGGCCTCTCACTGTTGTCGCCTCTCTTGTTGTGGAGCACAGGCTCCAGACGCGCAGGCTCAGTAGTTGTGGCTCACGGGCCTAGTTGCTCCGCAGCATGTGGGATCTTCCCAGACCAGGGCTCGAACCCGTGTCCCCTGCATTGGCAGGCAGATTCTCAACCACTGCACCACCAGGGAAGCCCACACCTATAGTCTTTACATGCTCTTTACAACTGGGCAACGGCTTCCTACTCTGGCCTACACCCCAATCTTCACACACCCTAATTCTCCTTGTGCTCCAGGTCCACTAAATGCCATCTCCTTAGTGAAGGCTTGTCCAGTTCTCACCCACACCCCTCACACCAGGAAGTAAATGACATCCTCAGAATGTTCCAAATAACTTATCCACCTTTCTTCAGTACTCATACTTTCTGCTGTCTATTATATATTTTGTTCCCATTTCATTGCCTGCTCATTGCTGCTTAAAAGCCTAGTGGGTAAGACTTGGTGGAGAAGTGAACCTAAGCTACCAAGGGAGCACGTGTTATCTCTGCACCTGCTGAATGAGTGAATGAATGAGGTAGGACATGAACTGGATCTTGAAGTAAGAGTGACATTTGGAGAGGGCAGAGGCAAAAGCAGGTGATTCTAGGTGGTAGGAACTTGTCTGAGAAAAGAACTGAGGTCAGAAATGAGCGGGGCATGTCTCGAGGTCAGGTGAGCTGGGGTGAGAGACGGTGGAGGTGCTGTCCCGGGACCTGCATGTGGGGGCCCCGTCGCACAGCCCATTCACAGCAACACAGCACATAATCTCTTCCTCTCAGTTCTAAACTTATCGTCTCACTGGCAGCCATCAAGCAACGCCTTGTGTGTACATTCTTCCCTGACCATAATTCAGCACCAGCATCAGCTGTGCATGCGCATGTCAACTGGAATCTTGGACCACTTTGTAGTTAGTAGTAAAAGAAAGAAAAAATGCGATGTTTAAGTGGCATGCTGGTGGCTTTTAACCAAAATATTCAAGAGTACAACCTCTGAGCTGAAATTCTGCTTTTCAAAATTGTGTTGCTTGGCAGTTACAACGAGGTTACTGATCCAAGGATGAGAAAAAGGAGACTTCTTTTGGAAAGGACTAGCATAAAGCGCTGAGAACTGTGCCCCAGGTAACTGCGTTCATGTGGAAAAGGGATAGTTTTAGGATTAATCAGGTAGATGCTTTGATATTAGATAAGAATTCTGTAATGTGAAAGAAAAAAAAATCACTTCATTAAAGGAATTTTAATCCCACTGTCTTTTCTTTGAAAAACAAAACAAAACAAGCTGTCACATAACTTTGAAGCTTGCCATAAGGAGGAATTCGGTGGCTGCACTGATCCTCATAGCCAGTTTGAAATCCTCGACACCAAAAGAACATACGGCAACCTGCTTCCACAAGGGACCAATCTGTGAATGGTAACAATCACACAGAAACTGGAAGTGTTTTCTTTTACAAAAGATGTAAGAAGCTCCCTTAGGAGCGTGAGTTTTTTTACCCTTTGCCCTAAGGAGCACAGGCTTGGGAGGTAATTCCTCAGTTCATGGCTGCTCTCAGAAATTCTGAGGTTTCCTCTGAGGCTAAAAGTGTTTGTTCCAGCTTTGTTTAGATTTGTAACCTCCAGCCTGGCTTCCGCAGCAGTCTTTACTTGGATCGTAATGTAGCATGCATTTTGTGGTACTTTGCATCTGTCTCAGTAGCCTACTTTTCATTACAGCACCATAAAGTGGTACCTACTACTCATTCAGTGTTAATGTGCTTGGGACAGTGGCTCAGAGGGGCACTACATAATGTGTGAGTGTGGGGCTTAATGGGTTACTACGTCAGTGCCAGGAGACCTAGACTCCAGTTTTATTGCCACAGGCTCATAGGTCAATCATGCTTGGAAAGTCATTTATATTTTTTCTTTTTTTAAAAAAATTAATTTATATTATTTTTGGCTGAGCTGGGTCTTCGTTGTTGCATGTGGGCTTTCTCTAGTTGTGGCGAGCGGGGGCTACTCTTCGTTGCGGTGCTTGGGCTTCTCATTGCGGGGGCTTCTCTTGTTGCGGAGCACGGGCTCTAGGCACGTAGTTGCGGCACGCGGGCTAAGTAGTTGTGGCTCGTGGGCTCTAGAGCGCAGGCTCAGTAGTTGTGGTGCACGGGCTTAGTTGCTCCGCGGCATGTGGGATCTTCCCGGACCAGGGCTCGAACCCATGTCCCCTGCATTGGCAGGCGGATTCTTAACCATTGCGCCACCAGGGAAGTCCCTGGAAAGTCATTTAATTTATCTGAACCTCAGACATGAGAGTTGTTGGAAATGACAGTGTTTTAGGAGGGAAAGGACAGTCAGGTTGCAGTGAGGAAGCATTTCGGGTAAATTGTCTAAAGAGATCACAGAAGAAAGGGAAAGGGATCTGATCTCTAAAGTTCCAGTAATTTGTTGTGATTTTGTTTCTCACTTAAAATATTTACTTTTTTTTTTCTTCTAATTTTGTATTTTCAGTTTTGTATTGTTTTCTTGAAAGGGTTCCTAAATTGTATAAGCTCTAAGTACCACAAAACCCAGATTCTCTCTGTTTCTAAAATGAATTTGCACTCTAGCCAAGTGGTCTATTCTTTGCCAGTAAAGCTACTTTGCCTTTTCTAAAACTGTTCCCTCTATATGAAGGGATGGGTGTGGATGGTGGTGGGAGAGAAGCAGGAGGGAGAGCACATTCTAGACAGAAGGACAGCGAGTGTGACAAGTCAGGAAAGAGCTTTTTCACGCTAAGAGGAGGTCAGTATAGGACTACACATGAGAGGAGGGGGAGAGGCAGGTGGTCGGGAGACCACAGAAAAGGGCTTGGATTTTACTCTAGCCGCTGAAGCTAGGGAGTGATTAAGATACAGCTAAAATTTTAAAAAGTCACTCTGGCTGCTGCGGAGAATGAACAGAGGTGGGACAAGAGGGAAATTAGGGAGACAAACTGAACTGGTGCAGTGTCTGGGTAAGAGCAGGTGTGACTTGGGCTGGGGTGGTGGCAGCAGAGATGGTGGGAAGTACACTTGGTGGGTAGAGATGACATGGTTTGCTGATGAACTAGACTGGCTCAGGTAGGAGTGAAGAAAAGAAGGAAATCAAGGATGTTTCTCTGGTTTGAGCAACTGGGTAGACAGGGTGTCATTTGCTGAGCTGAAGAAGCCTGGTGAAGGACAGTTTTAGATGTTGAGGCTGAGGCGCCTGTGATACTCCAAGGGGAGGTGTCAAGCAGGTCTCTGACTATAGAGTTTGCAGGAGAGGTTTATGCTGAAAACATAACTTGGAGGGTCATAGCATACAGATGGTTTTCAAAATGGGGGCAGTGGATGAGCTCACATGAGAAGAAAGAGAGAGAAAAGGAGAATACTATGGAGATCTCCATATTTAATGATCAAGAAAAGGAGGACGAACAAGAAAAACAGGCAGAAAAAGTGCAGCTGAAAGGAGGAAAACCAGGGGAGGGTAGTATTGTGGAAGCCAAGAAAGGAGAATGTTTCAAGAAGGCAGGAACGGCCAGCAAGGCCAAATGCCACTAAATACAGACTAGTAGGATAAGGATGGAAAAGTGGCTGCTGGGTTTGGCAACACAGAGTTCTAGACACCTACCTAGATAAGAGGAATTTCAGTATACTGATAGAACTGAAATCAGACTGGAGTACGTTAAGGAGGAACTGGAAAAATGGAACATAAATAGACTCATAATCATCATGAAAATTAAGTCAGTAGCTAAAAATCTATACTTTCCCTCTCAACAAATGAAAAGTACTAGGTTTTTCAGACCTTCAAGATATAGATAGTTCCTATGTTACATAAACTGTTCCAGAAGACAGAAAAGAATAATAGAAAAGAAGGGAAAGAGCCTCAATTTATTTTATGAGGCTGTTACAACCTTGTTACCAAAATCAGACAAAGATTATTATATGAGAAAGAAAAATTATAGGCTAGCCTCATCTCATTTACAGAGGCAGATATCCTAAAAATATTAGCAAATCATGGAATCTAATTTAAAAAATGATATAAATGAACATATTTACAAAACATAGACTCAAAAACCAACTAATGGTTACCAAGGGAGAAACATGGTGGGGGAGAGATAAATTAGGAGGTTGGGATTAAGAAACACACACTACTATATATAAAATAGATAACCAACAAGGACCTACTGTATAGCACAGGGAACTCTACTCAATATTCTGTAATAACCTATACGGGAAAAGAATCTGAAAAAGAATGAATATATGTGTATGTATAACTGAATCACTATGCTGTACTCCTGAAACTAACACAGCATTGTAAATCAACTATACGCCAATAAAATTAAAAAAAAAAAGATATGATCTATATATCTATACCTGTATCTATAATGGAATACTACACAGCCATAAAAAAGAATGAGATAATGCCATTTGAAGCAACATGGATGGACCTAGAGATTATCATACTAAGTAAGAAAGAGAAAGACAAATACCATATGACATCACTTATATGTAGAATCTGACATATGACACAAATGAACTTATCTATGAAACAAACAGACTCACAGACATAGAGAACAAACTTGTGGTTGCCAAGGGGGATAGCGGGTAAGGAGGGGATGGATTGGGAGTTTGGGATTAGCAGATGCAAACTATTATATATAGAATAGATAAACAACAAGGTCCTACTGTATAGCACAGGGAACTATACTCAACATCCTGTGTGATAAACCATAATGGAAAAGAATATGAAAAATAATGTATATATATGTAAAACTGAATCACTTTGCTGTAAAGCAGAAACTAACACAACATTGTAAATCAACTATACTTCAATAAAGTAAGTTTTTTAAAAAATAAAAAAGTAGGGCTTCCCTGGTGGCGCAGTGGTTGAGAATCTGCCTGCCAATGCAGGGGACACGGGTTCGAGCCCTGGTCTGGGAAGATCCCACATGCCGCGGAGCAACTAGGCCCGTGAGCCACAATTACTGAGCCTGCGCGTCTGGAGCCTGTGCTCTGCAACAAGAGAGGCCGCGATAGTGAGAGGCCTGCGCACCGCGATGAAGGGTGGTCCCCGCTTGCCACAACTAGAGAAAGCCCTCGCACAGAAATGGAGACCCAACACAGCCATAAATAAATAAATAAAACTTAAAAAAAAATAAAAATAAAAAAGTAAATCAGCAAATCGAATCCAACAACATACAAAAAATAATTCATCACAACCAAGCAGATTATAGCCCAGGAGGCAAAGATGATTTAACATCAGAAAATGTTATTACTAGTTATTAACACAGTAAAGAAGAATATAGTGTTATCTCAATAAACATAATAAGCATTTTATAAAATCCAAAATATACACATTCATGATTTTTAAAAAAGCAACTCTTAGTGAACTGGGAATAGAAAGAAACTTCCTTTTGCTAATAAATAATATCTATCCAAACTTGCAATAAATATAATACTTAATGGTGAAAAGAAGCATTCTCTTTAAAGTCAGGAATAAGACAAGGATATCCACTATTGCTGCTCCTCTTCCATAATAAAACAAAGGACAAGAAAAAGTAATAAAAGTTGTACAAATAGGAAGAAACGACACCATCATTCACTAAAAAAATATGACTGTACCCACAGAAAAATCTGAGAGAATCTAAGATAAACCATTGTAATTAATGTTAGCAAGGCTGCTGGATACATTCTCAAAATACAAAAATCAGTAGTATTCCTGTATACTAGCCACAAAAAAGTTGGATGTTGTAATAAAAAAATTTATAACAGCAACCAAAATGGTAAGCTACCTAGGACTAAGTATCTAATAAAAGATGTGTAAGATCTTTATGAAGAAAATTTTAAAGCTTCACTGAGGTATGTTTAAAAAACGGAAAGAAAGCATATAAAGAGATACCATGTTCACAGTTAGAAAGACTCAATATCATAAAGCTGTCAAATCACTCAAATACAGTTCATAAGTCCAGAAAAGCCAAAAGAGTTTTGAAGAAGGATCATAAGTAGGAGCCTCACCCGACCAGACATCAAGTAAGTTGGGGAAATCTTCCTTTTCCCTTGCTATGAAGGAACATGATTTAAGAGTAACACTCCTGGCCTCTCTCCATCCTCCCACTCGCTCTTAGAGGAGGAGGGCCTTTTCTAATCAGTGAATTTAGACGGAAAAATAAAACCTGGGTATTCTTGGCTTAGCCCCCATCTGGGTTCTTGCAGGAGTCACCTGACAGCCCTCTACAGTATAGTTAAGGGCCTGCCTCTGCGGGGAAAGCCTGAGGTTCTCCAGTTCACATCGTGATTGCAAGAGTAAGTTTAATTTTGAGTGATGTCTTTGCAAGCCCTTTTATGATAGATCTAAAGCCACTTGGAAAATTCAGCTTTATCAGTAATAAAACTGACATTTTGATTCCTATTAGTCTGTCTCTTGTATCTCCTCTCTCAAGTGGTTCCAAATGTCAGGGGGAAGAGAGATGCTCAAACCTCAATAAGACTTATAGAAATTACACCTTATATTAATTAAAAATGTGGTACTAGCCTATAGATAGACAATAAAACAATGAAGCAGAATAGGGAGCCTGGAAACAGATCTGTGTGTAAGTGAACTTGATGTATGAAAGAGACGGCGTTATCAACAGTGGACAAAAGAGAGAGTCTTCAATAAATGACACTGGGACAATTTGCTGTCTGTACTGAACAAGATTCATTTTAGTTGATTAATCAGGTGGTGCTGTGAGTTGCCTCTTTTTTTGATCATTTTAAGTTATTTACCATTTGTGTTATAAAACCTTTCATGAATTATATACCTTGTTTCCAACTAGATCACAAACCCCTTGAAGGTAGGGCTTGAGCCTTATACTTCTTGTTACCTCCAGAGTACCTGTCACGGAACTTTACACTGACAATGTTAAATACATGCCTGCTAGCTCACTTTAAAAATTATTATTATTATCATTGCTATTATTGTTTTACATTAAAACTCAGTTCCTAGACCTCATTCCTCAGGGCATACAGGTCCACATCAACGCGAATTTTTGATAATTATTTTGATATTCTGAGTAGAATTTTTTAAACAATTGTGTATTTGCTTAACAGAAGTCCTATCTAAAGCCAGACATCCAGAATTTGCATTTTGAAGATCATGAGACAAAAACAGAAAACGTCAAAGGTAAATCATAGATGTCACTTTCTTGTTATCCTCAAGGCCTATCTTGATGGCACAGAAGAAACTGGAACTATTCTTGTACTTTCCTCCCCACAAATTATTTTTCCACCTACCATCTCACTTCATCCTCACCACAAACCAGTGAGATGAGCAGAGCAGGGATTATAGATGAGGAAATTACATTTCAGAGAGGTAGGAGTTTAAATTCACACAGCAAATCAGAAACTTGAAATGGCAAGGTTACATGGATAACTTACTTATTTGAGGTTTTTAAAATAGGTTGTTGAACAATTTGGCTTGAATAAAGGGATCTCAAAACTTAAAAAAAAAAATTCACATAGCAAATCAGAAAAAGATCTGGGATCGGAAGCCAGTGCTCTTTAGAAGAAACCATGCTGTTCCCAGTTGTCTAACTCTAAAGGCCTGATTTGAATTCACGTGATTTTGTAAGTCATTGCCCATCATCGAAGGATTCGAATTACTAAATGACTTGAGCCAACAGCTTTCCATTTATTTAAGTCAAACGAATCATCTAATGTTTTCTTTGCATCACTTTCCCTCTCCCCTTGTCTTTGGAAGAGGGACATGTCCATCCTGACAAAGCACTTTTAGGCAGCAGCTTGCCCTTCTGGCACAATAGGCACTGACATCACATATGAGAAACGTTCCAGTATGTGTGTGTCTCTTGGTCTCAGACTAGGTCCTGACAGCCTGACCTATTCCTTGTGTGCTTTCTTCCCTTCACTCTCACAACCACTGATCCTGAAGCTTATTCTGTCCTTCGCTTGTTCTTTGGAAAAGTCCTGGGGGCTCCATGTCCCCCTTTTACGAATCACATGGCTATCCTCCAGTCTCTGCTTCAGCCAAGCACTCAAGGACTCCTTGTCCCGCCAACCTTCCCATGTCCAAACAATACCCCTTTGAACTCGCCCCCCTTCGTGGGTGTTTCACCCTCTTAGCCAGACTGGAGCTTAGACCTACACAAGTATGATGGCTGCCTTTCCTTTTCTTCAGATATCTTATTACAGAAGAAAACCCAGAAGGCAGGTGTGGAGCGATGTGGAAGTCAGGCAAGTTTCTCAGGATTATTATCCACATTGCAGTTTCTGGGTATGAGAGATATAGGTACTCACCACCTGACCATTAGTCCATGCTCCATGAAGTTTTTCAGGTTAGGGAGGGTTTGCCTCAAGTCTGGAGTCCCTAGTCCATGTTGATATCTTAGCTGCAAAGGTGGAAAAACAGAATTAAAACAAATTTTGGCAGATACTAGGCAATGCTTCCCAAACATGATTCACTAAACAAGTGTCCCCCCGACCCCACGCCGTTTTAAACGCTGAAAGAGGAAATGTGAGTGTATGATCCCAACATCATCAACCTCACTTTTTGGATGGTGTTTAAAGGTAGCTCCTCATTTCCTGCTCCCTTGCCCTCTAATGCTGGAGAAGACTAAGAACCACCAACTGTGGGATCAGGATATTTCCAAGACCCCTGTAGAGTTTGCTAACATCAACTCCAGGGACATATACCATAAAACCAGTATTTCATTTTAGGTACTGAAGGTTGGTATTACACACTCTGAGCACATCCAATCTTTTTTTACACTGACCCTTTTCCCTTTGTAGAATCAAGAATAAGGGTCATGTTGCATCTCTGATCCCCAAGTGTCTGACACAGTGCTGGTGCTCAGTCAACGCTTATTAAACAAACAAACAGCAAGTCACTTTTGACAGAGGCTGTGCTTTATGTTATTTCTCTTGTGCCTCTAACTTTCCTCTTTCTCTAGGACCAGAGTACAGAGCTATAGAGCTAGTATGAGGAAACTATGGCCTGTGGGCAAGATCTGCTCTTAGCTTTACTTATTTCTGCTAGAGGCTGATTTTCTAAAATTATGTGTCCTTCTGTGTGCCTTGGGTAACCTACTAAATGGTTTTCATCTGTCTGTTCCCTTCTCCTCTCACTTTGTCTCTGAAGACCATTTGCTTCCTTCACTAAACATAATAGAGACCTGAGGTTAAGTATATGTGCATATTCACACACACGCTCACACACACAGCATCAAATACAGAGTAAGTATACAACACAGTCCTGTAGAAATGTATTTTTCAAATGACATAATATATATGAAGAAAGGACTCTGTAAACCGCATACTGATGTACAGATATGAAGGGTCATCTGTATTGAAGTTTTACTTTTCTAGCACCTAATTTAAAAGTGGCTAAGTTAAACTTTTAAATATTTTCCTCTTTTAAAAAATTAAACCACTATCAACAAAAAATCAAAGTAAGTTTTCTTTTGTTTGTATCTAGTACTCAATTGACTTTTCACTTAAGTGTGAGTGAGTGACATTTAACAGAGAAAGAGTTCACTCTCACTACACTGAACTTTAAAAAGAAACCCCCAAACCTAATCAGGTCTCTTGAATGGTCTGAATACACACATAAAATAAGGAGGTAGAAACACAGAATGTTAAAGCTAAAAGGTATTTTGAATATTATTTAAGCTAATCCTTTTCTTGTGCAGATGGTAAAACTGAAGCCCAGAAAAAGAGCAAGGAAATTTTCCAAAGCCACATGTTTCAATGGCAAAGATATTATTAGTCAGAGTCTCCTTTTCACAACCGTGCCACTACACCAGCTACCCCAAAGTCTAAGAGGAAAATTGGTTAAAAAAAACCCAAAAAACAAAATCTTGAGAAGACAAAGGGAAAATATTCTTTTCCTTTTCCAAAGCTAGCTTGGTGACCTAAATCACCTCCTGAGATCTGCTGACCTTGAATTATAAGATCTCCTCCATATTAAATGACATCATTTCTTATATTAATATAAAAGCATTTTTCCATACATTGATAAAAGTAAAATGGCTGACATCCCAATATGACATTCCTGAATTCATTGTTTCAATAAAAAAGTGAAATTGTTTACACATGGCATGGAAATTTCACCTGTGATTCATACTGAAAAATATTAAATATCAAAAAAAATAAAACCACCCCATACTAAAATAACACTAAGCTATGTGTCCCTGAGCCAGTACGTAGTCAATTGCCTGCCCCAGGCTCCACAATGGAAGGTGGGTGTTGAATTCTTTTCAGAGACCACAGTGAAAATTTCTCTCCAAGTCTGATTTCAACTAAGAAAGGAAAATGTGGGAATTTCAAGCCTCCACCCAAGTCTTAACTCTTCATTTGTTGTATAGAATTATTATCTTTATCATAGAATCTTGGGATATCTAGCTTAAAGAGATCATGGAGATTATCTTTACCAACCTCCATCCTTTCATAAATGAAGAAACTAAGACTCAGTAAGACAAGTGTCCTGCCCAAGGTCTCAAAGCTGATAAGGGACAAAGCCAAGGCTAGAACCTCTCAATAACAACTCTGAATTCTTCTATCATGTCGCCCTCTTAGCTTTCAACATACAGAACTAAAATAGACATTCATACATAATAAGAATATATTAAAATTTTAAAATAAAGTACATGTACTGTTTTAAGTCTAACCTACTGAAAGGCTTACAATGAAAAAGCAGTTCTTTGCTCTTCAGTAGCGACCACTTTTAGTTGTTTCTTCTTTACCTTAATATTTCTAAATAACACACTTACATTAATATTTCTTATTATTTCCCCCTCATTTAGACATCATCTACTATGTTCGTGCTATGTAAAATGAGAATTTAGCTCTTTTCTTAGCACATTTTATCTCCTTATCCCCATACATTACCTACTGACTTCTTATTAAATATGAGGATTTAACTCTCCACTCTCCCAAATATACTTCTCCTCATCCTCTCAAGATATTCAATTATTTTTGAATGTAACATTTTTTGTTAAATCAATATTTAGTGTTTACCTTATACCTACAAAAATACTGTTTACTGCTAAGCCATATAGTATACTATTCCTTTTTTGACCTTTTGTTTGTTTTTTCTGAAGTGATAATTGCCATTTTCCCCACTTGTTGAGTACCTATCTTGTGGATAGTACTACTTGTTGAGTATCCACGTACCTATCACTAGATTTTCCCCCAATTAGGACAAAACTTTAAATTCTTCCCAATCTGATTAAAGACACCATATAATCTATCAAGCCCATTTCCCCCCTTGGAGATTGTTTCCTGAAGCACCCTTTTCTCCGCTCCAGTCTGAACAGGCTGTTCTCTAGGCTGGTTCCATTGTTACCTTCCTAGAACTTCCTTTCACCATAATTCTGGAAATTTTGTTTACAGTCATCCCCCTGTATCCCCAGGGGATCAGCTCCAGGAGCCTCTGCAGACACCAAACTCTGTGGATGTTTAAGTCCTGCATATAAAATGATGTTGAATGTACAATGAACATAGTCAACCCTCCACATCCAGGGTTTTGCATCGGTGGATACAGAGGGCCAACTGTACTTCTGTGCTGAGGCTCTTGTTTCCTAGATCTCATCACTTCTTTCTTGATTTACTGCCTCATTTTGGTGAAGCATATTCTATAACAGCTTTCTGGGAAAAGGCCACATGAGAGGTATCTTTTTTAACACCTTGAATATTTAAAAATACCTTTATTCCATTCTTACACTTGAATGATAGTTTGCTTGCATATAAAATTCAAGACTGAAATGATCTTTCCTTTGGAATTTCTGAAGTATTGTTTCACTGTCATTTAACTTTGCATGTGGCAACTGAGAAACCAGATAACATTCTGATTCCTAATCCCTTGTGTGTGAGCTGATTCCTCTCTCTGGAAGCTTTTAGGATTTTATTCTTTAACCTCAGTATTCAGAAATTTCACAGTGATAAGCTTTTGTTTGGGTCTTTTTTTCTTCACTATTTTGATCTCACTTTAGTGAGTCCTTTGTTCTTGTTTTGTTTTGTTTGTTTATTCCCTTCCAGTTTTATTGAGATATAACTGACATACGGCTCTGTATAAGTTAAAGGTGTACTGCATAATGATTTGACTTTACATACATCATGAAATGATTACCACAATAAGTTTAGAGAACATCCATCATGTCATATAGACACAAAATTAAAGAAAAATAAATTTTCTTCCTTGTGATGGGAACTCTTAAAATTTACTCTCTTAACTTTCATATATAACACACAACAGTGTTAATTATATTAATCATGGTATACATTACATCCCTAGTGCTTACTTATCTTATAACTGGAAGTTTGTACCTTTTGACTACCTTCACCCAATTCCCACCCTCCCATCTCACCCCTACCTCTAGTAACCAGAAATCTGATCTCTCTTTCTATGAGTTCGTTTTTGAAGTATAACTGACCTACAACACTATGTTAGTTCCTGGTGCGAAACACAGTGATTCGATTATTTCTATACATTACAAAATGATCACCACAATAAGTCTAGTTACCATCTGTCACCAGACAAAGATATTACATTATCATTGACTGTATTCCCCACACTGTACATCTCATCCTTGTGGCTCATCTGTTTTGTAACTGAAAGTTTGTATCTCTTAATTACCCTCACCTGTTTCACTCCTTCCCCCACCTACTGGCCTTCTTCTGGCAACCACCTGTTTGTTCTTTGTAGCTCTGACTCTATTTCTGTTTGTTATGTTTGTTCATTTGTTTTGTTTTTTAGATTCCACATATAAGTGAAATCATATAGTATTTGTCTTTCGCTGTCTGACTTATTTCACTTAGCATAATACCCTCTAGGTCTATCCATGTTATTGCAAATGGCAAGATTTTGTTCTCTTTTATGGCTGAGTAATATTCCAGTGTATGTGTGTGTGCACGTGCACACGTGTGTATACCCCACATCGTCTTTATCCATTCATCTATTGATGGGCACTTAGGTTGCTTCCATATCTTGGCTATTGTGAATAATGCAGCAATGAACATAGGGGTGCATACCTCTTTTCAAATTAGTGTTTTTGTTTTCTTTGGAAAAATACCAGACTTGGAATTGCTGGATTGTGTGGTAGTTCTATTTTTCATTTTTTGAAGAGCCTCCATACTGTTTTCCAGAGTGGTTGCACCAACAGTGCACAAGGGTTCCCTTTCTCCACATCCTTGTAAACACTTGTTATTTCTTGTCTTTTTCATAATAGCCATTCTGACAGGTGTGAGATGATATCTCATTGTGGTTTGGATTTGCATTTCCCTGGTGGTTAGTGATGTTGAGCATCTTTTCACGTGTCTATGGGCCATCTCTGTGTCTTCTTTGGGAAAATGTCTATTCAGGTCCTCTGTCCATTTTATAATCCGGTTGGTTGTTTTTTTGATGTTGAGTTGTCTGAGTTCTTTGTATATTTTGGATACTAACTCCTTATCAGATATATCACTTGCAAATATCTTCTCCCATTCAGTAGGCGGCCTTTTCATTTTGTTGATAGTTTCCTTTGTTGTGCAAAATATTTTTAGTCTGATGTAGTCCCATTTGTTTATTTTGCTTTTGTTTACCTTGCTAGTGAGTCCTTCCAGTATAAAACTCTTATCCTCTAGTTCCGATTATTTTCTATTTTCATTATGATTGTTTTTTTTTTTTTGTCTCCTCCTTCTCCATTTTCTGTTACTTTTGGGTTTCTTTCTTTTTCTGTTTGTTTCAGACTTCAAAAAAAAATAGAGGCTTTCTTTAATGTCCAGTAATCTTTGGTTGTCAATTCTTCTTTATGAATGAGACTTTAAAAAGCTGATCAGATAGTCTGTGTATTGGCAGTGCTTGCTGACTGGGGACTTCACTGTAGAATGAGTGGGTGAGCCCTTTCTGTGGGGGACATGCCAGTCCAGCAACTCTCATTGCTCGGACTGTTTTTTTCCAGAGAGCATCCTCCAACCTTCTGCCTAGGGGTATAATATGGATTCCATTTTGGGAGTTAAGCAGGAAAAAACGGTTGGGGAATTCAGTGTTGGTATGCAGGACTTTCACTGAATCCCCTTGTTTTTAGTAAGGCGTCTTACTTCTTGCCCCAGTATACCAGGCAGTTCAGAGTCCAAAGCTTCTTGGGTTTGATTTTCTTCAGAAAGTAAACCTCCAGTCTCCCACTGGGGTGTGTGCTCGGGTAGTTGCTTGGCTATGCAGAGTGGCGAGTGAACTGGGAGTCTTACTTCTCTTTCTATAGACTTTCAACTAATCCTTCTGTTCTTAGACTTATTCCTTATCCTACACTCTATGAGGTACCTGATAACTCCAAATCCTAAGATCTTCTGGAGTTCTATGGCTTGAACTACATTGCTTCTTGAAGGCTTTAGGTTTTAGTTTTTTCCATTCTGCCAGCTCAGTTTATCACTCATTTATTTGCTTGTGATTTTCTAAAATGTTGTCAACTCTATTACCTGCTATTGTCTCTTCTGTTCTTTTCATCCTTGTGTGTTTACAATTTTAAACCATTTTATCTTTATTAGTAGCATTTCACTAGGGAGCTGACATAAATGAGTATATTCAATTTGCTTATCATGAAGTCCCCTATATATATACATATATATAAAAAATAGCTTTCCAGTACTGGCTAACAATGGTTTATGCAGAGCTCACCACTCTGGCAGATAGCTCTCTTTCCTGTCTCCCAGTCTCCCTCTAGGCATCCTACATCTGGTAATGTTCTTTTTTTTCAAATTTTATTTTATTTATTTTTTTATACAGCAGGTTCTTATTAGTCATCCGTTTTATACACAACAGTGTATACATGTCAATCCCAATCTCCCAATTCAGCACACCACCACCCCACCCCACCGCAGTTTCCCCCCCTTGGTGTCCATACGTTTGTTCTCTATATCTGTGTCTCAACTTCTGCCCTGCAACCTGGTTCATCTGTACCATTTTTCTAGGTTCCACATACATGTGTTAATATACAATATTTGTTTTTCTCTTTCTGACTTACTTCACTCTGTATGACAGTCTCTAGATCCATTCACGTCTCAACAAATGACTCAATTTTGTTTCTTTTTATGGCTGAGTAATATTCCATTGTATATATGTACCACATCTTCTTTACCCATTCGTCTGTCAATGGACATTTAGGTTGCTTCCATGACCTGGCTATTGTAAATAGTGCTGCAATGAACATTGGGGTGCATTTGTCTTTTTGAATTACGGTTTTCTCTGGGTATATGCCCAGTAGTGGGATTGCTGGGTCATATGGTAGTTCTATTTTTAGTTTTTAAAGGAACCTCCATATTGTTCTCCATAGTGGCTGTATCAGTTTACATTCCCACCAACAGTGCAAGAGGGTTCCCTTTTCTCCACACCCTCTCCAGCATTTGTTGTGTGTAGGTTTTCTGATGATGCCCATTCTAACTGGTGTGAGGTGGTATCTCATTGTAGTTTTGATTTGCATTTCTCTAATAATTAGTGATGTTGAGCATCTTTTCATGTGCTTCGTGGCCGTCTGTATGTCTTCTTTGGAGAAATGTCTATTTAGGTCTTGTGCCCATTTTTGGATTGGGTTGTTTGTTTCTTTAATATTGAGCTGAATGAGCTGTTTATATATTTTGGAGATTAATCCTTTGTCCATTGATTCGTTTGCAAATATTTTCTCCCATTCTGAGGGTTGTCTTTTTGTCTTGTTTATGGTTTCCTTTGCTGTGCAAAAGCTTTGAAGTTTCATTAGGTCCCATTTGTTTATTTTTGTTTTTATTTAGATTACTCTAGGAGGTGGATCAAAAAAGATCTTGCTGTGATTTATGTCAAAGAGTGTTCTTCCTATGTTTTCCTCTATGAGTTTTATAGTGTCCGGTCTTACATTTAGGTCTCTAATCCATTTTGAGTTTATTATTTTTGTGTGCGGTGTTAGGGAGTGTTGTAATTTCATTCTTTTACATGTAGCTGTCCAGTTTTCCCAGCACCACTTATTGAATAGACTGTCTTTTCTCCATTGTATATCCTTGTCTCCTTTGTCATAGATTAGTTGACCATAGCTGCATGGGTTTATCTCTGGGCTTTCTATCCTGTTCCATTGATCTATATTTCTGTTTTTGTGCCAGTACCATATTATCTTGATTACTGTATCTTTGTAGTATAGTCTGAAGTCAGGGAGTCTGATTCCTCCAGCTCCGTTTTTTTCCCTCAAGACTGCTTTGGCTATTCGGGGTTTCTGGTGTCTCCTTACAAATTTTAGGATTTTTTGTTCTAGTTCCATAAAAAATGCCATTGGTAATTTGACAGGGATTGCATTGAATCTGTAGATTGCTTTGGGTAGTATAGTCATTTTTCACAATATTGATTCTTCCAATCCAAGAACATGGTATATCTCTCCATCTGTTGGTTTCATCTTTAATTTCTTTCAACAGTGTCTTATAGTTTTCTGCATACAGGTCTTTTGTCTCCCTAGGTAGGCTAATTCCTAGGTATTTTACTCTTTTTGTTGCAATGGTAAATGGGAGTGTTTCTTTAATTTCTCTTTCAGATATTTCATCATTAGTGTATAGGAATGCAAGAGATTTCTGTGCATTAATTTTGTATCCTGCAACTTTACCAAATTCATTGATTAGCTCTAGTAGTTTTCTGGTGGCATCTTTAGGATTCTCTATGTATAGTATCATGTCATCTGCAAACACTGACAGTTTTACTTCTTCTTTTCCAATTTGTATTCCTTTTATTACTTTTTCCTCTCTGATTGCCGTGGCTAGGACTTCCAAAAACGGTTGAATAACAGTTGTGAGAGTGGACATCCTTGTCTTCTTCCTGATCTTAGAGGAAATGCTTTCAGTTTTTCACCATTGAGAATGATGTTTGCTGTGGGTTTGTCATATATGGCCTTTACTGTGTTGAGGTAAATTCCCTCTATGCCCACTTTCTGAAGAGTTTTTATCATAAATGGGTGTTGAATTTTGTCAAAAGCTTTTTCTGCATCTACTGAGATGATCATATGGTTCTTCTTCTTCAATCTGTTAATATGGTGTATCACATTGATTGATTTGCATATATTGAAGAATCCTTGCATCCCTGGGATAAATTCCACTTGATCACGGTGTATGATCCTTTTAATGTGTTGCTGGATTCTGTCTGCTAGTATTTTGTTGAGGATTTTTGCATCTATATTCATCAGTGATATTGGTCTGTTTCTTTTTTTGTAGTATCTTTGTCTGGTTTTGGTATCAGGGTGATGGTGGGCTCATAGAATGAGTTTGGGAGTGTTCCTTCCTCTGCAATTTTCTGGAAGAGTTTGAGAAGGATGGGTGTTAGCTCTTCTCTCAATGTTTGACAGAATTCACCTGTGAAGCCATCTGGTCCTGGACTTTTGTTTGTTGGAAGATTTTTAATCACAGTTTCAATTTCATTACTTGTGATTGGTCTGTTCATATTTTCTGTTTCTTCCTGGTTCAGTCTTGGAAGGTTATACCTTTCTAAGAATTTGTCCATTTCTTCCAGGTTGTCCATTTTATTGGCATAGAGTTGTTTGTAGTAGTCTCCTAGAATGCTTTGTATTTCTGCGGTGTCTGCTGTAACTTCTCCTTTTTCATTTCTAATTTTATTGATTTGAGTCCTTTCCCTCTTTTTCTTGATGAGTCTGGCTAATGGTTTATCAATTTTGTTTATCTTCTCCAAGAGCCAGCTTTTAGTTTTATTGATCTTTGCTACTGTTTTCTTTGTTCCTATTTCATTTATTTCTGCTCTGATCTCTATGATTTCTTTCCTTCTGCTCACTTTGGGTTTTGTTTGTTCTTCTTTCTCTAGTTCCTTTAGGTGTAAGGTTAGATTGTTTATTTGAGATTTTTCTCATTTCTTGAGGTAGGCTTGTATAGCTATAAACTTCCCTCTTAGAACTGCTTTTGCTGCATCCCAGAGGTTTTGGATCGTCATGTTTTCATTGTCATTTGTCTCTAGGTAGTTTTTGATTTCCTCTTTGATTTCTTCAGTGATCTCTTGGTTATTTAGTAACGTATTGTTTAGCCTCCATGTGTTTGTGTTTTTTACATTTATTTCCCCTGTAATTGATTTCTAATTTCATAGCATTGTGGTCAGAAAAGATGCTTGATATGATTTCAATGTTCTTAAATTTACTGAGGCTTGATCTGTGACCCAAGATGTGATCTATCCTAGAGAATGTTCCTTGTGCACTTGAGAAGAAAGTGTACTCTGCTGTTTTTGGATGGAATGTCCTATAAATATAATTAAATCTATCTGGTCTATTGTGTCATTTAAAGCTTGTGTTTCCTTATTAATTTTCTGTCTGGATGATCTGTCCATTGGTGTAAGTGAGGTGTTAAAGTCCCCCACTGTTATTGTTTTACTGTCGATCTGCTCTCTTATAGCTGTTAGCAGTTGCCTTATGCCTTATGTGCTCCTATGTTGGGTGCATATATATTTATAATTGTTATATCTTCTTCTTGGATTGATCCCCCTTGATCATTATGTAGAGTCCTTCCTTGTCTCTTGTAACATTCTTTCTTTTAAAGTTTATTTTATCTGATATGAGTATTGCTACTCCAGCTTTCTTTTGATTTCCATTTGCATGGAATATCTTTTTCCATCCCCTCACTTTCAGTCTGTATGTGTCCCTAGGTCTGAATTGGGTCTCTTGTAGACAGCATATATCTATGGGTCTTGTTTTTGTATCCATTCAGCGAGCCTGTGTCTTTTGGTTGGAGTATTTAATCCATTTACGTTTAAGGTAATTATCGATATGTATGTTCCTATGACCATTTTCTTAATTGTTCTGGGCTTGTTTTTGTAGGTCCTTTTCTTCTCTTGTGTTTCCCACTTAGAGAAGTTCCTTTAGCATTTGTTGTAGAGCTGGTTTGGTGGTGCTGAATTCTCTTAGCTTTTGCTTGTCTGTAAAGCTTTTGATTTCTCCATCAAATCTGAATGAGATCCTTGCCAGGTAGAGTAATCTTGGTTGTAGGTTCTTCCCTTTCATCACTTTAAGTATATCATGCCACTCCCTTCTGGCTTGTAGAGCTTCTGCTGAGAAATCAGCTGTTAACCTTATGGGAGTTCCCTTGTATGTTATTTGTTGTTTTTCCCTTGCTGCTTTCAATAATTTTTCTTTGTCTTTAATTTTTGCCAATTTGATTACTGTGTATCTCGGTGTGTTTCTCCTTGGGTTTATCATGTATGGGACTCTGTGTGCTTCCTGGACTTGGGTGGCTACTTCCTTTCCCATGTTAGGGAAGTTTTCAGCTATAATCTCTTCAGATATTTTCTCGGGTCCTTTCTCTCTCTCTTCTCCTTCTGAGACCCCTATAATGCGAATGTTGTTGCGTTTAATGTTGTCCCAGAGGTCTCTTAGGTTGCCTTCATTTCTTTTCATTCTTTTTTCTTTATTCTGTTCCACAGCAGTGAATTCCACCATTCTGTCTTCCAGGTTACTTATCCGTTCTTCTGCCTCAGTTATTCTGCTATTGATTCCTCTAGTGTATTTTTCATTTCAGTTATTGTATTGTTCATCTCTGTTTGTTTGTTCTTTAATTATTCTAGATCTTTGTTAAACATTTCTTGCATCTTCTCGATCTTTGCCTCCATTCTTTTTCCAAGGTCCTGGATCATCTTCACTATCATTATTCTGAATTCTTTTTCTGGAAGGTTGCCTATCTCCAGTTCATTTAGTTGTTTTCTGGGCTTTTATCTTGTTCGTTCATCTGGTACATAGCCCTCTCTCGTTTCATCTTGTCTATCTTTCTGTGAATGTGGTTTTTGTTCCACAGGCTGCAGGACTGTAGTTCTTCTTGCTTCTGCTCCATCTGGTCATATTCTGTCCATTCTCAGAGAGCCAACACCAGTTCCATTTCCTGTAGGAAGGTCTCTGATTACTCCAGGATAGGGGGCATTTTACCCCTCTGCCAAATCCCTTCTTACACCACCTTTCCATTTGCTGTCTTTGGAAAGCCTAAACTAACTGAATAGATACTTAAAACATATTTGTTAATTAATTAATTAGTAAGTTAAAAGTAATGCTGTATGGGAGGGAATGAGAGGCATCTTGACACACTGGAATGAGCATAGATGCAGACAATGTGGGTTTGAAATACCAGTGCTGTCACTTATTAGTTGTTTGACTTTGGGTAAGTCAATTCTTGTAAATGGGATGTTATCTGCCTTGCAGAGCTGTTATAAAGTTTAAATACGATAAAGTATGTAGAGGACCCAAAATGATATCTGGTACATAGTAAGTGCTCAATAAACTATACCTATTATCATCATGCTACATATATACTCTCTCTATATATTATATCATTATCATAGCATCTATCACTAAGCTGGGCATAAAACTGGTGCTGAAAAATGGCTTATCACGTAACTAACTACGATTAGAATCAGAAAAGGAGAACAACAGAATTCAAATCAAAGGGGAAAAAAATCTTAAGTACATAGTTCACCTTTTTAAAAGCTAATTTTTACTAATTTCCTAAGTTTCTGACTACAAGCACTCGAGAGAGGCAGCAATAAACACATATACAGGGCCTTCCTGGTGGCGCAGTGGTTAAGAATCCACCTGCCAGTGCAGGGGACACGGGTTCAAGCCCTAGTCCAGGAAGATCCCACATGTCGCGGAGCAACTAAGCCCGTGCACCACAACTACTAAGCCTGCGCTCTAGAACCTGCGAGCCACAAGTACTGAAGCCCGCATGCCTAGAGCCCGTGCTCCGCAACAAGAGAAGCCACCGCAGTGAGAAGCCTACGCACCACAACAAAGAGTAGCCCCTGCTTGCTGCAACTAGAGAAAGCCTGCACGTGGCAACACAGACCCAATACAGCCAAAAATAAAATAAATAAATAAATTTAAAAAACCCCATATATACGTATCAATATCTTTAAAATAATTACACAGTGAAGTGGAAAGATCGACTCATGATGTGGGTGGTCAGAAGACCTGGGTGACAGACACAGCTCTGCTGTATGGCTACGAGTAAGTCCCTTCCCTACCTGGGCTAGTCAAATAATTTTCAAACTTCTTTTTTTGGTAGCCCTGGAATCCTTCGTTCACATGAAATGTTATGTAGAAGCCCCAAGTGTGAAACAAATAGGAAACTGCTCTAACTGTAGGCAGTTGTTGGGGAGTAGAGTTAGAGCCAAGGAGGCATTCCCATCTGGAGTTTAAACCCATCTGGAGTTTAAACCCCCTGGACTAGGTCATCTCCAAGAGCCTTTCAAAGTTCTACGAGTCCACTTTAAATGCTCTATAAGTTATAGGAACCATGCATCTATGGATTTTGATATAAAAATACGGTTAGGGTAGCACACATTCACAATGTGAGTGATGAAGGAAGATCGGTCCACTCAGCCCCATTTCAGGTGTTGCTCACTTCTGATGGTGTCAGAAGTCAAAGTTGGCTAAGAGGGTGTCAAATCTTTATGTGTTCACTGAGGGGTAGGTCTGATGGAAGAGTCTCCAGAAGATACATTTCTGGACACCTTAAGGGAAGTGTCCAAAAATGGAGGGAGTAAAATGGGGTTCAGTCTACTGCTCTACTATGTCAGGTAGAGATGACCCAGTATTAAAATGTAAATACTTCAGGAAAGGAACAAATCTATATTTTTATTAAGTAATTCTTTAACAAGTTAGCTCCCTGGTAAGGTATTAGTAAAAACAAGAAGTTAAAGGAGGAGTGAGGCCAAGGGGGAAAGAAAGAACAAGGATAGGGAAAGGAGAGAAAGAGCTACATTTACTAAGTTCCTACACATCCTATTCATACGACAAATATTTATTTAGTGTCCACTAGGCTAGGCACTGCGAATCAGCTCTCTGTCTTCTGAGTGACTGGCTGGACTCATAGTCTGTTCTCACCATATAATGTAACCTTGAACAAGGTACAGAACCAATCTGTGCCTTGTCTATAAAACAGGACCAACAATATTTGTCTCATAAAATTGTTGTAAGAGTTCAATCAGGATTTTTATAGAGAATGGAAACTTCTGAGGCCTGATTAGAGAGTATTCATTAAAATTACTGAGGGCCTAGAGCACTTAGCTCAAGAATTCGGATTTATCTTCCTTGACAGCAGTAAGAATCTACTACAGGGTTTTAAGCAGGAAAGTGAATGGGGAAAACAACTCCAGGAGCAGCTGTGAAGGATAGGTTAAAAGACTAAAAGTACTCTTTTCTCTAAGAAATCTTTCTCCAACATTCCATCAAAACCTGCCCTTCCCAACTACTACCAATAAATCCCACAGTTCCCTAAATGCAGCTCCCTCTGCTCTCAATTCTTACTGGGGAAGGCAGATGCCAAGAAATGCAGGCAAATAAAATGTTGCTTTGGGTCTGTCTAACTGCCACAGATTAGTCTCTGAAATAAACACCTTTTGTAACAACTTCCTACTGCACCACCACCCAAAGAGTCTAAGCAGTTTTAAGTGGAATTTTGGTTTCAATTAGATTGAATTTCAGCTTTACTCTGATTGGTTTAGAACTCCATGGGAGCAATTAAATTTCTGTGCAACTCTACAGTAGGCTAGTAGGTGAAAACTACACATAGATGATAAATTAGATGGGAAGTAGGGAGAAGCAATGTTCAGTGGTTTCTCCAGAAAAATGAACAAGTGCTATTGTCTACTAGCAGAAGAAAATCCCTATACTAAAATAACCAGGAAGATCTAGCTTTATGGTTACTGGAACAAAAAAAAGGAAAGAAAACCAGAGCAATGAATACATTCAGCCCTCAACAGACACTATAACCATGTCAATTCCATTCATTATCTTCTTTGTTTTCTTCTCCCACACCACCTTTTTGTATAAAAATACAGTATTTTTCCAAAGCCACATGCTGGTTTCATCTCAAATCACTATATATAGACAGATCAACTATGATGTTAGAGCTCTTGTAATTGAAATTAACTAGTTCATACAGCTTGATTAATGGTGCTCCGCTGACTAGGTTAAGACCAGTTGCAGCTCTGGAAATCATATTTTAAAATAAAGTGTGATTGTACTTTTGAGAAATAAATGCTGAGTTCTTGTACTCAGTGAGCATCCTCCTATTGAGCTGAGGCCTAATTTAATATCAAAGTGCTCAATTTTATTTTTATTTTTCAAACAACCAATTTTTCCAGGCTGGTAAAGACTCTGGGGGCTCAAGAATCATTTTGTCATTTAGGTTTTGGCAGGAGAAGTTCAGTTTAGATAACACATGCGCACACGCGTACAGACAGACACACAGACACACACTCTCTCTCTCTCTCACCCTTCCAAGCCATATTCATCTACACAAGGCCACTTATTGTGTGGCTTATTAGTTCCATATGGGACTTGAGCTGAGCTGCACGATAGGTTTGATACAAAGTGTCTGTTACCGTGAGGGAATGTGCATTAATACAATGCTTCAATAAAGTTTACTACAAGATCAACACTTTCGTGATGGGATTACAATGAATTTGACTACAAAAAGAACTGGTCGAGAGGAATTGAAAAAATAAGAAATTAAAAATGCACATATACATCAAAGACTTAACTTTAGAATTCTGGCTTATGTAGTCAAAAATCTCTATAGGACTAGTTACTGATATTTCAATTCATTTTTAAATGCTAAGGTTTCACTGACATAAAAAAAAAACTAGATTAAGAGCTTAAAAAAAGGGCACCACCATGTCAAAAATAAAATCTTCCTTCCTAGAAGAAAATACAACTCTTTCAAAGATGTGGAAAAGCTACCTGAATATTTAATATGAGTAATAATATTGTTTCTTACAGTGAGTCTTACAATATATACCTCTAAGGAAAGGATAAAAACCTGATTATGGGCTTCTAGTTGCAAGAACAACCTAAGTACTTTTCCATCCTCATCTATAAACCTTGCCAGTTTTTTTCCAAAATAGATGTTATAATGTAAACACTGGACACAGCTGAAGCCTGACATTCTGAGGTCTGAAAAGTCTAAGAGTCAAGTCTAAAAGCTCTTAAGTCTAAGAAAGGAAAAGTTTCTTCCATTCCTCCTCCCAATCATCCTATCAACTACTCTTAGAATCACGGGATTCAAGTTAGAGCTGAGTGGCACTTTTGAGAGTATTGGCCCACCTGCTCCATTCACCCTGGAAGGTAAGTGAGAGCCTAAGTGGCCTAGCTAAGGGTGAAGAGGTGGAGTCCAGGGACCAGAATCTAAGTTTGTTAGTTCTAACCGCAGGCTCTTTTCTTTATAGCATATGTTGTATTTACGAGGTACAGGTTATATTTGAGCCAAACTTATCATTATAAAATCTGTCATATAAAAACACTTTAATTAAGATGGTCTTTTGCTTCAGATTCTTACGTTTGCCAGAAAATAACTAGAAGCACTAATAAACTGATGCAACTCCAGGGTCACCCTGGTCTGTAAGTGTGGCCTCTGTCACTGCCGATTCTTGAGTTGCTGAAGAGGATCAGTAAAGCATACTACAAATGGACAAGCAAAGTACAACTGGAAATTTGTCAAAGGCAGGTAAATTAGACCCTTGATAGCAACTGCAATCAGCTTTAACTAGTGATCATCAAAAAAAGGTTACATTCTCTGGAGGCTGAAGGCTGTGTGAGTGGACAAACTTGTGTAGGATCCATTAGAGCAGATATTCATGATGTCAGGTCCAGCAGGCTCCACCTTGGCTCCCTGCCCTCCTGTTAACAGTCCTGTGCACTCTGATTTACCCCAGGCTACCTTATATTGACCTTTGGCCAAATCTGGATTCCTGATTCCCTTGCGAGCTAAAACTGGCTCCCTAAACTGATCAAATTTAGCCATTTCTACTTCCAGTTCACCGACTTTGATGCAATCTTGTTGTTAAAAGCTGTATCAGATCAAGGAGATCACAGTCTAATAGGGCAGAGACAGTTTTCTAGAATATCTTACAAATGGAATCATAGAACATTTAGCCTCTAGTTCCTGCCTTTTTTATGTTTTTGAGATTCATTCATGTTGTTCCATGTATGAGTATATGCTCCTTTTCATTGCTGAGTAGTATCCCATTGTATGGATATACCACAAATTGTTTATCCATATGCTGGTTGATAGACATTTGGATTGTCTCATGTTTGGGCTATTATGAATTAAGGTGCTATAAACATTTAGGCACAGGTTTTTGTTTGGACTTGTATTTTTTATTTCTCTTGAACCAATACCCAGGGGTGGAAATTCTGGGTTGAATGGTAGATATATGTTTAACTTTATTTTAAAAATGCCAAACTGTCTTTAAATGGCTACACAAGCTTGCATTCCCACCAGCAATGGATGAGTGTTTTTGCTGCTCTGCATCATTGCCAGGACTTGATACTGGCAGTTTTAAAAATTCTAGCCATTCTATTAAGTATGTAGTAGTGTCTCATTATAGTTTTAATTTGCATTTCCCTAATGACTAATAATATTTAGCATCCTTTCATGTGGCTTTTGTTTTTTTTGCCATCTGTAGCTCTTCTTTGGGCTATCCTGTACTTTCTGTGAGCTATCACTGATGAATACATCTGATTAATACACTCTGATTATCTGATTAATCTTAACATCTTCTAATTGGAAACCCTCTAAACTAATGCCATTTCTGCTTAATCTAGCCAGAGTAGATTCTGTTTACTACACAACACAATCCTATTTGTAAAGAGGAGCCACAGGGAGTTCTTATGGGTGTAAAAGACAAAAATGAAAATTCCATTGTAAGAGCAGGGATTCTTTCATAGAAACTCAGGTAAATCTAAGTGTCAGAGTTTTATTGGAATGAAAAAAACACTTAAATCTGTTGTCACAAATTTGATTACACAAGGAGTATAGAAGCCCATTCCGGCATCTCCCTAGCAATGCACAGTGACCACAAATATCTGACATGATTATTGGTAGAAATTACCAAATTCAATTCAACAAATAATTACTGAACTCTGTGTGTGTGTGTGTGTGTGTGTGCGCGTGTGCACGCACACACACACACGTGGTGATTATAACGAAAAAAGAGATACGTATATGGCATTGTTTACAATAGGGGAAATCTGGAAATAATTTGAATATATACTAGTACTTTGGCCAGGTTCTAGGTTGAATGCTGATTGTGTTAATGATAATTAAAATAATGCTACAGCTGCTAATATATTTACTGAATAATGTGCCAAGCATTACGATAAGTATTTCAGATTGCATTATTTCATTAGTTCTCACTATTACGCTCATATGGTTGAAGAAACTGAGACTTAGAGGTAGAGTTAATAGATTGTAGAGCTTGAATTTGCACCCCAGCTTTGTCTGACTCTAGCACTTTGAACTCTTAACCACTTAAGAATGAAGACGATAATGGTAATACCAATAGCATTTACCATTCTTCTCGACTTGCAACCCGTGCCAGGCACGGAACCTCACTGTTTACTGCTTCATTTAATCTTCGTAATAACCCCATGAGGTAGGTCGTATAATTCCCACTCTACACATGACAAAGTGAAAGAGGTTAAAGGAGTTGTCTGAATGTTTGCAGGTAGCAAGTAGAGGAGCTGGGATTTGAATTCAACTCTGACACTTCACATCCCAACACACAGTCTAAATACTGCTTACAAGTTGGAGAGAAAAGATTGTTTTCTCATTTCTCATTTAATTCTAATACTTAGAAAGGGACTCTCAACTCTTCAGAGAAACACATTCCTTCTCCTGATATCAGACATTTGACAACAGTTACATCTCTACTCAGCTGTTGTTCAGTTAAGCTATACATATTTAGTTGTTTAAAATCTTTGCTTGTATTAATCCCTACAGCCTCTTCATCATTCTTTATGTCTCTGAACTCCCTCCAGTTTACCTTAAATAATCTGGTAATGAGGTGCCCTAAATGGAACACAGTTTTCCAGAGTGCTTTTTTCTCTTACAAATGATTTTTTCCCCTTCAAATATTAATTTTACTGTAATATCTACTTCATGCCTTTTAAGGTTTTTTTTGTGTGTGTGGAATTCTTCTGACCTCACTTGAATTGCATTAGAGTCCAAGCCCATGCATCCATTGTTTAGTCTCTCTGGTCGATCATAAATAAATGTAGCCTCAAAAAAGGAGAAGCAAAATAAACAAAAAAACCCCCTCCCAAATGGCAATGAACTGTCAAGTGCACACTGCCCTTCCAATTGGACAGATGTTCTTACAATCTGGTCTGGAATAACTCTGCTCATCTTTTCATCTCACGATTCATTTAACAAAAAGTATAATTAATTCATTGGATACGTACTGAATATCTACTACAGGGAAGGTGTGCAAGGTATGATAAGAGTGTCATAAAGTGACTCAGCCATGGATGCCACTCTGAGGCAGTTACCTCGTAAATGAATGATAACTAACTGAATCTAGAAGGAAAGTACAACTTTCAATGAGAGTCTGAAGGGTGGGACAATAGGCAGAATTTTAAGATGGCCTCTATGACCCTTAGCCCCAGTGTTACTCCCCTGATTATTTTATATTTATGGCAAAGGGATATTATCTGGGTAGGCCTAATCTAATCACACGAGCCTTTGAAAGCAGAGAGTTTTCTCTGGCTAGAAGCAGAAGAGAATGTTCTGAGAGATTTGCACTGTGAGAAGTGCTTCATAAGACATTATTGGTCAGAGGATGGAGGGACCATGTGAGAAGGAATGCAGGAGGCCTCTAGGAGCAGAAAGCCAGTAAAGCCTGCTCAGACCTACAGTTGCAAGGAACTGGATTCTGCCAACACTTTCAATGAGTTTGGAAGTGGATTATTCCCAAGAGTCTCCAGATCAGAGCCCAGCCTGAGCAACACCTTGATTTTGGCCTTGTTGGCCCCTGAGCAGAGAGACAGGATGAGCCCACTCAGACTTCTGACCTGCAGAACTGTGAGGTTAAAAAATGCATGTTGTTTAAGCTGCTAAATTTGTGGTAATTTATTATGCAGCAACAGAAAACTAATACAGGTGGAAAAGATTACATCTACCTTTTACTTGAAGATACTTGGAGCGAATTCGTGGGGAGAATGTGGCCTGAGCAGTTCCTTGACGAACAGGTAACATTTCTGTGTATCTACTATGTGTCAGGCACAACAGGGATAGCTCTACACAAGGACACAGAGGTTTTAGATAGCAAATAATATTTTGAACATTAAACACGTGCTGGGACATACTTTAAGCACTCAAGGGGAAGGCGTCTGAGACACTGAAGAATTATCCCTAACTTTATTTTGAGGAGTCTGAACTTTTATTCTCCAGAGACTATGGTCCTCTAAAATATTTTGCAAGATCCTGTCAGGCTAAGAGCCAAATGTGGATGTTCAAGTTTATGGAAGACACACTGAAAAACTAAAAAATACATGAATAACTAGTTCAGAACAGGATGAAATCTTTGGTTGTTAGAGCAAAGCACAGCATTAAGTGACCTTGTTTATCAAACTGGGAAAGCACACCAGGTTGTATATAATAATCTTTTTCAAGTATAATGGTCATAAGTCAAAAATTACAATATAAATAAAATAAGGCTATTCACTACTACCATAGTTAATTAATACAAATTAGATAAGAGAAAGAGTTAAGAGCTATAAAAATTGGGGAAAAAGAGGTAAAATGATCCATTTTTAGAGATGATATGATTACACATTTAGAAAATCCAAGCAAACCAACTGAAGATTCATCACAAATTCAGTAGAAAATTTAAAAACAAAAATCAGTAGTCTTCCTTTATATAAATACTATTGAATCAGACTATTACATGGTGCTAGTTTAAACAGCAACAAAGATAAAATACCTAGAAACAAAAATAACCAAATGGTGAGATCCATATGATGAAAACCGTAATATCCTATTAAGGGACGCAAAAGAAGATCTTAGTAAGTGGAAATTCACCCTGTTCTTGGATAGGAAGATTTGTTACTAAAAAATGACATTTTTCTATAAACTAATCTATAAATTTATTATGATACTAGTAGATACCAATAGGATTTTTTAGAACTAGATAAAGTATTGCAATGTTCACTTTTGTTTTGGTAAATAAAAACAATTCTATAGCATTTTCTATATGCTAGGCCCTGTCTTAAGTACTATACAAATACTAACTCATGCAATCATCATCGTAAGAACTGTAACAAAGCAGGTACTATTATTGTCCCCATATTATAGATGAAGAAACTGAGATACAGAAAGAGTAAATAATTTGCTCCCATACACCTTACACAATACCTACAATAAGACTATGTTAATAGCACAGATCTATTTTATTTATCATTAAATGCCTGCCAACTAACATTATGCCAGGTGCATGGTAATTAATAAACTTTTGGGGGGAATTGAGTTGCAGACTGCAGGGGTGAAATCCAAATTTGCTTATTTGATTTACGGAGAAATCCCCATGGGAAAAACTTTCTTGAAGTGTTGGGACCTAAGCCATAATCTGACAAAAGTGAGCTGAGCCAAGCTGGGCAGTAAATAGTAGGAAGAAAGGCAAATCAGTGGAGATGGAGGAAAGAATCTAAGTGAAACTCACAGGCAGGTAAGTGCATTAGATGAATGTATGTGTATATGTATGTGTGTGTGTGTGTGTGGGGTGTCGAGGGGAAGAGGAGCAGATTGGCCAAGGAATCATTTTATTTAATTTCTCACAATAGAGTGTGAATACAATTTTCTTCTGGACAAAGTACATTGAAAATAAAGTTTATATAGTGTGTTAATCATCTAAGCAGGCATGAACAATTTTGGACAACTGTCCCCAAAAAAAGATACAAAAAAAAATCAGCACAAATTTTAGATTGTGTTAAAATTTCCATCAAGAGATTTGGTAAATGAGAGCTCCATTTGCTATTTAAATATTGCTCTCTGGCACTATTAGTTAATAATCTTTGAACAGGTTATGACACAAAACCACCCCATCAAACCAATTGGCTGTTCCAAGGACTATTCCAAGGTTATTAAACCACATGATCTTCTATCTTCAAACTGCCACTTTCACGTTAACTTCCTAGCTAACTTCCAAAATTCTTAAATCAAAAATAATCTAATAAAAAGCCAATTTAATATATATGAAGTGGTAATGGAGAGGAACTAAAAAGTGAAAAGGTCTTGGGTTGGAATTCCAGGTTTGCAAGTTAACACCTTTGTGACCTTGAGCAAGTCACTTAACCCCTCTGAACCTCTGGTTCCTCATCCACATAATACATGTAACAACATCTGCTTCAGAGTTATTGTATGGAATAAATAAAATAATGTATGTAAAACTCTCAACACAGTCTGTGAGTTATAAGTATCTTACAGTTGTTAGTTCTCATCCCCTTTCCTCAACAGCTATTCCTAAGAACAATACTGTTTTTTTACACTTAACCATTAATGCTGTACCTTATTTTTCTGCTTCATTCATTACTAGTTTTTCTCCTAACTTCCTTTAGTGAAGGCTATATGTTGTTATTTTTGGTCTCAACTGAATCAGACATGTCTTATATGTAACATTCTATAACAGGGGTCCCCAACCCCTGGTATCGGTCCGCAGCCTGTTAGGAACCGGGCCGCACAGCCCGAGATGAGTAGCGGGTGAGCGAGCGAAGCTTCACCTGCTGCTCCCCATCACTCCCCATCGCTCGCATTACCACCTGAACCATCGCTTGCATTACTGCCTGAACCATTTCCTCCCGCCCCGCCCCACCTGCGGAAAAACTGTCTTCCATGAAACCGGTCCCTGGTACCAAAAAGGTTGGGGACCGCTGTTCTATACCCTTAAAAGACAGGACTCACCAAAAAGAAAACATCCAAGGTAAGTGACATATTCACAACATTCTGAAGATAAGAAATGCCAAAGGGCTGAAGTAAGGGGATGGGAAAATTGGCAGAAACAGAAAAGTGGGGTGACAGTGTAGGGTTATCAGGAAGAAAGCGTAAAACAACAGGAGGTAAAGGGCAGAATTACGTTCTGAACCTAAGTCCATCAGTGTGTGTGTATTTATTTATCTAACTTGTATGAATATATACATCCCAAACAGAATTTGAGCTAGATATAAACTAGCTACAGTAATAAGACCTAGTCTACTCCTTTTTGTTCCACCTTCAGTCTTGTATAGGCACAAAGAAGACAACCAGATGGAATCATGTATGCATTCTGCCAATAGATACTGAACACCTTCTATGCGCTAGGCCATGGGTTGGAGTTATAAAATAAAGAAGAGGCAGCTCCTGCTTTCCGGGTAATAATAATATAATGGAAAAGACATTTAAAAATCAGAAACATAAATATGTTAAAGAATAATAAATATCACATTAGAGAAAATTATAGGAACACAGAAGAAGGACGCCTAACCAAATCTAGGGGAGACAAGTATGTTTGGAAAGGAAGTGATAAGGAAGTAATAACCTATATGGCCACACAGTGCAAGCTGGATTTTATTAGGTGAAAGAGTAGGGAAACAGTATTCCAAATAGAGGAAACTGTGTGCATAAAAGCACAGAAGCAAGAGAGAACATGGGAAACAGCACACAGTTTGGTATGGGAAAGACGGGATGAGATTAGGGTAAAACATGGTTATTATATGAGCAGCGGCCTAGAAAGGAAGACCTTAAGCAAGCTTCCAAGTTCTGAGTGCCCCAAAGAAGTAACCAGCATATCAGATGTTCAGGATTAGGTGTGATGGAGAGTTGAACAGTTAAACAGCTCCAAAGAAGGAATGATGGTTTTACACAAGGAGGGAAAAGTAATGGTCTGGAGAAATGTACAAACTACCCATCCCTCCCTCCATCTTTATCACCTTCTTGCTCTTGTGGAGTGTCAAAAAACAAGTCTCCAATGGAAGGGGCTCAAGTTTCAGTTAACACAAAGAGAAGGAAAGCGTTTTATAGCTACTAGGGGTTTGCAAGGGGATGACAAGCACTGTCTCAAGAGTCTGGAGGCTCTTGCTCAGGCGAGGATGTCCTTGAGGTCCATTGAGCAGCACCAAAGGCTTCACTTGGGTGAGACTGTCCCACTGAGTTCAGCAGAACTGTGGAGAAGTCCCTGGTTAAGGCACCATCAGGAGCCTGCTCTAGTGAGGGCTACTGGAACTCTTTGAAGCAGTTTAAACAGTTGACTAAAGGACGGCACTGCCTCAGGGTATTTGTAACAGTCCTCAAGGTTCTAGTTTGTGGAATAGCTTGTTGTGGGCAAAGCTTGATACAAGGTTTATACCTAGATAATGTAAGAGCCCTGGTCAGGCACAGAACCATATGGAGTAGAGCATAACCTGAGAAGACACTTGCTTTTACCTTTTCAAAGAACAGTCCCATTTTCTACGGCATCTTTGACAATCATCTAGCTTTAGTATGTACACCTCTAATGACTAGATACTTAATTCATCCCAAGCTTTCCATTTCATTGTTGGGTAGTTCTGATAAAAAATATTATTTCTCATATGAACTAAGAACTCCCTCTTTCTGATTCCTACCTATTTGTATTAATCTAATCCATCAGCAAGGTTTAATTTTACTCCTTCTTCCCCTGACAGCCTTTGAAATATGAAGATAGCAATCTTCTTCTCTTGGACATATTCTTTACTTACGTTCTTGACTTGTTTAGAGTAACTACATATGTAACATACATTTTTCCAGGATTATCAATAACTTCCATTACAATTTTGATCTCTATCAGGTCATTAAAAAGCCATGTTAAGTAAGCTTTAACAGAGAAGGGAGCCTTGATTTCCCAATGAATCCTTGCTTTGTCTGTGTCTCACTCAGTGTTGCAATATGTGAGAACACCAGCTTTTTAATTTTCTTGCTGAGGTGTGTCTTATGTCAAAACCTTCCTAGCCTCACTCACATTATGCTGTAGCCTTTCATGTACTCTACAATCCAAACACCTAAAAATACTTGCCATTTCTTAAATAAGCCTCAGATCTTGATTCTTTGATACAGTTATGGCTTTGTCATGCTATTCCTTCAGTCTGGAAGGTCCATCCTTCCAGGAAGGTCTCCATCTCTGGCTTATCTATTAAAATCTTACCCTCTCTTCAGGTATAGTCCAAATGTTATACACTGAAAAGCTTTCCCTGATTGAACCAGTAAGAAGAAAAATGGATATCATTTAGTGTTCAGCTTCTATGTGCCAAGCTCTTTGCCATATCCTTTAATACTGTATCTTATTTAAAGTTTATAAACCCTCAAGGTATTACAGATGTCCCTCGGTATCAGTGGGGTATTGGTTCCAGGAACCCTGCAGATACCAAAATCCAAAGTTGCTCAAGTCCCTACATGGGCCCACCGTATCCACGGATGCCAAACGCGTGGACGAGGTAGGCCGACTGTATTTAATCTTTGCTTCACAGATGATGATACAGGTTCAGAGTGTTAAGTAATTCCTAAAGGTTACACAACTGATAAAACCAATAAAACTCTAGTCTATCTGATTTAAAGCCATGAATATCAAATAACGCTGTTCCCAGGATACTGTTTTTATAACATGGATATTATGGATAAACATTACAGAGTGACAGAGCCAACTTTCTAATCTACTTCCCTCCCTATTTTCACAAAATAAATTTATGAACTGTCTCAGAAGGTAATACATTCCTCATCAAATAGTTTTAAGGAGCACAAGGAGTATCTCTTAGGAATACTGCAGAAAAATGTTGGAAATTAGAGGAAATGTCTCTGATCTCTAGGTTTTGTGACTCTCTGGATTTTAATTCTTGACAGGAAAAGACAAACAGTCAAAAAGCCTGGTTGTGGCTTTGAGACATTCACTATAGCTGTATTTGGATCTCATTCTCCTACTGTTGGAAATGTAACAAAATCAGGCTGAATTTGGTTAAAATAAAAAGAATATTTTAAAGTTCACTGGTTTCTTATACCTTTAAAAAACCTTCCTTCATTTAAAAACTTCTTTTGGGGACTTGTGGGTTAAGATGGAAGATTGAAACATATACATTTACTTTTTTTTTTTTTTAATTTTTATTTATTTATTTATTTTTGGTTGCGTTGGGTCTTCGTTGCTGTGCGTGGGCTTTCTCTAGGTGTGTCGAGTGGGGGCTACTCTTTGTTGTGGTGCGCGGGCTTCTCATTGCGGTGGCTTCTCTTGTTGCGGAGCACGGGCTCTAGGGCACGCGGGTTTCAGTAGTTGTGGCACGTGGGCTCAGTAGTTGTGGCTCGTGGGCTCTAGAGTGCAGGTTCAGTAGTTGTGGTGCATGGGCTTAGTTGCTCCGTGGCATGTGGGATCTTCCTGGATCAGGGCTCGAACCCATGTCCCCTGCATTGGCAGGCGGATTCTTAACCACTGCACCACCCTGTACATTTACTTTTGCAACCTCCAAAAACTCCAATAACATGTCAGTAATGGGGTTTTCTATCTTTATGCTTCCATTGTTTCTAATGAGAAGACAGTAATGTTTTAAATTATTATCCACTGTATGTATTGTGCTTATATGTAAATACAACAAGGAGAGAGAATAGGAAAGGTTATAATAGCAACAAAATTTTGGAAGCTGAAAAGCAGATGGATGAGTGGTAACTAAGCTGACTTGAAAAAGTTGAATTCTAAGCCAGAAGAGGGGGGTTGAGAGGTGATGTGAGCTATAATTCAGTAACAACCATAAGGCTCAGGAATTGGTGACCCCCAAGTACTTTTTAAAGTGGCAGTAAAACTGGAATTAAAGAACAGAAAACTGGGTGATCATTTTGCAGTGTATACAAACAGTGCATCATTATGTTATGCACCTGAAACTGATATAGTGTTGTATGTCACTTACATCTCAATTCAAAAAAAAAAACAAACCAGGAAGACTAGTTGAAAATCTGTAAGACAATTATATTTCCAGATCTCCTCCCAACTCCACAGAGTCAGGCAACAACCACTCTTACACCTTGGCAAATAAACTAGAATTTTATTCTTTGGAGAGGGAAACATCAACACAATTAAGGGCAAAGGCACTGTACTGAAAACAAGGTGATTAAATGAATGTATGTATAATAAACGCTGTGACCTCCAGTCCTCTTCCCCTCCACTCTGCTTCCAGAACACAGGCAAATACTTCACGGTGGGTAACTGAGAGATCCTAGACAAGCCCAAGAGGAAGGACCTAAGTAGAATGACATCAGGTGTGTTCCCCAATGAAAAGAGCGGAGCCAAATTACCCTACAGTGAACCCCACAGTTGACAACCTCTATCCACATATGAAGAGCTTCCAATGTTTTCTAGTCCTCTCCTCTTAAAAAGAAATATGCAATCAAGTATCACCAAACTTAAGAAAAGCCTCTAAGGCAAATGATAGTATCAAGATCAAACCGAAAACAGAAACAAGAATAACAATTTTAGGGGCTTCCCTGGTGGCGCAGCAGCTGAGAATCTGCCTGCCAATGCAGGGGACACGGGTTTGAGCCCTGGTCTGGGAGGATCCCACATGCCGCGGAGCGACTGGGCCCGTGAGCCACAATTGCTGAGCCTGCGCGTCTAGAGCCTGTGCTCCGCAACAAGAGAGGCTGTGCTAGTGAGTGGCCCCCGCTTGCCGCAACTAGAGAAAGCCCTCGCACAGAAACGAAGACCCAACACAGCCAAAAATAAATAAATAAATAAATAAAATTTAAAACAAAAATTTAAAAACCATTAATATGCTCAGATGGATAAAAGAAGATACTACACACATGACACTATTCAGAGAAAAAGAGTTCTTAACAATTTAAAATATGAAAGTGAAATATGAAAAACAAAAAATAGAAGGGCAAGACATAAAGTTAAGGGAATCTCTGAGGAGTTAGAAGAAAAAGACAAAGAGATGAAAAACAGGAGAAAAGAGATATAAGAACATTAGAGGATCAGTATGGGAGATCAAACACCTAAATATAATGTAGCCTAGAAAGAGAAGAGAAAATAAAGAAGAAATCATCAATGAAATAATTCAAAGAAATTTCCCAGAACTTAATGACATGAATTTTCAGACTAAAAGGATCCACTGAGTACCTAGCACAATGGATAAAAATAAACTCAAAGGCCCATCAGTCTGAAATTTTAAAACACTGAGGAGTTCTTACAAATTTCCAGAAAGAAAACAAAGCAAAGCAAAACAAAATAAGTAAATAGATCACATTCAAAAAAAGGGTAATCAAATATCTTTAGGTTTCTCAAAAGTAACACCAGAAGTTAAAACATAATGGAGCAATGACTTGAAAATTCTTTAAAAAAATCTATATCTATATACATATATATATAGATATTTTTTTCCAGCCTAATTCCATACCCAGCCAAAAAAGAATAAAGATATTTTTATATTTACAAAGTCACTAAAATTTACCTCTTCTCAGGAAGCTATAGGAGGATATTTGCCAACAAAACAAGAGAGTACACTGAGAAAGAGGAAGACATGGAATCCATTTGAGAAATGGATTTCAACATAAGAGAAGTGATGGGAATCCCTAGGATTATAGTAAAGGCATAGAGACTGGAGCATGTCAGAAGGCTTCAGGAGAGATTTCTTCCAAAGATTAAATTGACTGAATACCTGACAAGTAACAGATTGTACATCTGATATGTCTGAACATCTTGAAAGGAGATTTAGATAACTGGTGGAGAATTTGGGGTAGAATTAGCTATAAGCATATTGAAAACTAATCAGAGTAAAAATAAGAGAATCATAAACTTCAAAGAAACCAAAAAATATTAGGTAGGAAAAAAGTAATCATAGTATACTGCATTCTTATCTATGAGGGAAATTTACATAGAACTGGTAATTTAAATACTAACCTATATTGGTAGAATGGAATATAGCTGCAGTAAAGAGGTGGTGAAAGGGAGCTAAATTCTCCTCCTTCACTGAAGGAATCACTGGTAATCCTAAAACAAAACCCAAGAAGCATCAATACTGTCAGGTATTTAGTTATTTGGAGGCAAATACTAAGAGAATCTGTTAAAATTATAGAAAAGTGGTTGCCTTTGGGGAACAAGGAGAAATACTATTTTTCATAATAAACCTTATGGAACTATTTGACTCTTTAACAGCATGTACAATTTTTATAAAACTAAAAACAGTATTAATGGTCCAGAACTCCACGGCTGAGTTATCTAAAGACACAATCCCTTCCCCTCCATTTTCAGAGTTTCAAATGGCATCATGTCACACATCCTGGTGAGCTGGTAACAATCTGCCTAATATTGCCACTAGTTGAATTACACACAAGGGCAGTAATTTACTACTACATCTGAAATAATTAAATAAAAGTGTCAGTGAAAGACAAACTACTAGAAAATGCTGATAACACTTTGAAAACATTTGTCAGCTCTCTGTTTAACTAGAAGAGAAAAAGGTACTCAATAACTTATAACAACTTATTACCAAAGGAATAGTTTTGGGGAAAATGCTCACTCACTGCATAATTTCTCTTTAATCTAACTCCACTTCTCAAAGCCCTGCATTATCTTCCTAGACACATGCCAAGCCCAGCACATTTATAAGTGAAGACAGTAATTTCATTTGATACAAATGTGTACCCCCCTCTCCTTTTAAATGGCAAGTTCTTCCTTTCAGTGTTGAATTCTTAGTCCTTAATCCACAGAGGAAGGTCATGATTCTTTTTGTCTTCTAGGTCCAAACCTTTCCTGAGCCCATTTTTCGTGCTGGGCACTGTGTTAGGATAAAGGGATGAGTAAGCTTTGGTCTCTCATCCTTAAAGAGTTTATTAGTCTAGTAGGGGAGACACACACACACACAATATATAACAACAGAAATGTAAAAATATTGATATATTTGACTGAGGTTTTTTTTTTTTTTTTTTTTTTGGCCGCGCTGTGTGGCTTGTGAGATCTTAGTTCCCCGACCAGGGATGGAACCCGGGGAGTCCTAACCACTGGACTGCCAGGGAATTCCCAACTGAGTTTTTCTTTCTTTTTTTTTTTTTTAAGTTCTGCAGGGAGAACAGATGATGAACAACAACTCTGTTCAGGAGGGTAAAGAAAGGCTTCATAGAAGACAAGACTGCAGAGCTGTACAGTGGAGACTGAATGGAAGTTTAGCACATGGATGACAGGAGGAGATATCAGGCAAAGGGGGTAAAAGGGGGTAAAAAAGCAAAAGTGGAAGGTGGGCCTCACCTCAGTGAAGCAGTTCAGCTTTCCTGGCATAAAGGGCCAGTAGCTGGGGTTTTGGGGTAAGTGGCAGCAGAAGGTGAGGCTGAAAAGGGAGGAAGAAGACAGATCATGTGAAGCCTTTGGCATGCTGAAGTGTCTTTTTGTTTTTGTTTTTGAGGGGGAAGGGTTGTGGGAAGGTAGCCTGTGGAAACTATTTGAAGGTTTTAAGCAGGTGGTTGACAAGAACAGATTTGCAAGGCTTCCCCCCCGACCCACCCCGTCGTTTTTTCATTATAAGAGTGCTTACATGAACACCAAGTATCTGAGCAGGGACTCTACCTTGGAGACAACAGAGAATCACTTAACAAAAACTATCCACTGGGAAACCACAGGGGCACTAAAATGGTGTGACCAATGCCATTACTGGCCTATAAACTTTAAACAAATGTCAAGTAATATCAGAGTTCATAGGACAGTACTGGACTGAACCAGGTCCACTGTAGTGACCATGTACTCAACAGCATAGAAAAGAATTTATTCTGTCCACCTCCAGGACTGTTATAAGGATCAAATAAAATAATGTACATAAAGGTCTTCTGATAAAGTGTCCCGATCCTTCATTTATAAACTGTATGACTTTGGGTAAGGTGTTTAAGTTTTCTGAGCTACAAAGTCCTCATTTTTAAAGTGGAGACAATTCCTTCTATCTTATAGGGTCTCATGAGGACTGAAGTGCCTTGTCTGATACACAACACTTGTAAGAGTATCTTACGCATTTACATTGGCTTAGGGAATATCAATTGGTCAGCTATGCAGTCAATAAGTATTCACTGAGGAGATGAAGTGTAGAGTCCTGATTAGTCAGAATTCCTTGGAAAAATAGGCAAAACTGGAACAAAAATTTAAAAATACCACCATATTGTTCATGATCAAGTCAATTTGAGAACACAGCAACCAGTATCTGTAAGTTTAAAGATTTCTCCAGAATCTCATGCAGGAATTAACCAAGAATATGTTTGACTTTCTCACTGGCATTCCTATGTACCCACACACATTCACAAGCATGTGTGCATGTGCATGCAGAAACATTAGGACTCACTAAGGAAAAATAAATCTCGCACACTTGAAAATTAAGGAACTGCATAGGCAGCAAATCTCTGGGTGAAGGTGATGCAGTGGGTTATACAAGCCAATAATTTATGTCAGGGCTTCACAAAATGTTAGACACTAGGAAAGGAACCAAAATAAGTCAAATTACATCAATAAAAAGGTATGACTAGCTGTGCTGCCTGGGCTATATGCTATATCTTGCTATAAACAGAAATGGCTAGAATTTGGATGACTAACTAAACAGAGCAATAATAAAAACAAAGCACACTATAATAGTTGCTGCTAGATCCACAACCTTGGGGATCAATGAAATAATGCCTGTTGCCTTATATACACAATCTCGTGGGTTTTGTTTTTTTGGGAAAAATAAGTTCAGATCATTTCTAAACCAGCAATTTGTCTGCCTAGGTTTTGTTAAGTCTGTTATGGTTACAATAAAATATGATCTTTCATATTAAATCACTTATGACCTTGGTAAAATATTGCTTTATATTAACTGACTCTTGGGACACTTTAATTTTATGAAACATGCACTTTAGTTTTCGAAAGTCTGAAGGCAAAAGTAGATATTCCTAGTCTACTACATCATGTTAACAAACCATCAAAGATCTGGGAATACATAGGAAAAAAATACACCAAGCCTCCATCTAATTAGTTTCAAATATCAAAGGATGCCTGCAATTAAAAACAATATACAGCCAATACTTTAAATCCTTAAACATACAAGGAACAGGTCTGATTGGCTTCCTGGATTCATGTCTCCACGCCCACGGTCATTCCATGGCAGAAGGTTACCAAAGTAAAAGGTTGTGGGAAAATTCAACACCCACTTTAGGGCAGAGGTCAGCAGCTTTACAGATGTGTGATGACAAGTATTTCTGGTATATATGGTTAACAGAACTAAAGAAAGATTACAGCTCATGGATTAAGGTAGTGCATCCACAGAGTTCAGAAATGTCTTATATCATTCCAGTAAGAGGCTCAAATTTTAAATTGCAAATATGTAACTAGGAGGTAAAGTCGCCTTTGTATTACTGAGGGAGTGGGACTTTCAGTTCCCTGGAACTGTGTGGGAAAGTAGATTTTGGTGGCGCATATCAAACTTGGGGGCTCGCAAGGCTGTAACACAGCAGCGTGAGAACACTGGGCGTCAGCAGGCACATGGTATCTGGCAGGTGGTGGAAGGTCAATGAATATTTGCTGGTAAATGAGTTGGGAAAAAGGGCCTAGAAATATGACAGTGACAAACCTGCCTACTTTTGATATTTGGTCATAGGCCCTGAAGCTGACAAATGCTAACGGTGCCATTGGCTGCCACTGACATAAGTAACATGAATTGCCAATGCCCAGCTTTGAGTGGTTTCCTCTGTAGCAGACAAGCAGAAATATATATAATGAAGTCGCATATAGAGTGAAAAAGAAAATCTGATTTTTAAAAGAGTATTATATTTTGCTTCTTATATCTGACTAAACCCCAATGCTACTCAAAGTGCCAATATGCATTAAATAAGGAGCTTGTGCTGGAATATAACTAAACACAGTGCTTCTTTCATTGTCTTGATATGAAAAAAAAATTGCACCTGGACTAAGTAGTGTGTTTATTGACATAGCTGACTTACATTTGGTACAAGTTCCTTACTTTTGCTGCAGACTGGTAACGTGCTGGTCTGGAGAACACACTTTGAGTAGCACTGCTATAGACAACCTTGGCACATTTTCTACCCTAATGATATTCTTCTAAGTAAAGTAAGTTAGAAAATTATCACATTCTATTAGAAGTGGAGGGTGGGGAGGCAGAAAAAGAGCTAACATTTATTATTATCATGTTCCAAGGTTTTAAAATACATTATTTAATCTTTACAATAACCCTGTATTGGCAGTAGGTGCTAAATTTATCTGAAGTCATGAACTGGTATGGAAGCCATAAAATGTGTCCCTTAGATCTTCTGCAGCAGGGTATATACGTGCAGGCTGATGGCTCCAGCTACTGCACCTCTGGGTCCTCACTGCATTCATGCCAAACTTCCTACAGGCTGCGCCCAGCCAATGACTGTGCACAGCAATGCTGCTGAGGTAGGCCCACTTCAGTGAAACATGCGACTCCTCCAATGGGCAACTTTGGCTTGAAGATTTCCCATCAACCTGGATGAACCTTTCTTAGAACTGAGTTGCAGTCCAAGAATCTTCCTACTTAGTTCTCCTTCCTTCCCTCTCTCCTTCTACAAGTATCATATCTGCATTGCAGTCTGAAGGCTCTTCCCACCTTCCTCCACTCCCTCTTTCAATGAATCGTTTGTCCATCTAATCCCCTCCTGAAGTCTGCTTCTTGTTAAATCCAAACTAATGCAGCTCTAGTAAATGTGGGTACTAGTATTGAACCATGTGATTATTTGGAGGGGGAAGAGAATGTTAATATAAAATTAAATACAGTGAGTCTAAGACATTGTGTTTTACTCACAGTAGAGAAAGTTTGATACAAGTAGCAAACTAAAAAGGCTGCCACTGCCTAACTTTCTCTTTCTGCACCTGGGATAATAACACACTAAGAGTGAGGACCAAAGGTAGAAGGTAATGATGTTGATAGTAAGATGAATAGAAGTGTATGTGTTAACAGATTTGCCAAAGTGCCACTTCTTGGTATTATTTACTTCATATTACCAGTTTTGAAAAAGCAGTAATAGCAAAAACCCAAAGCAAAACAAAGGGTACCATGTTGCTGCCATAGGCCCTGAAGGCAGTAGTTTATGGACTCCTCAAATGGAAAGTCACATTAGCAACTTTGCCAATTGTCTCAAATGCATATGCTAATGAATGGAAACGGAGAGATATTTACTGAATATCTCACTTGGTTAAGGCAGTTTGGTGGGGAATTCATCAGAATAGTTATATTTTATATACATGTGGACTAATTTTCATAGGGGCATCTTCTTGTATAACCCCTCACCCACCAGAGCCTAGTACAGTACATTCAATTATACTTTTTGGCCATCATATTCAAAAGGCACACAAAATTCTGTATATATTCTGAGCGCCAAATTAAAATTAGAAGGAGATTATATGAAAGTAAGATATTAACTAATTTTTAAAATAAATGGTATTATGTATATTTTCATGGCTATGTTTTAGAGAGGGAGAGAGAATAAAAATGACAACATAATAATGAATGTCTTTGCTTTTCACATCTTCCACATCTTACCAGAGTAAAAGATCGTGGACCATTACTAAAAGCTTTGCATTCACTTGTACTCTTAAATTCAGATATTAATAACTCCTTTATAGAAATAAATAAAAAAGCACTGATGGAAGATGTAAAGTGCATTAGTGTTCATGTTATCTCTCCCAGTAAGAATTTAATGGGTATCTTAATAAGGAGATATAAACTAATGTCACTGATTAGGAAATCACATCATTTAGTAGCCTCCAGTGTGCTTGATGGTGACATCTGAGTGGAATTACTATAAAGCAGATGATGAATTAGTGTTGGGGCAAAGGGACACATAAATGTGCCTCAGAGATGAAACAATTATATTCTATATCATAAGTTAAAAGTCAACTCAAAAGACAGTATAGTCAGTCTTAAAGTGGGCTAACCAATTTGGCTAACCCACTGCTCACAACAACTTGCTGAAGCTAAGCTGTTTGGATAGCTGGGCCACAGGCTTCCTTGGCTGTAATAACCTGAAAGTAACATTTACATGTTTTAAGTCTCTTTTAATCTTCTAAATACCATGAAGTGATGTTTATCAGATTTTAAGACACAGGCATATTCTGCTCAGATGATTTCACTCTCAGGGGACCTTATTATGAAGCCTTATTAAAAGAAGGCGAAGGTTCACAAGCCTTTAGGAAGAATCCTAAGTGACATTACAAACTAAATGTAAAATAATCTTTTTTGGCTTAGCTAGATAAAGTAATTTCCTTTTAGTGCTTAGTTTAGTGGTCATAGATCAGTAAACTATGGATAAAGTGACCACCACAATTAATATATCAAAAATGTAGACATTGGAGATTGGTTCAAGATGGCGGAGTAGAAGGACGTGTGCTCACTCCCTCTTGTGAGAGCACCAGAATCACAACTGACTGCTGAACAATCCTCGACAGGAAAACACTGGAACTCACCAAAAAAGATACCTCACATCCAAAGACAAAGGAGAAGCTGCAGTGAGACAGTAGAAGGGGCGCAATCACAATAAAATCAAATCCCATAACTGCTGGGTGGGTGACTCACAAAATGGAGAACAATTATAGCACAGAAGTCCACCTACTGGAGTGAAGGTTCTGAGCCCCACATCAGGCTTCCCAAGCTGGGGGTCTGGTAATAGGAGGAGGAATTCCCAGGAATCAGACTTTGAAGGCTAGCAGGATTTGACTGCAGGACTTTGCCAGGACTGGGGGAAACAGAGACTCCACTCTTGGAGGGCACACACAAAGTAGTGTGTGCATGAGAACCAAGGGGGAAGGAGCAGTGACCCCATAGGAGACTGAAACAGACCTACCTGCTAGTGTTGGAGAGTCTCCTGCAGAGCCAGAGGGCAGCTGTGGCTCACCCTGCGGGGACAAGGACACTGGCAGCAGAAATTCTGGGAAGCACTCCTTGGCGTGAGCCCTCCCAGAGTCCCCCATTAGCCCTGCCAAAGAGCCTGTAGGTTCCAGTGCTGGGTTGCCTCAGGCCAAACAACAACAGGGAGGGAACTCAGCCCACCCATCTGGCAGACAAGCGGATTAAAGTTTTACTGAGCTCTGCCCACCAGAGCAACAGCCAGTTCTACCCACTCTCATCAGGAAGCTTGCACAAGCCTCAACCACCAGAGGGCAGACAGCAGAAGCAAAAAGAACTACAATCCTGCAGCCTGTGGAACGAAAACCACATTCACAGAAAGATAGACAAAATGAAAAGGCAGAGGACTATGAACCAGATGAAGGAACAAGATAAAAACCTAGAAAAACAACTAAATGAAGTGGAGATAGGCAACCTTCCAGAAAAGAATTCAGAATAATGATAGTGAAGATGATCCACGACCTCGGAAAAAGAATGGAGGCAAAGACTGAGAAGATGCAAGAAATGTTTAACAAACACCTAGAAGAATTAAAGAACAAACACCTAGAAGAATTAAAGAACAAACAAACAGAGATAAACAATCCAATAACTGAAATGAAAAATACACTAGAAGGAATCAATAGCAGAAAAACTGAGGCAGAAGAATGGATAAATGACCTGGAACAGAGTGGTGGATTTCACTGCCACAGAACAGAATAAAGAAAAAAGAATGAAAAAAAATGAAGACAGCCTAAGAGAACTCTGGGACAACATTAAACGCAACAACATTCCCATTATAGGGGTCCCAGAAGGAGAAGAGAGTGAAAGGACCCGAGAAAATATATGAAGAGATTATAGTCGAAAACTTCCCTAACATGGGAAAGGAAGTAGCCACCCAAATCCAGGCAGCGCAGAGAGTCCCAGGCAGGATAAACCCAAGGAGAAACACGCCGAGACACACAGTAATCAAACTGACAAAAATTAAAGACAAAGAAAAATTGTTAAAAGCAACAAGGGAAAAACAACAAATACCATAGAAGGGAACTCCCATAAGGTTAATAGCTGATTTCTGAGCAGAAACTCTACAGGCCAGAAGGGAGTGGCATGTTATACTTAAAGTGATGAAAGGGAAGAACCCACAACCAAGATTACTCTACCTGGCAAGGTTCTCATTCAGATTCGATGGAGAAATCAAAAGCTTTACAGACAAGCAAAAGCTAAGAGAATTCAGCACCACCAAACCAGCTCTCCAACAAATGCTAAAGGAACTTCTCTAGGTGGCAAACACAAGAGAAGAAAAGACCCTACAAAAACCATAACAATTGAGAAAATGGTAATAGGAATGTACATATCCATAATTACCTTAAACGTGAATGGATTAAATGCTCCAACCAAAAGACACAGGCTCGCTGAATGGATACAAAAACAAGACCCATATATATGGTGTCTACAAGAGACCCAACTTCAGACCTAGGGACACATACAGACTGAAAGTGAGGGGATGGAAAAAGATATTCCATGCAAATGAAAATCAAAAGAAAGCTGGAGTAGCAATACTCATTTCAGATAAAATAACTTTAAAATAAAGAATGTTACAAGAGACAAGGAAGGACACTACATAATAATCAAAGGATCAATCCAAGAAGAAGATATAACAATTATAAATATATATGCACCCAACATAGAAGCACCTCAATACATAAGGAAAATGCTAACAGCTATAAAAGAGGAAATCAACAGTAACACGATAATAGTGGGGGACTTTAACACCTCACTTACACCAATGGACAGATCATCCAGACAGAAAATTAATAAGGAAACACAAGCTTTAAATGACACAATAGACCACATAGATTTAATTGATATTTATAGGACATTTCACCCGAAAACAGCAGATTACACTTTCTTCTCAAGGGCACACGGAACATTCTCCAGAACAGATCCCATCTCAGGTGACAAACCAAACCTCAGTAAATTTAAGAAAATCAAAATCATATCAAGCATCTTTTCCAACCACAATGCTATGAGATTAGAAATAAATTACAGGGAATAAAATGTAAAAAACACAAACACACAGAGGCTAAATGATACGTTACTAAATAACCAAGAGATCACTGAAGAAATCAAAGAGGAAATCAAAAACTACCTAGAGACAAATGACAATGAAAACATGATGATCCAAAACCTATGGGATGCAGCAAAAGCAGTTCTAAGAGGGAAGTTTATAGCAATACAATCCTACCTCAAGAAAGAAGAAAAATCTCAAATAAACAATCTAACCTTACACCTAAAGGAACTAGAGAAAGAAGAACAAACAAAATCCAAAGTTAATAGAAGGAAAGAAATCATAAAGATCAGAGCAGAGATAAATGAAATAGAAACAAAGAAAACAATAGCAAGATCAATAAAACTAAAAGCTGGTTCTTTGAGAAGATAAACAAATTGATACACCATTAGCCAGACTCATCAAGAAAAAAAGGGAGAAGACTCAAATCAATAGAATTAGAAATGAAAAAGGAGAAGTAACAACTGACACTGCAGAAATACAAAGGATCATGAGAGATTACTACAAGCAACTCTATGCCAATAAAATGGACAACCTGGAAGAAATGGACAAATTCTTGGAAATGCACAACCTGCCGAGACTGAACCAGGAAGAAATAGAAAATATGAACAGACCAATCACAAGCACTGAAATTGAAACTGTGATTAAAAATCTTCCAACAAACAAAAGCCAAAGCAATCTTGAGGGAAAAAAACGGAGCTGGAGGAATCAGACTCCCTGACTTTAGACTATATAACAAAGCTACAGTAATCAAGACAATATGGTACTGGCACAAAAACAGAAATACAGATCAATGGAACAGGATAGAAAGCCCAGAGATAAACCCACACACCTATGGTCAACTAATCTATGACAAAGGAGGCAAGGATATACAATGGAGTAAAGACAGTCTCTTCTATAAGTGGTGCTGGGAAAACTGGACAGCTACATGTAAAAGAATGATATTAGAACACTCCCTAACACCATACACAAAAATAAACTCAAAATAGATTAAAGACACAAATGTAAGACTGGACACTATAAAACTCTTAGAGGAAAACATAGGAAGAACACTCTGTGACATAAATCACAGGAAGATCTTTTTTGACCCACCCCCAGAGTAATGGAAATAAAAACAAAAATAAAGAAATGGTACCTAATGAAACTTAAAAGCTTTTGCACAGCAAAGGAAAACTATAAACAAGACGAAAAGACAACCCTCAGATGGGAGAAAATATTTGCAAATGAATCAACAGACAAAGGATTAATCTCCAAAATATATAAACAGCTCATGTAGCTCAATATTTAAAAAACAAACAATGCAATCAAAAAATGGGCAGAAGACCTAAACAGACATTTCTCCAAAGAAGACATACAGATGGCCAAGAGGCACAAGGAAAGCTACTTAACATCACTAATTATTAGGAAATGCAAATCAAAACTACAATGAGGTATCACCTCACACCAGTTAGAATGGGCATCTTCAGACAACCTACAAACAACAAATGCTGGAGAGAGTATGGAGAAAAGGGAACCCTCTTGCACTGTTGGTGGGAATGTAAATTGGTACAGCCACTATGGAGAACAATATGGGGGTTCCTTCAGAAATGAAAAATAGAATTACCATATGACCCAGGAATCCCACTACTGGGCATATACCCAGAGAAAACCATAATTCAAAAAGACACTTGCACCCCAATGTTCATTGCAGCACTATTTACAATAGCCAGGTCATGGAAGCAACCTAAATGCCCACTGACAGGTGAATGGAAGAAGATGTGGTACATATATACAACAGAATATTACTCAGCCATAAAAAGGAACGAAACTGGGTCATTTGTAGAGACATGGGTGGACCTAGAGAGTGTCATACAGAGTGAAGTAAGTCAGAAAGAGAAAAACAAATATCGTATATTAATGCATATATGTGGAATTTAGAAGAATGGTACAGACGAACCAGTTTGCAAGGCAGAAATAGAGACACAGATGTAGAGAACAAACGTATGGACAACAAGGGGGGAAGTGGGGGAGGGGTGGGGTGGTGGTGTGATGAATTGGGAGATTGGGATTGACATGTATACACTAATATGTATAAAATAGATAACAAGAAACTGCTGTATAAAAATTAAATTAAATTAAATTTAAAAACATGTAGATGTTGTTTCTCCCACTTTCTCTTCTAATTAGGTTCGATTTTAATGCTCAGTGCAGGGGCTTGACCTACAAGTGGTAAATGCCCAAATACCCAAAAACTCATTTACTACTAGGCATTTGGGAAATCTTCCATACTTTTAGGCACAAAGATACGATATCTAAAAAAAGGAAAAAAAAAAAGATATCTATCCAAAACTCAGTCTATTCATTTATTCAGAGCTTACTTTCGTATTACATATCTTAAAATAGTTACAAAAGTTGTTTCCAATTTATCTTACCATTACATGGACAAGAAAAAAAAATACCAAAAATAGTCCATGCAGATTTGTTTCAGTGATTTATTTAAAATTCTTCCTCTACCAAGGAGTTATTTAATTACCTTAAGCCTCAGTTTCCTCATTTGTAAAATGAGGATAATAATAAAAACCTGAAAGCGTTATTATGAAAATTAGAGACAGAGTAAAAAGTGCTTTGCATATAGGTAATCAATAAAAGCAGACACTCTTATTTGTGAAGCTAAGACAAATGAACTTCCAAGTGCTCTACTTCAAAATTCTTTTTCTTCTGGTTTATGACAATGACTATCAAGTCCTTTGCACTGGCAAATATGTCTCAAAGACTACAAGAATGGTGTCATATATACTTTTTTTTTTTTTTTTTTTTGGCCGCACTGCATGGCTTGCAGGATCTTAGTTCCCTGACCAGTGAAAGCGCCAAGTCCAAACCTCTGGACTGCCAGGGAATTCCCACATATATACTTTTTTATTGTTGCTATCCTGTAACTGTTTAATGTCAAGATACAACATACAAATAGCAAAATGCTTAAAACAGCTATGCACTGTTTAAAGGACAAAGCAAACCCCTGTGTAACCACCACTTAGTCAAGAAACAGAACGCTGGCGCCCTAGACGCTCCCTGTGAGCCCCTTTCTCATTATAGCCCCTCCTCTCACCCAGAGTTCATCACTATCCATGCTTTTTGTATAGTTTTCATCCCAACCAATATAGTTTAATCTTGCCCATTTTTGAACTATACATAAAAAGAGTAACTTTGTGGAGATTCTCTTTTGTTGTGCTTCTTTTACTCAATATTAGGCTTGTAAAATTTACCTTAATCATTGCATATAGCTATGGTTTCATGGCTGCACAGTACTCCATTACATAAATATATCATGATTAAAGATAAACATATTGCTGACATTTTCAACTTGTTTCCAGTCTTCGGGTATTATGAACAGCACTGCCATAAACATTCTCATATGCATATCTTCCAGTTCACTGGAAAATGCCAAAGTGTTTTCTAAAATGATTTTATCAGTTTACACTCATCACCTCTACCTAACCAATTTATTGTGCTTTCTTTTTTTTTTTTTTTTTTAAATCATGCATTTGCTCAAAACAAGATTGGGAGGAATCATAGAACATTACTGCTAGAAGGAAATGAAGAGGTTATTTACCTCAACTTCCTTATTTTAAAAGAATCTAGAGCTTAGAAAGATTGAGAGACTTGCCTAATGTCACTGTGAGGCAACTCTTTGCTTAAAGGCTAGCGCACAATCTAGGGCTCTTGCTAAGACACTAAGCAGCCTTGCAAGGAAGGCAGTCTGGAAACAAAGAGATACAACTATCATCTATACATGTGAACACAGTGCGGACAAAGAAATGTTTTAAAGCCATTTAGAAAAACACGTCAACAACAACGTTCTGTTGTACAATGAGTTTTGAGAGCCTCATTAGATAAATAAGGACACTGAGGCCCAGAGTGAAATTTCTTACACAACACCACAACTATCAAGTGGCAACACTCCCACAAGCATGTCCACAATTTTAGCATACATCTGGGCAATATTCTTCCGCCTACATAAAGGGTAAATGTTTGTTTGGTGCCTTTAAATTTTTTATTTTAATGATTTTAATTGTAGTGTATGTATTCAACTCCCTACCCTCCTTTCTCCACTAATAACAAATGAATTCTTTGCTATTATCTAATCTTCATAAAACTTTTAATGACTAAGGATATTCCTTTATTTAACCTACCCCTAGATAGCTGTTTTCAGTATGATAAATGTCTTTTAACTGTTTTCAGGAAGTTAGAATTATTTCCTCATGATAAGCGTTCCTAAGAAGAACTTCTTAATTAAAGTTGAAAATTCTTATTAAATCTACTTCAGAGAAGAAACTGTGAGGATCAGTTATGAGCTTTTTGTGTGAAAGCACTTTGAAAACTATAAAGCACTACTTAAATGTATGGTGGTATTATCATTATTATTATAAGTCCATCTTGTATTGGACTTGACCCCTTATTTACCTGACGTGGTATTCCATAAATCTTTGCTTATTTTCTGTAAACAAAATCACCAACATACAGCATACTGTTTGTAAATGATCTCTTAGAAAATCTTAAAATCTTTTTGATCATGCTGTGGTAAGTCAAAAAGTTTGAAGGTGATGATTAAAAAACAAAACAAAACTGTATTTCCCAAAGAACTTTACACATACATCCATTATTAGTGCACACTACACTGTAACGTCACCCTGGCTAGAAGGCGAGCAGCACCAGGGTTAGGGACGGAGTCCTCTTCATCCTTTTCTCCTCAATGCCCAGCCCAGCGCCTGACACAGAGTAAGCGATCCATCAGCCCTGCTCGGAGCCACAGAAACGCCAAGAGAGTAAACAGAAATCATAGTACCAGTCTTAGGACTCAGATGAAAGAAAAGAAACATTTTACAGCAGATGAAAAGTGCCAAGCAGAGGAAAAGAATGAAGAAGTGAGCCAGGCAGTAGGAGATGGGAGTTTAGATGCTTCTTCCAAAAGCTGTCTTCAGTCCAGCCTTTGTCCTACTGCCATAGACTGCTTTTATACAGCAAGGGAACTGACAATCCTAGAGAGGACTGGGGGAAGAAAGGAGGTAAAAACAGAGGAAAACTGACATGTCTGTGACTCAGCAAATTCTTCACCCTTACCTGCAAGGCCTATGTATTATTTTCTTATATCATTTGGGGGGGTTCTACAGTCTACCATAATTTTTTTAAAAGGCATTATTTATCAGAAGGTATTGGTGATTCACCAAAGAACTTGAAACAGCAAATATATATATGTATTTATATATATAATATTTATATGAAATGAAATGAAATATATATATATAAAATATGAAATGCCTGAACTTAACATTCACTAATAATCAGAGAGCTACAAATAAAAGCACAGAGATATTATGTTTCTTCTCTCATATAAAAAAGGTTAATAACAAACAACATTGGCAAGAGGATAAAGAAACAGGTATGTCAAACTTTATAATTTATGTATTCTTTGACCTAGCAATGAGATACTTATCTTAAGGGAATAACTGAACACAGGTATAACTATCTAAGTAGAAAGATGCTTCTCTCATTGTAATGTTGTTCATAATAGGCAAATCTTGGAAATAATCTAAATGTCCAACAACAAGGAAACTTAATGTCCACACAACAGAATGCAATGCAGACAACAAAATTTTATACAACTATATTCATCAATATGAAACTATCTTCACAAAATAGTTAAATGAAAAAAGTAAGACACACAACAGAATGCACAATGTGAAACCATTTATGTAAAATATTACCTATTTAACTTATGCATGTATATTTATTTGCATAGATGTTTGGAAAGACGTTCAGCAAAATATTACAATGGTTATCTCTGAGTAATGGAATCCAAAGTGGTTTTAATTTTTTCCTTAATGCTTTTCTGTATTTTGAAAAAAATTTATACTGAGATTGAATCATTTATATGATAAGAAAAAAGTTATTTCTATTTTGAAAAAGAAAGAAGAAAAAATACTACCTTAACTTGAAACTAAAAGCTCGCTGATAGTGAACGAGGTGTCTGAATTTTCCTTCCTTATACATGGTACTCTCACTGATGCAGCTAAAAAGGCAACTCCCCCACTCTTTTACTTATTATTCTTAACTTGCATTTAGCTTGTAATCCACTTCCACACATCTTCACCTCATGTTGTATTTGTGGAATATGGAATTTCTTTATCACAAAGATTACACTGTACTTTGCATTTTATTTAGTTAGCAAACAGTTTTTTAGTACTTACTCAGTTCCAGGCACTATTCTAAATGCTATAAAAATATTATTTAATCCTTATAACAACTCTAAGAGATGGGAATTATAATTATAGGTATTATTATCCCTGTTTTACAGATAAAGACACTGAAGCACGGAGAGATTAAGTAACTTATCCAAAATCATACAGCTAAAGTGATAAATTGGCATTTGAACCTTGCAGTCTAAATCCATAGTACTTGCTCTTAAATATTCAGCTATGCTGCATTTATTTTAGTTCATTTTATTCTAGGATTTTGGCCTTTCCCTTGATAAACTTACATTAATTAGGATACTAATTTTATCCTCCCTGGAAACCCAAATCAGCACATTTAAAAATGCTTTTCTCTACTAGACACCAAAATTTACATATAACAATTTTTTGAAGTTCATTTCTTTAAATAGCTTAAACCTAAGCTATGCTGGTCCCTTTGATGCCAACTAAAATCAGACCAAATTCACTTTTCATATATATTATTTCTCATAATTCACTTCATGAGGCTTAGCCATAAAAAATAGTTGGAATTTATATCCTACCTTCTCTGAACTAAGCATTATATATTTTATTTCAGTTGAGGTGCATTCTTTAAATATTTTTCTCCCAGCAACAAATGTTACTCATAGTAGTGCCTCGGAAAAGGCTCACATCATTACTGAATAAGCAACTTGTTTCTTTAATTAAAGAAAAAAATTTGCCAGCTTAAAATATTAAAACATGCAGAATAAAGGCCTAAAGTGAATTTTTAAAAACAGCTAGGATAAAGGAAGAGACAGAAGTTATCAAAGATGCTAAACCAAGTAAGGTGCTAAATTTTTACTTGGCTCTTAGGTAGCCACAGACAAAAGGGAAACCTGCTATTTAATGTTTCTTTCTGACTGATAAAAGGAAGTCAGCAAGTCCCCTGAACTTACAGTGAGAGGATTAGGATCTGAATTTCTTTGCTCACTATTCAGAGTCTCAGTTTACCTAAATGTAAAGTGGGGATAATAATACCAACGCTTTTAGGGCTTTTGAAAAGGATGAAAGGGGTAATATATGTGAAAGATCTCTGTACCCTAAAGTAAGCTATATAAATATGAGTTATAACTGTTTTATTTTTCATTTGGAAAGATATTTTTGGCATTGGATTTCTAGTTTCAGTTTAAAGTAGGAGAAAATGTCCAACTGACATAAAAATAAATTATTTTATCTTGTTAATTTATCACCCTCAGCACTTGAAAGTACAGTGATCACAGCCAATATATCATTAAAAATGTTTAGTAAATTGGTTAATAACTGATATGATTCTTTAAAAAATTAATACAAGAACATTTAACCAATCACTTGCAAGTTCAAAAAGATAGTAAGTTATCCCTTAAATACAGAATGGAACTTTTGAAAAACAACTATATACATGATTTTTCTACTTCAGTTAAAGCCTCCATTTAAACAGACATAAGTCAAGATACATTTAAATATATATTTAAATACACACACATATTTAAATAGAAATAAGTTCATTAACTATCAATCTTAAGGAAGGAAAGAACAATTTCCTGGTTGACTCATTCACCACTCATTCTTTCAATAAATATTTATCAAACATCTGAAACATGCCCAGGGAGCTCACATAGACCAGCTGTAGTTCCAAGTATAACAACTGGTAACAGTATGGCGCCAGGGCCAATGGCGGTCAGTCAGAAATGTCTTTCCTATCCCCACTATTAAGGTAACCTATTCCAGCCAGGCTGGCCGTGATATACCTTAAACAGCCCTTCCTTTGCACCTCTGCTCCTCCTCCCCTCTCACTAGCCAGAGGCTTTCCTTCCTTGAACTCCCAGTTCAGGTGCCGTATCTTTCTATTGAAGCATTCCCTCTCCACATGAGCCTAACAAGCATAACAACAACATGAAGCACAAAAAATAGCAGCTACTATTTACTGAGTACCCTTTCTGCAGACAAAGCCTGAGCTACAAACTTAACCCTCATTTTTTATTGTCCCCGCAACAATCCTATAATGAGTATCCAACCTTTGCAGAGATAAGGGAATGGAGGTGCAGTGAATTGTATTACATGCCCAAGCTCATCCCCTCGGTGGGATGCCCATCCACGTCTTTGGGGCTCTCCCTGCTGAGAGCCAGAACCGCACTTTGACTGGAACTTCTCCTTTGACAGTTATCACTGCATGCCTTGTATTAGTTAACTATTTACATAGTGTGCATATTTTTTTATCCCCAAATATGAACACCCTGGGGGTAAAGTCAGCCTCTCATAGGCCTTGCACAGCTCACTCAGATATTTGTGGATTGACATTACACACATACACGAAAATGTAATTGTTCTACTACTAAAAAGAAAAAAAGTCCACCAAGGAATACTTATGAGTAGAGGAGATCATCATCATCCTTCAAAGTGAGGATCTGACTGAAAATCCTCTTTGTCCACAGCAGTATGAAGCTTAAGTCTGAACTGACTTAGTGGAAACAATGTAGAGCCCATGGAAAAACTTAAGAGACAGAATTTCTGTCACAATAAAGTGCTTTAATATTTACCTTACTGTCTCTTATATCTGAAAACGTCACTCTACAGAGCAGAAACAAATTTATGTATGTATATGTAAAACACCTATTAGTGCTAATATGGTAACTGAAACCTTATTTTTAAGAAAAACATGGAAGAACAAATGTCCAAGATTAGTGGAATGGTTAAATAAATGATAATATATGCACATTATGCACATAAATGAAATACTACATATTAAAAATATTGACTTAGAGAGTTTTTAGTTGAGCAGTATACATAATGTTATCTCAACTATAAAGGAAAAGACAAAAAAGTTTGGAATATCCAGAAGGCGCATGTGAATTTTAAAAGACTATTTTAAAAATTCTGTTCTTCTTTTTTGTACTTTAAAAAATTTCTACAATTGGAATGTATTATTTTTGAAGAGTATTTTTTAAAGAAAAATGATATGGTGGTATTAGCATAAGGACAGACATATATGTTAACGGAACAGAATTTAGAGTTCAGATATAAATCTTTACACTTAGAGTCAATTAATTTTCAACAAGAGCGCAAGACAATTCAATGAGTAATGAGTAGTCTTTTCAACAAATTTTTCTGGGCTAAATGGATATCTACATGCAAAAGAATGAAGTTGGACCCCTTCCTTACACTATACAAAAAAAATTAATTCAAGATGGATCACAAATCTAAATGTGCAAGCTAAAACTACACAGAAGAAAACCTAAAAGTACTTGGGCTAAGCTTTCTTAGATATGACACCAAAAGCATAAGCAAGAAAAGAAAATGTAGATAAAAATGGACTTCATCAAAACCAGAAACCTTTGTGTTTCAACAGACACTATCAAGAAAGTGAAAAAGACAACCTGCAGAATGGGAGAAAATATTTGCAAATCATACATCTGAGAAGGGACTTTTGTTTAGATTATATAAAGATCTCTTACAACTCAATAGTAAAGAAAAATTACACAATTTAAAAATGGGCAAAGGGTTTGAACAGGTATTTCTCCAAAGAAGATACACAAATGTCCAATAAGCACATGAAAAGATGCTCAACAGCATTAGCCTTTAGGGAAATTCAAATCAAAACCACAATGAGAATACAATGGAGAAAAGACAGCCTCTTCAATAAGTGGTACTGGGAAAACTGGACAGCTACATGTAAAAGAATGAAATTAGAACACTCCCTAACACAAAAATAAACTCAAAATGGATTAAAGACCTAAATGTAAGGCCAGACACTGTAAAACTCTTAGAGGAAAACATAGGCAGAACACTCTATGACATAAATCACAGCAAGATCCTTTTTGACCCACCTCCTAGAGAAATGGAAATAAAAACAAAAATAAACAAATGGGACCTAATGAAACTGAAAAGCTTTTGCATAGCAAAGGAAACCATAAACAAGACGAAAAGACAACCCTCAGAATGGGAGAAAATATTTGCAAATGAAGCAACTGACAAAGGATTAATCTCCAAATATACAAGCAGCTCATTCAGCTCAATATCAAAAAAACAAAAAACCCAATCCAAAAATGGGCAGAAGACCTAAATATACACTTCTTCAAAGAAGATACACAGATTGCCAACAAACACATGAAAGGATGCTCAACATCACTAATCATTAGAGAAATGCAAATCAAAACTACAATGAGAAAAAAAAAAAAAACTACAATGAGGTATCACCTCACACTGGTCAGAATGGGCATCATGAAAAAATCTACAAACAATAAATGCTGGAGAGGGTGTGGAGAAAAGGGAACCTTCTTGCACTGTTGGTGGGAATGTAAATTGATACAGCCACTATGGAGAATAGTATGGAGGGTCCTTAAAAAACTAAACACTAGAACTACCGTATGACCCAGCAATCCCACTCCTGGGCATATACCCTGAGAAAACCATAATTCAAAAAGAGTCATGTACCACAATGTTCACTGCAGCTCTATTTACAATAGCCAGGACATGGAAGCAACGTAAGTGTCCACCGACAGATAAATAGATAAAGAAGATGTGGCACATATATACAATGGAATATTACTCAGCCATAAAAAGAAACGAAATTGAGTTATTTGTAGTGAGGTGGATGGACCTAGAGTCTGTCATACAGAGTGAGGTAAGTCAGAAAAAAAAAAACCAAATACCGTGTGCTAACACATATATATGGAATCTAAAAAAAAAAAAAAAGGTTCTGAAGAACCTAGGGGCAGGACAGGAATAAAGACGCAGATGTAGAGAATGGACTTGAGGACACAGGGAGAGGGAAGGGTAAGCTGGGATGAAGTTAGAGAGTGACATGGACATATATACACTACCGAATGTAAAACAGATATCTAGTGGGAAGGAGCCGCATAGCACAGGGAGATCAGCTTGGTGCTTTGTGACCACCTAGAGGGGTGGGATAGGGAGGGTGGGAGGGAGATGCAAGAGGGAGGAGATCTGGGGACACGTGTATGTATAGCTGATTCACTTTGTTATAAAGCAGAAACTAACACACCACTGTAAAGTAATTATACTCCAATAAAGATGTTAAAAACAAACAAAAAACCACAATGAGATACCACTTTACATCTAGTAGGAGGCTATAATAGAAAGGACAGAAATTGGAACTTTAATACATCGATGGTGGGAATGCAAAATGGTGTAACTGCTTTTAGCACAGTCTGGCAATTCCTCAAAATGTTAAACATAGTTACCATATGGCTCAGCAACTCCACTCACAAGTACTGGGTTGGCCAAAGAGTTCGTTCGGGTTCTTCCGTAACATCTTATGGAAAAACCCGATCGAACTCTTTGGCCAACCCAATATATACCAATATACACCCAAGAGTAATGAAAACATGTCCCCACAGAAAACTTGTATCTATACATTAATGCTCATAGCAACATTATTCATAATGACCCCAAAGTGTAAACAATCCAATGTCTATCAACTGATGAATGGATGAATGAAATGTGGTATATCCATGTACATCTTTGAATCGCCAAAATGATTTGTTAATAAAAAGCAATGATTGATGCATACTACAATATGGATGAACCATAAACCTATGCTAAGGGAAAGAAGCCAGTCACAAAGACCCCATATTTTATTCTATTCCATGAAATGTCCAGAATAGAAACAGAAGTGGAATGGTGGCTGCCTAGGGTCGGAAGTCTTAGGGGAACAGGGAGTGACTGCTAATGAGTACAGGGTTTCTTTATGGGCAATGAAAATATTTTAAAGCAGACTGGGGTGATAGTTGCACCACTAGTTGAATATATTTTTAAAAACATTGAATTATACATTTTAAGTGAGTGAACTGTATGGTTTGTGAATTATATCTCAGTAAATTGTTTGTTCTTAAGATATAGGACTTTTAAAAAATAGTTTCTACTCTATTATTGGCAATTTTGTAGGCAGCAGGAGGGAATGATGGCATTTTGACTATTAAAATACCCTCGGAATTTGTATTCTTGATTCCAAGAAGAATTAAGAAAATAAAAATGCATTTTCTCCTCATGTGTCATATATATTGAACTGTATGTTAAAGAAATAGACATGAATTTAAGCTGCTGGGTGTAAACTGGCATTGATCCCTTCTAAATAGCTGTGCACTGTGGGCCCCATGAGTAGTCAAGTTTTACAGAAAGACCATGTCCCTGGCAGAACAGAAGTTTCCAACTGTTTTTGGAAGGAGAAGCTACAGTTACTTTCTATGAAGTCTTAAAGTAAACTGAGAAAAAAGATAGGTAATAGAGTAAAAAGAAGAGAGGTCATGAAATCTCCAGGATCTAATCCTAGTTCTACTTAATTCCTGATCTCAGGGGTCTCATATGTAAAAAGGCAGATGTCTGTGCCTTATTCACCTCATAGGATTGTAATAAGGCCCACATTAAAAAAGAAAAAAAGAAGAAGAAACAAAGTGGGATATAGCTGGATCTGACCTCAGAAGATTTGATCTTGAATTGTTTGTCATTAATAGCTTCGTCATCCTCGAGAAGTTAGCATAGCAGCAACTCAATCTCTTAACTAAAGATAGACCTGGTCAACGCACTTCACAAGGTATGAAATGAGATACAGAAGTGTAAGTACACCAAAAACCATTAAGTTCAATACAAATTTAAATCATCATTAATATTTGTAAACTACACCCTCAAAGTATTACTCTTAAGTCCCTGAACTTTCAAGAAAGGAGAGAAGCCTGGCTCAAGAAAACTCAAAAGCAATAGGGAAGAATCCACTGATAGCTGCTGGCCTGATGATTTGTATTGCACAGTACTACCAGAATTCAAATTTGTAGGTCTCTTATATAATGTTTCCACATTTGGGGAACTGACACATGTGTCTTGGTTTATCAGACTATGAGCAACTGAGGTGTTTTATAGGAAAGCTGGATGACTACATTCTCTAGGACGGTGGTTCTCAAACTTTTTGGTCTCAAGATCCCTTTACTCTCTTAAAATTGAGGACCCCAAAAAGCTTTTGTTTATGTAGGGCATATACAAATATGAAACTGAAAAAGCTTTTAAGTATTTATTAATTCACTTTAAAATAATAATAGAAATCTATTACTTGTTAATATAAATAACATTTTTAATGAAAAACAAGCATATTTTCAAAAAAAGAAATTTAGTGAGATGAGCGACATTGTTTTACATTTTTGCAAGTCTCTTTTGCAATGCCTGCCTTAATAGAAGACAGCTGGATTCTCATATATTCTTCTGCATTCATTTTGTTACCACATGTTGTTTCATGAGAAAATGTAATTGGGAAAGAAAGGAGTATTTTAATAGCCTTTTTTAGATAATTGTAGATATTCTTCCCTGATACTACCTCCAAACTTAACAAGTAGTAGCTTCTTAAAGGTTAGTAGCAATGTAGAATCTGAAGCCATTTCAATATGTTTTTTACAGCTGTTACATTAAAATCCATTGGGGTGGGCTTCCTTGGTGGCGCTGTGGTTAAGAATCCGCCTACCAATGCAGGAGAAACAGGTTCGAGCCCTGGTCCGGGAAGATCCCACATGCGGCGGAGCAACTAAGCCCATGCACCACAACTACTGAGCCTGCACTCTAGAGCCTGCGAGCCACAACTACTGAGCCCGCGTGCCACAACTACTGAAGCCCGCGCGCCTAGAGCCCATGCTCCCAACAAGAGAAGCCACCGCAATGAGAAGCCTGTGCCCCGCAACGAAGAGTAGCCCTGACTCGCCGCAACTAGAGAGAGCCTGCGTGCAGCAACGAAGACCCAATGCAGCCAAAAATAAAAATAAGTAAAATAAAATAAATTTATATATATAAAAAAAAATCCATTGGGGTTTTTGCACTTTGAAGAGATCTTTAGCTGTACATGACTTCATAGCAACATACATTGGTCATTCTGAAAATACTGGCTCATTGAGCTATATACATTTTAAATGCTGACACATTCATTATAAAATATTTTAATCTCATTTGTTAAATATCACTACCAACTTCATCAAAAACACCTTTAAGAAATGGGAAGCTGTCAAGGTCATGGTGGCAAATGCAAGTTTTCCGACATACTACTGATACCGTCATTCAAAATCTTGAATCTCATCATCAGTTGATTTCCTTTAAGAGGCTCACTTCATTCATTTTTGAAAAAAATGTCTGCCAAATACCTAAGTCTGTATACTTGGCTGTGTGTTAGTCAATCTTTCAAGATGGTGCTCCATGAAAAATATCAGCTGGTTTAGTTAGCAACTCAATTGCACAAGTGCTTTATGCCTATTTCCCTTTCCATCACACAGAATATTAAAAAAATATGTAGTCAAGGGTCAACATTTAATATAATTAATAACTTTTACTGCTTCATCAAGGACATTTTTTTTTTTTTTTGCTGCGTTGGGTCTTCGCTGCTGCACGTGGTCTTTCTCTAGTTGCGGTGAGCAGGGTCTACTCTTCATTGTGGTGTAGTTCAGTAGTTGCAGTGTGTGGGCTCAGTAGTTGCGGCATGCGGGCTCAGTAGCTGTGGCTCATGGGGTCTAGAGGGCAGGCTCAGTAGTTGTGGTGCACAGGTTTAGTTGCTCCACGGCATGTGGGATCTTCCCAGACCAGGGATCGAACCCGTGTCTCCTGCATTGGCAGGCGGATTCTTAACCACTGCACCACCAGGGAAGTCCCAAGGACATTCTTAAGTTAAACTAGTTTTTGCCTTTTTGTTTTGTTTTGAAACTATGAGTTTGCTGAAAGTGCCCCTTTTTCTATCTTAGGTCAACAAACTCATGTTCTGAAACCAATTTCCTTTCCCTCTCCCTAAGACTTTACTCCTTCAAGTATCCCTTCTTTACCTTGTATTAGCAATTGCTCTCTTCATTTGATCACTCTCATCAGGATATAAACATGCCCTGATATTTCCCATCTTAAAAAATAAAACACACCAAAAAGGTTCACATCCTCACAAAACAAATAAAAAACAAAAAACAAAACAAAAAACCCCAAAAGACCTCCCTTAAACCTACAGTCTTTTCCAGTTATGAACCCACATGTCTATCTCACTGCACAAAAAACACCTCAGAAGGATTGTCTATAATCAGTGGCACTTCCTCACTTCCTATTCACTCTTCAACACACCTGCTGCTCTACTGAAACTGCTCGTTAATGACTTCCATGTTCCCAAGTCCACTGGATACTTCATCTGACAGAAGGAGCTCACATATTTAGTTGACTACTCTTTCCTTCCAGAAATTTACTTCTCTTAGTTTCCAAATTATTACTTTCTCTCCTGGTTTTCTCTCTACCCACTGGCCATTCTTCACAGACCTTGCTGGTTCGTCCTCCTCTATCCAACACCTAAACGTGATTTCCCAGGGCTAAATCCCACGGCATGTTTCTGTCTGCATCTGTCTCTCTCTACTCTGGCTAGCTCTGCACTCTCTTCCTGGTTGATTGCACCTGGTTCCATGGATTTAAACATCATCTTTATATTCATGACTACCAAATTTGTACCTCTAGTAACTGACCTCCCACCCTGAGTCCAGACCGATATATTCTGTTGCTTACTTGACGACTCTGCTTTGGATTTCTAAAAGGCAACTCAAGCTTAACATTTCCAAAGCAGAACTTTTGGTTCTCCCAACCCCCATCTCTTGGACCCTTCCCCATCTCAATAAACAGCATTTTCATACATCCAGTTGCTCATACGCAAAACCTAGGAGTCATTCTTGATTACTCCTTTTCCTCCATCTCCCACATTCAATCCATTAGTTCATCTCCCATAATATACTGCAACATATAACATTAGTTTCAGGTATACAACATAATGATTCGATGTATGTATATATTGCGAAATATTCACCACGATAAGTCAACATCCATCACCACACATAGTTACAAACTTTTTTCTTGTGGTGAAACTGTTAAGATATACACTCTCAGCAACTTTTGAATATACAATACGGTATTAACTGTAGTCAACATGCTGTACATTATATCTCCAGGACTTACTTATTTTATAACTGTAAGTTGGTAGCTTTTGACAACCTTCATCCATTTCTACCACCCTCTACCCCCACCTGTGATAACCACCAATATGTTCTTTTTATCTATGAGTTTGGGGTTTTTTTTTAATTTAGATTCCACATGAGTGAGATCATATGGTATTTAATTCACTTAGCATAATGCCCTCAAGGTCCATCCACATGTTGTTGCAAATGCCAGGATTTCCTTCTCTTCATGGCTGAATAATATTCTACTGTGTGTGTGTGTGTGTGTGTGTGTGTGTGTGTGTGTGTACACATGTACACACACCACATTTTCTTTATCTATTCATCCATTGATGGACACTTAGGTTATTTCCATGTCTTGGCTATTTTAAATAATGCTGCAATAAACAAGGGGGGTACAGGTATCTTTTCAAGTTAGTGTTTTCGTTTCCTTTGGACAAATACCCCAAAGTGGATATGCTGGATCAAATGCTGCCCTTTTCACTTTGCAGGGTGATGATGAGGGTCACATGGATATATATGTATATATATATCTCATTAACTACAAAGCTTTCCACAAACATAAGATAAAAGTATTAGAATTTTTGATTTACTACTTTTTATGCTCTAGGAACTAAAAGCAAACTACTGTGCTATACACAAATACTAATATAATGTCCTTATAAACTTACTGACAATTATGGCAGGAGTTGGTTTCTTAAATCAACATTAATTACACTGTACCTGAATTTTACCAGGCCCATTCCTATAATGTTGCAGGCTGCCCAACAGGGAAGACTATTTCCAGCCAAAGGGGCTGGCACTTGAAAAATATTAGTAAATGGTGTTAAGAACAAGGCATTTTGCTTTATTCACTTTCAATACCCAACCCAGCACACACACCCCTTTAGACAGTAGTGACAGGAAGAGGGCAAGCAGACCTTACCAACCCTCTCAGCTCTTCAAACAACACTTGAGGATTTCTACTTGAAGGCCTGTCTTTCTAAGCTTGTGCTTTCAAAACTTGAGCTGGACCGATCCCAAATACTGAAGTAACAAATATTACTAAATTCTGTCATTTCCTCTACCAAAAAAGTGATTTTACTACTATTTCTGGCTGTGATGAAAGGTCCTATTGACTATTCAAATCCTCAACCAAGTTATGGATGCAGTATTAAATGACTTCACTCCTTTTTCTCTGGCACTTTAACACATGCCAATGCTTTCATCCACCTCCACTAACGTGGCTTATAAATTACTGAGGTGGGACCATTTTAATAGTATGATTTGTTCACATCTCTAGAGTCTAAATGGGACTGACTGAGAAGACAAACTCCCCTTTGACAACATGTATTGGTATATATGTATATAAAAATAAACCTTCACAAGTTAGAAATATCTTATTAATATAATACCTGGTTAGGAGCCATAATAATTAATGGTTCTTTGATTTGTTATAAGTTGAAATGTAAGAAAGTGATGGTAGTAAGCCTAAAGACAAAATGGAGTTAAAGTGAAAAAAGTTGAAGGTCACAAATTTGCTAAAAGTTTCTTTCTAAAGGCTCAGAAGAGGCTTTCTGAATGAACCCTGAAACCTAAGAAAGTCTGTTTATAAGAAGTTTATTGTCATCTCCTTTTAAAACTGCCATCACAGTGATGAAAAAACACTAGAGAGCAAGATACTTGCTCCCTATGGAGTTAGAGTGGTTAACCCATTAAACACACACACAAATGTAATCTCTCAATTTCAAACACTATAAAGTTGCAGAGGATACAAAATTACTAGAAGTAATCCATTTTTTAAACAGATGAATAAAACTAGTTCCACATACTCGTGGCCTTGGTTCAGTTAAGAATAAAATCAGAAGCTACCTGGGAAGTGCTCTAAAATGGGAACCAAACAGGTGCTAGAGCTGAGTGTGATGTGAAGGGCTGGCTGTCCCCAATTTTCCACTGCACATAGTCAGTCTCCCTGTTGGCCTTGTTCTCAAAGCAAGCTGGGCTATTCTTAGCACCCCTTTATACCATACTTTGCCATTCCTATTGGGCCCTGAGAAGAAAGAATTAAGTGTGTGTGCATGCGCACGTGTGTGTTTGAAGCTGGGATTTATGAGGAAATCCAGGGATTTCAGCCCTAGCCTTAATCAGGAGTAGGTTTCACCTGGAAACTTCCAACAGACTTCTGATCTTAGGCCGTATGTGTTTTAAAGCAAGAAACAGAAAATAGGGCAAAGAGAGAAGAATCTCTGAACTCGGATCAGAACTTAGTTCTACTAAATGAGGCCAACCTTCCTGACATCCTGACTCCCAGACTCTGGACCCCAGTTTCCAGGTGCTCTTTTCCACCTTGGCTGACTTCACTGGAGGTACTCTCTGATTTACTTAGACCTCTTCTCCCTTAATGTATCCTTAGTCTGGCCCCTTCTTGACCATTTCTGTCTAAGTACTACCTTTTCTATGGTATGACATCTGGGATCAGTAATGTGAGCTAGGTAGCCTTGAAATTAAGGTCCTGTTTCCTAGACTGAGATACTCTTCTGCCAAAAATGGAGGGATGGAAAGCATCAGTTGTGGGAAGAATGGCACATGGAAAGATGAGTCATGGGCCAGAGGCTGTGAGCAAGGCTGCTTGCCTGGAATGAAGAACATGAGCTGGATGGCAGTAACAATAAAAACAGTATGAGTGTGAGGTTATAAGCAAATGATTAATCGAGGACTGCAAACTAGAAATCTGATCCAGTATCAGAAAAGTATAAGAGTCTTAATAAAAACCAATTTTTAAAAAAACATTAAACTGAGATTAGATGAGGGGAAGAAAGGCAAAGATGACACCATATGGAGGAATTATTCTAGATCCATCAGAAATGAATATGGGAATTGTTCAGTGAGTCTTCAGAATCATACGGCTAAGAGGCAACTCAGGCTCATAAAAACAAAAGCATCACAAACCTTATTGCTTCTATAAAAAGGAAAGGTCTGAGGATACAGCTGATAATGTCACTAAATAACAGCCAAACAGTGGGATCTCATCCATGTGATATTCCAATTGGAAGGATGTCCAAATAAAAACAAGGCGCTGAAGCTGATCTTCCTTTACAACTAGAAAATTTATGGCATGTCCACCTCTTGAAGTAGAGCCAAGTGAGCTAAGGAAATGCTATATATTTCTTTCAGGAAAATGCAAACCCAAGCATCTGACAGCCTTTCTACGGCATGTGGAAAGGCATTAAGTGAGATACGAACTGGTGTGATGTTGGGAGAGCCACAAAAATCCAAGCTGGGTTGGAAGGACCATGTGCTTGGTCTTTTCTTTGGGGCCCTGGATAACAGATGAGGAGACTATTAGGGACTTGCCAAAGTCAGTAAACCTTTACTCCGTAAACAACTCCCAATGCAAAATGAGCCCCCAGAAGTGGTCTAAGAGAAGAAAGCTGTGTGAGAAGAAAGCTATTACCAGTCAAGCTGTAGAGGCAAGAGGTTATAAAGCCCACACATTCAAGTACAGTCTACTAGCAGGTAACAATTCAGTAAATGGTTTCTGAGTTTAGCAGGAGGATTGCAATTTGTACACATTGCTTCTTTGTGGCATTTATAATGGCACAGAAAAGGACTGTGGCCAAAAAAGAACTTTGCATTATCACTGTAACTAGTTAAATAGGAGTCAACTGTAGTACTTATTCATAAAGAGGGTTAGAGATCCAAGGAAGCAGGCTGCATGTGGGAAGTAGGAGGGGAGTAAAGAGGAGTTACTTACCTGTGCTATATTTTTGTTCAGAAGATAGACACCGTAATCAAACTGCAACTTCTCCCCTCCTTTTGGGTATAATGGAAACCTAAAAAAGGTAAAGTAGGGTCAGAAGTTTTCAAAAACTTGAGTAAAACAACCTCCAAGTTGTTGACAAAGGCAGAAGTTTCCTGGATACAGCATAAACATCTGAAGACTTGGACTAAGTCACTTATAGAGTCATTGTAACCTATTATCTTAATATCTTCATAACATTAGTCAAATCAGAATGATGGCTGCTTTGTTTCAAAGAAAAAATTGAATAGGTCATGCAATAAGGGACAAATATATAAGAAAGTGACCCACTATCCTCAAGGAGTTGAGGCCACTATGTCTCTTATTTATATATCATAAACCTACCACCCTGAGATTAAGATCCTAGAATTTTTTTTCCTCTAATACTTTGGACCTGACATCTCAACTTCTACTAAAAGGGACAGAAAGATTAAGAAAAATATCAGACGTGAAAGCGATATCTAAGGTTCCTGTTGCTTCTGAGGTGGCTAGTCAAATCAACAGCACCAATGAGCAAAAATTCATCAAAAATTCATTCACATTCGCAGGGGTGGCTATTTGGATGTTACTTCTCCAAGGCAATGTACTCATGCCATAGAGTTCTCATAAGACTTTCCATTTTAACCTGATTCACTGAAGCAACAAAGGCATGAGATCTGTAGATCTCTATAAAAGTGATGAGTTATTTTAGGGAATAAGTTTCCTTCACTATTCCCTTTTCCTACTCCTGCAAATGAAGAAGAAAAGGTTAGAGTATATCTATGTTCTAGTCATATTTTCCCCTGATTCTCAAGACCAAGCATACATTTTGGCCTCTGCAACAGATTTCTCTACAAACAGATCAATCACAACTTAGACAGGGTCAAGAAGAAACTTTACTTTCCTTAGTTTTGCAATATATGACTATTCTTAAGAATAACATAACCTTACAGAAATAAATGGTAGGTGACAATTACTGGATATTCTTAATTTCAATTGTGTTTTAATTGTCTGAGGAAAAGATACATTCCATAATGCTTGGAGGATACTGTTTTCTAGGGAAAATGAAAGAAAGGAAACAGAATTTAAAGCTTTATATTAAATTCTCGAGTTGCTGATTACATAATGTCCAAAAGGTAAATTTGTCGTACTGTAAAATTACAGGCACTGGGGAGCGAGCAAGGTCATGATCTGTCTGTATTCTCTACAGTGGAACACCACATGCTTCATACACCCATCAAGAAGATATAGCTTTGTATTTAATTGAAGCTGTAAAAAATAAACTAGGACATACGGTTTGGCCCTAAATTGAGATGCATTAAAAATGACAGCAAAGCAAATTCGGGATAAGCAAAGTGTAACACACCAGGCTTTTACAGGGTATCTGGGAATCATTCAAACTTGTATGGGGTAGCCTGCAAAGAAACTACCTAACTGAAAGGATATATTAACAAAGGGGCAATTATGAAGAAATTGACTAGTGTCCTAAAGCTCTATACTGTATAGTTGTTATACTATAAACCATTACATGTAGACTATCTGCATAGCTCTCCAAACTCACAAATATCTCCACTTCCAAGTTATAAATGCAGAAACTGTTTCAAATGTTGGAAAAGTAAACTGAAATAAGCATACATTGAAAACCAAGCCTCTGAATCCTGAAGAATAGATCTTACGACATTGACTTCATTACTTCATTGGGACTTCTTTATAGAAAGAAGGAGCCCCAAGGTGTGTATGTACCATTAAAACAAATCTAAAGAGTGATTAGAGCCAAAGGTTCAAATAGGGAAACTTTAAGACAGATCAAATATTAGGACAGAGTTCACATCTTATATTGCTTTCAAATTCTTAAGGGGTCATGTCAAGTTTAACAGTATAATAGCTTCTAACCATTACACAGTCATCTTACTCTGCGAAAGTACATGGATTTATAGATCTATTAAGCAATCTAGAAAAATGAAATCCATCTAAAAGGGTAAAACCTATTACCATCAGGATATAAGATACAAATCAAAAGCATCTTAATTCAATATACATAGAGAATCTCATTAGCAAACTGCAGAAGGTTTAGATAAGAATGTGGTCATTCAAGTACAACCAGAAAAATGTCCTTAGCACCATAAATAGAATTAATTTAAGGGAGTATTAGATTAAATAACTAGAGGAATAACTATACATTTCCTATTATTATACTTTTACAGAAAATGCAATTAAAATGAGCAATATTAAATTCTTCTCCAAATTAAATTATATTTCCAAGTTGTTTGAAAAATTCACTGACTCCACCTGGTAAAAGTCAATGAATTAGAAAGCAATAAATAGATTATCTGTGAAGATGGTTTGGAGCTCTTTAGTACCTAATAATTTCCATGTGATTACAGAATTATGACATGAGTACCAAAAAGCCAATGTGATCCCAGATTGTATTAACAGAAAGAGAGCAGATAACCAGGGAACGTGCTAGTGCCAACTATCAATACTTAGTACTGGGTCAGATGATACTGACAGATCTATGTTTAGTTCTGGGAGTTAATATTTCTTTTTATAAGCATACAGATAAATAACTGGAACCTTTCTTATAGGTTATGTTTCTTATAGGTTTTGTTTCTTATAGGTTTTGTAATAATCTCATTTGACTATAAAAAGCATGCAGTGAAGCAGAGCGGTCCAGTGCTTTTGTTATTTAAAAGAAACTAACTTGCCTTGGTCACCTACTTAGTGGACAAGATATGACACCTCAGCATTAGGTCTTCAGTTATATACTCAGTATTCTTTCTATTGTCACTGGGTCCTTTAGAGAAGAACACCCAGGATGATTAGAAGAATGGGAGCCATAGTTTTGAGAGAAATGGTTGACGGAACCACAGATGTTTAGCCTGGAAGGCAGAAGTCTCATGGACAACAAATGAAGGACTTTCAGAGAGAAAAAAAGCTGGTTTTGTTCTCATGGCTTCAAGCAGGAAAACCCAAAGTTGATGGCAAAAAGTTACAGGAAAGTTGATGTCACCACAGAATTAGTCAAAATCCAAAAGATCTTGAGTAGAGGAAGCTAAGCAGAGGTCGGTCAACCAATAATAACCATGCGGTGAGCTGCGGCGGCTGTGGTGGAAGTGGCCGGGGAGCCCGGTCCCCGCTGGCATCATGCTTCACTTGTGGCTACTGAAAACGGCTCAGAATCACCCGCTGTTGGTGGAGCTCAAAAACGGGGAGACATACAATGGGCATCTGGTGAGCTGCGACAACTGGATGAACATCAACTTGCGGGAGGTGATCTGCAAGTCCAGGGACAGGGACAAATTCTGGCTGATGCCCGAGTGCTACGTCCCCGGCAGCAACATCAAGTACCTGCGCATCCCCGATGAGATCACCGACACGGTCAAGGAGGAGGTGGCGGCCAAGGGCCGTGGCCGTGGGGGCCTGCAGCAGCAGAAGTGACAGAATGGCCATGGCACGGGGGGTGCAGGGCGAGGAGGGATCCCAGGGACCAGCAGAGATCAGCCAGAAAGGAGGCCAGGCAGAGAGGCGGGCAAACAGTGAGCCGCCCCTCTGTTCCCCAGGGACTGAGCCGCAACCACCGAGCATCTGCTCCCACCCCTGAGGCCGCTTTTCTACGCTCCAGTTTATGAGTCTGTTCAGAACAAAACGAAGAGGCAGGTGTCCGGGTAGGACCCCCTGCCTGTCATCTGTGATCCTCCTCTTTTTTTGTTAGCCAGGAGTTCTACAGTTGGAAATGTTATTCTGTGCTCCTGGTTTTGTGAAGTCGCAGCAGACTTGATTCCTGGAAGATTCTGTATGTAATGCATCTTTAAAGGCCTCACTCTTGTTTTAAGGTCAGGCATTTTCCAAACAGGTCTGTTTTGCATTTTGTGTTAGATCCCTGTGTGATGAACAGAGGGGAGGTTTTTATTTTAAGCTGTTTGCACTGAGACTGACAGCCTGGAGAATTTCCTGAAACACGGACCCCAAAATTGCCTTTTCAAAATGAATCCAGATGAACCTTTGCCTCAGAAGCTGTTCTGGGGGACAACACTGGGCCCCGTCCCATCACTTCCTCTCTCCCTCTTTGTGTGACAAAAAACAAAAAACAAAACAAAAAAACGAAAAACTACAACTATGAAAACAAAAACAAAAACCCCCCATGCATTCAGGGGTCTAGTGGGCTGAATGGTGGTCCCCCCGAAACATATGTCCATATCTGGAAACCCAGAACCTGTGAATGCAACGTTATTTGGGAAAAGGGTAAGAATCTTGAGATTAGAATATCCTTGAATATCCGGTTGGGCCCTAACTCCAGTTAAGTGTCCTTATAAGGACACAGAGGAGAGACACAGAGAAGAGGAGAAGGTCACCTGAAGATGGAAGCAGAGATTCGAGTTACACAGCCACAAGCCAAGGAATGCCTGGAGCCAGCAGAAGCTGGAAACGGCAAGGAAAGAATCTCCCCTAGAGCTTTCGGTGCCCTGCTGACACCCTGATTTTGGACTTCTGGCCTCCAGACTATGAGAGAATAAATTTCTGCTACTTAAGTCACCAAGTCTGTGGTAATTTGTTACAGCAGCCCTAGAGCCTAACACGGGGGGAATCAAACACTGGATGGCCCATTGGACTTGATGAGGTATAGTAACTCATCCGTCTCCAAGATTCTGTAATTCTGAATATGCCAAAATAAATATATTGACTATAACTTCATATTTCCTTCAGGAACCAAGAAAATATTTCAAGAGTATAATGCCAAAGGGTCACGATGATAGGCATCAGCTAAGGCTGCAAAGTAGATCTACTGAAGTGCTAGCAAATGAAATGTGAGAAAAAGAGATTCATATGTATGGTCTGAAAGTAGGAAAAGTTTTTAAATTAAATTTATATATATATAAATATTATATATAATACATATTCAAATTACTTCACATGTGTGTATGTATATATGAAGGATATGCCACAATCAATTTGGAATAAGACTGTAAAAGAAATTTATTTTGAACCTTTCTTATTTTCAAAAGATACAATTATCATAAGCCCTTCCCTCTCCTCCCCAAACCAGACATTTTTTAAAAGGACTCCACATTGGTTAGTTTCTTGCCTTCACCTTTGGAGCCCCACATCCACGTCTGGTTCTTTGATGGCTCAGCTGGGGATAAGGATATGGCTATAGTTAATTCAAAATTTTTATTATGCATATTAAGATCACTTCTGCTCATTGTGTTTGTAGAAAATGTGACAACACATCCTCAGTATGTTCTGAGGCCATGAGTTTACTTCAAACTCAACTTACTTTCTCCTGTCTAGATTAGTCTTCTCCCACAACTTTTATCAGTTACTCAGGCTTAGAGTGGCATTCAATTTTTACCCTTCTTTCATTTTATATATGCAGTGATCCACCAGGTCGACAAGCCATTTTCCCTGTGAAACACTCTCAGCTCTCCGTTCCCATCGCCACTCTAGAAAGTTCTTTGTTGTTGTGTGGACTGTAGGATGTTTAGCAGCATTCCTGTCCTCTACTCACTAGAAGGTAGTATCATTATTTTCCTTCTTAAGTAAGACTTTTTATCATGTCACTTAGCAGCCCTGCTTCCTAACCAGTTATTGTTTTAAATTTCAACTTCTCTGCCTAGCTTTCAAGGCCTTAGTGATCTGAACTGTCAGAGTTATCTGCAACCTTATTCCGTTCAAGTGGTTTTCTCATAGTCTCATGAACACACCAAGCTCATTTCTCTCTGCCTTTGCACACTTCCTGAAAATGCCCATGTCTCTCTTTCCTTCCACCTGGCAGAGTAAAAGAGACTACTATGTTTTACTCTGTCATGACTAAAAAAAGAAAAACTCACATTTTTCTGCTGAGCTGTATAATAACACTAAAGCTTTATTTATCATTCATTCCAAGTTGATGAGGATGCAGTAAAACTGTTAAGGCAGGCCAGAGGCACACAAGATAAGAAATGGCTGGAGCAGAGTGAGGGAAAAGGAAGAGGAGATAAAGTCAGCAAGGTAATGGGTCCAGATCATGCAAGGTCTAGTAGGTCAGAGTAAGGACTTTGGTTTTTACTCTGAACGAGAGGGGAAGCTCTGGAGGGTTCTGAAAAGATGAGAGACACAGATGCTTTGGCTTCTCTGAGAGAACAAACTGCAGGGGAGGAAGAAAGGAAACATGGAGAGGCTACTGCCAAGACCCAGCCAAGAAAAGAGGGTGGTATAAACCAGGATGGTAGCTGTGAAAGTGGTGAGGAGTAACTGAATTCCTGTATTTTGAAGATAGAGCCAAACGATTTGTTGAAAGATCTTACATGAGGTGTGAGAGGCAGAGGAGTCAAGGATAACTTCAAAGTTTTGGGCCTAAGCAACTGATAAAATGAGGTTGTCATCTTAATTTGATAAAAGTACAGGCGACATTAAAATAGACAGCTGGGGGTGGGGTGAGGAACAGAGTATGAGTGCTCAGTGCTAGAAGACTGGGCTGGAGAGGTCAGCAGGGACCAGACTGCACAGGGTCCTGTAAACCACAAGACATCTAGACTATATCCTTAAGGACAATGGGAGGATAATTAGAGATTTCTTAAGCACAAGAGTGACAGAATTGGGGTTTATATTTCTTAAAGACCACTCTGGCCACGGTGCAGTTAATAAAGGGGAACAAGACCTGGTTAGGAGGCTGTTGCAATGGTTCAGACCAGAATGGTGATGGTTTTGATTAGGGTTCCAGTAGTGGAGAAGAACATATGTGAACAGATTTGAGCTATGATTTGTAGGTAGAGTGCAAGACTCTGTGATAGACAGTTGTGACAGTGGTGAAGACAGAGGGGTCAAAGATGACCCTTCCGTTTCCTGATTGAGTAACTAGGTAGATGGTGGTGTCTATGAACTGAGATAGGGAATGCTGAGGAGAAGCAGGTGTATATACTTTACATGTATATAATATAGATAATATATTTTACATAAAATATTCTTATACATAAAGTTAAGAGAAATTTGGGGTAAAAATATCAAGAATTACAAAACCTTAAAGGGAAACTGAAACCCAGGTGTGAATGAGATGGCCTAAAAAAAATCATAAATAAGAGGGTTGTTTCAGAGCCTTAAGAATATCAACAAGAGATGGGGAAATGAAAAGGGGCCTAAGAAGGACTGCTCAGAAAGATTTGAGGAAAACCAAGTGCCTCACCAGAAAAGCACAGAGAAAGTGTTAATTTAAGAAGGAAGATATCATCAGTAGTCAAATGCTGCTGACAGTTCAAGCAACGGAGACATGAAGACATGTCTACTGGATGCAATTACATGAATTCATTGGTAGGTAGCTTTGGTAATATGGTAAACACAAGTTTAAATGAAGCAGTGGGAGATGAAGGAAGACTGGTGTGAGTTCAGGAGTGACGAGGTGAGGAAAGGGAGATGATGTGAAGTTTGCCACAATGAGAAGAGAGCTCAGTAACATGGTGAAGCATAGTGGAATGCCCTGAGAAGGTGAGAGGGAACAGGGTCTCCATCCTACAGGTGGTGAGAGCACAGGAGAAGGGATTTGCCTTGGATGGCAGGTGGGCCAAGTCTCCCATTATAACAGGAAGGATGAAAGAAACTGATCACTATGGAAACAGTTTATTCACTCAACAATTCTTCACTGAACTCACACTGTGTGCCAGGTATGGTGCTAGGTGGTGGGGATACAAGGGTGAGCAAACACAGACAATGGAGCTTAAAGTCCAGTGGAGCAGACATGGCTCACATAATCGCACCAACAAATACATAGTTTATAAATGAAGTACTCTGAAGGAAAGGAACACTATTCCAGAAAAGAGGTGGACAAAAAGACTGAGAGTCAGGGAAGACTTCTGCGAGAAAGTGACATTTTAGCTGAGACCTCAAAGATGAGTAGGGGACTTCCCTGGTGGTCCAGTGGTTAAGACTCCATGCCCCCAATGCAGGGGGCCCAGGTTCGATCCCGCATGCCGCAACTAAAAGAGCCCGCATGCCACAACTAAGACCCAGCACAGACAAATAAATAAATAAATAAATATTTAAAAAAAAAAAAAAAAAGATGAGTAGGAGCTAAGGGAAGGAATGTTCCAACTAAAGGAAGCAGCATATGTAAAGAACCACTGCAGGGGTAAGCATGCTGCTTCATGGAATTAAAAGGACAGTATAGTTGGTCTGAAGGGAGTTCTGGCGAGAGAGGAAGCTAAAGCTGGATAGGAAGGTAGACTATGCAGGGCCCTCTAGACCATGTCAGACCATAGTCTGATTTTTTTTCCTAAGAGAAATAAGAAACCGTGGAAGGACTTTAAACAAAGGTGTAACTTGCTTAGATTTTCATTTGATACATTCCTTCTTTAATTAACCCTTTCTCCTTGAACTTTGCTGACAATGACCGATATGCATTTTGAAAAAAAATATGCTGACTGCTGTGGAGAATGGTTTACAGAAGGTGAGACGAGCGTGTTGCAGTAATCTAGGTGAGAGATCACGGTTGCTTAGACTAACGTGGTGATATTAGAAATGGAAAAAAGGAGACTAAGTTGGAAGACTTTTAGGAGATAACTCATAAAGATTTGGTTATGGTTTGGAAGTGAAGGATGATGGATAGAGAGGGATCATGAAGAACTCAATGTTTTGTTTTGCCCAAAGGAATGAAAGTTTGATCAAATGGTAGAACAACTTCAACAAAGAAATGTAATAGAACTGCTGAGCACTACTGAGAGCCCAGAAATGGTAATTAATCATGAGTTTATAATGATACTATTGCGTGACTCTCTACACATCTGCTTGGATGCAGCAGTTACAGAGAAAATGGACAACAGGGCTGTAAGAATGCCAAAAAGTCACGGGGGGCGGGGACAAGACAAAGGTGTTACTAAAATAATGGGCCATATAATCTAAACTAGATAAAAAAGCCAGGTCTGAAGGTCACCAAGAAGAACAATGAACAAGAGGCTAACACACAAGCTGAAGGAGCTGAGGTAGTCATCAGAGAGCAGGATGCCTGAATCAGATTCTGGATGTGGACTGAAAGAAATGATGATGTGATTCAGAGAGTAACCAGGGGAGTAGATAAAAACTATGGGATGCAAGAGATCACTGGTGCCAAAAGATCAAGAAAATGAAAGGCTAGGGTGTTGAATGAATCACCCACTTGTGTGTTAGTGTCACCCATAACAGCAAGATTTTGAATAGAAAGAGAAAGACTGTTTCTCTTTCCTATGTTACCTGTTTCTTGTTTCTCTGTTGCCAAAACACATGATGAGTAATGGGGTTATAACTGAGGGACCGAAAGAGTGGTAAAGTTGAAGAGCATTGTCTCAAAGGAATAGGTTTTCGTATGTTTGCTTTGCCCACAGGGTAAAGAGGTAAGACTCTAGAAAAACCAACAAGAGGAAGAAAACCCCAATCTCATCTCCTGAATCTGAATACCTACTAGCACATAAGAAAATTAATAGCTACCAAATGGGTACTCGTGAGGTCCTCAGGGAAAATTCAAATTCAGTTAGGGCAAGAGATAGGCTGAACTCCCTGAGAAGAGCCTGAAGATACAGGAGAATTTGCTGATTATACAGATGCACTTTCAGAGGAAGCAGCTGGGGGAATAGAGGGCTGGGTCAGGGTCCACAAAGGAGAGGGCATTTTGAAGACGATGGAGATGATTACAAAAGGTTTTGATGTGTTTCGATGGAAGGTTGAGGTATTCCCACCTGGTAGCTTCTATTTTCTCTATAAAGTCAGAAATGGGATGATTTATCAAGAAGGAAAGGGAAAACTGGGGATGGGGAAAAAAGAGAGAAGGTTTAAGACGGTCACGTGGAAGGAGAATCAGATATCTAGGATGTATTAGTCCAACTGAAACAGATGACTTGAATTTACAGTGCTCCGATCTTTCCAACTGTTTGATTTTTTTCCCATAGGTAAGTGGGTTACAGGTAAGGATGATGGGATAAGAATATCTAGGATATTGAAAAGAGAGAAGCTACAAGCATGAAGCCACTAGGGTAATGACAGTGGCCTAGCCAGGGCAGGAAGATGGGGGCAGTCTATAAGGAGGTGCATAAATCTGCAGAGATTTTTAAAATGATAATAAAATGGGTTAAAAACAACAAATCTAATGCCTAATGCCAGTGATAAAATAATCCTCCCAGAAAAAAAATCTTTTGTTGGTCTAAGTTCTAAACAATTGCTGCAGTGACTGTTTGATTTCTATATGTATGCAATCTTCAAATCAGGATGTTTTCATTATGCATATGCTAATAAATATTATATCAACACGGAAGTTAATTCAAAGAACTCCCAGCTTTACAGTCAGCCCAACAAAGTGGACTAAACTACACACTTCCAATCTGATTAAATTTCAAATGGTTTGGAATCTTCGAAGCTTCCTTTGGACACAGTTTGTGTCCCCAGACTGTCTGGTGTAACATATTCCCACATATTCCCGTGTTTAAACAGTAGGTTCAAAATAAACAATGATAGCAATGTGCAATTTTTCTTAGTTCCGAATTATTTTGTTTCCTGGTGTAGTTTTAGATAAGGTTATTCAGATACAAAAATATTTACAATCAGCCTTGAACAAGGTACAGTAAAATACAAACCTTTAAAATTGCTCCCTGAAGATGGGCACACAGAAACTGTTCAAAAGAAAAAGTATATATATGTATATTTTTTTCAATAAAAGAAAATTTTCTGCTTTTCTTTTTTGGCTATTATCATCTGTTTCATGTCATGATTATTACTGAAAATACTTTTATCATATAGAGAAAGAGGTGTTGAAAATGATCTACTCCAAGTGTCAAAACACTAGGTACATGCTACTGAGAAGTGGTTTTGAATTGACATTACCTTCTCTAGACCCAGAGACATGGGAGGTAGAAGAAACAAGTCTCCTCTTGAGAAGGCTCCAGGGTAAATGATACTTTCAGAAGAGAGCCAGTGATTTTACTTACCTCTAGCAGTTGTATACTACAGATATATAGTAAAGAGGCTGAAGACTTGTATATATTATAGTCACTGAAGAGGGGTTTCAGAAAACACAGAGGAAAGGTCTAGGAGGGAAGTGAGGAGAGAGAGATAATAGATCAAAGGAGAAGCAGCAAACAAAAGATAACAATGTTGAAATAATTCATGGGCAGAGGGTGACAAAAGTCCTTATAAAAGAGTAAGAAGAAGAGTGATCTTCCCCTCTCCTCCTTTGGGGAAGGAAGAGAGAGAGAATGTATAATAGGAAATCATATACAGCAGTGAAAAAAAGATATTAAATTTGATATAACAGGTAATAAGATGCCATCACAAGTTTTTAAAGGAGAAATTACGTAATGAAAAGATTTACATCAGACTATTCTCTTTGCCAATATTAAATATAGTTCTTTAGACAGAGCTGTACTAAAAAGAGAAGGGAATTTCAGGGAAATCGAATTCCAAATAATTTCAGTAAGAAGGTTAAAAAAATCCCCATTTTTAAAAAACTTTGTAAGTTGCAGGGTTGTGAAAATTGTTAAAGAATTCAGAATCAATTTCCCTGTAGAAACCTTCCAGTTTTTCCACACCCTTTTAGTAACTGTTGAAAAATATTCTACAGGCAAATTTCAGTGAACAGAGCAAAATTAAAGGATGGAAAGCGTGTCTATTTTAATAGTCATTTTTATAAAATAAAAATTCTGCCAAGTAAATCAAAATCACATTCCACAATATTAACAGCCATCCTGCATTTGCCCAGGTTTAACAGCACCTGTTTCCCACAAAAATCTGTAAAGGTTTTTTTTTTTTTTTTTTTTAACTACAATTAAGCGTGCAAGGTGCATAAACCTACATACTTGGTAATGCCAAAAGATGTTTCCATCTGGAATATGAATTTGGAAGAAAAACTGCTCACCATTTTAAATTTCTACTTCACAATGTGTGCACATAATATAGATTTGCTTAAATATATCAGTGCAACTAATGGTATATGCTCTGTAAGCCACTTAGGTGCTCAACCCTTTACATCAAAGTTATTTATTTAATTATAATACCTATTTCTGGGGGGAGAAGAAAAGAAAAGTAGAAGGGGGATTTAGGTGTAGGAGTTAAGCTTTGAAGTCAGAAAGGCATAGACTCAGGCCCCCAGCTTTGTTACTTATTTGTAGTGTGAACTTGGGCATACTACTCTGAACCTGTTTTCAAATCTCTAAAATGGGTTTAATAACACCGATCTTCCAGGACTGCTTGTGAGAATTAAACTAAACAAAAAAAAAGCGAAGACCCAGCACAGTTACCAGGATACAGTAGGCATTCAATTATCATTATTACTATGCGTCACCTCCCCAGTACCTATCTGTAAGTGCCACAAGAGAAGATACTATGTTTGCTGTACATTAATAGCAGGCAAGGAGCTCCAGCACCAGAGTAAAAGAGCCAGTGAGCACTGCCAAAATAACAACAGGGATGCTGATGCTGGATTTTATTTACTGAGTATCTATTATGCATTAGGTATTGCACTTAGCATACATTATCAATACAATACAAGCACTTGTCCTATTATAGGCACTGTTATTGAGGTGCCCAAGGTCACACGGTCTTACCTAACACTCAACTACAACCAGAGATCTTACCCAACTCGACCTCACCTCTGCCCCAAGTTGGGATTAGCTATTCCTCTCTCATAGAACCCTGTACACTCACCAACGCAGGACCTTTGACACTATTGTAATTGCGCGTTTATGCCTCTGTATCTTCCACAAGAATGGAAACTGTTATTAATACTGTATCCTAGTTCCTCGAGCACAATGTCTGGAACATTTTTACCTGTTCAATGGAGGGAGGAGTAAATGTAGGGATGAAGTGGTAGAGCTAGAATTCCAACTGGTGCCTTTTGACTCCTCATCTTAAACTAATTCTACACCATGGACCCAAGCCCCACCCCCGCCCAGTAATAATCCCATTTTGTAAATCTGTATTATTTTGTAAGTTTTACTTAGTCAAGATTTCTATAAAAAATCTGTGGGATTTCTTCAACTCACAAATGAGATGTTCATGAACCAAATTATTACCAAATTTCACTGATTTCATAAGCTGGCACCTTGAAAACAACCAAATCTAGCTTTTATGTGGCAACCTTTTGGGTTTAGTAAGTCAAAAAGGCAGCGAATGTTGACACCAATAACTATAGATCTTATTAAAGTCCAAAATGCAACTCCTAAAATCCTAGTAACAATATTACATACATTTATTACTTTGGAGACTTACATAAAGCAAAGCAGACAAAAAGCTTGGCAATAAATCCACACATTTTTGAAATATCCGCTTAATTTCACTAAATTGATTTTTCAATAACTGTGTGCATAAATCTGTTAACTACCTAAGTTTAAAGGTTAATTCAAGGTCATCTATCAGAAAGCCTAAAAACTTCTACCTGCTTTCTAGATGCCAAAGCTCAAAATTGCATACATAAGTTAGCTAAAGTCAGTGTTCGAGAATGAATAGGCTGTCTACAAATTCCATATATTCAGAATATATTTGAGAAAGCTGTATTTCAATTATGGAATTGCAAAAGGAATTACCTCAACTCATAATTTTACCCAATTTCAGCACACAAAAAGACAATTTAAAGGCCCTTAAAGTCATTCTGTTTAAGTATGGATTTCACAGGAGGAGGAAACGAAGAATCATTGATCTGGGAGCAACCAATGCTAACGCCTAGGTTGTCATAATCAATCTGCTTTAATTATCAACAAGTTTTTCCCATTTCTGACCAGTCATTTAGAGCTGACCTTTGACAAGTACTTACAAGTCAGCGAAATCTCATTTTATTTTATAGCCTCATATTTGTTACTGGGCTAATCTTTACCTGTTCTACATCACACAACAGCTTACATATTTGAATGGCCCAGCAGTAAATTTCCATGGTCCCCCTGGGTCAGTCAGATGTTAGCTGTTAAGTAAAGCTAAAAGGATCTATGCTTCATAAATTTCCTTCAGGGTCCACATTTGCTCTTACAGGCTAGGCTTTCAAGCCCAAACATCTTTATAGCTATGTGCAGTGATTTATTAACTCCTCCTTGTTTTTATCCAAAAAGATCAATCACATATGTATCAATAAGCTGGTGTGCTGGTGACTGCTTTTTATTGTACATATAACCACCTGCCTTTAATACAAACTTGAGTCTAAAGCTTTTGTAAACTCTTGCGGGATTTTAACAACCTTCACCTGTTTCTAATTTGGTACAAAACATATGGTTTAGCTCTGCTATTTTGTTCTAAGCCAGCCTTTCCTCTTATGGACCCAACAATATAAAAGAAAACAAATCCAGAGCACAAAAACCTAAATTTGGAGGATGTTACACACACACACACACACACACACACACACACACACACACACACTTGGCCCATTACTTCTGAATAGCAGTTTTGACATATAACAGGAATAAATTATTATTTAGTTTCCTTTTTTATTTTTTAAATTTTTATTTATTTATTTAAACATCTTTATTGGAGTATAATTGCTTTACATTGTTGTGTTAGTTTCTGCTGTATAACAAAGTGAATCAGCTATATGTATACATATATCCCCATATCCCCTCCCTCTTGCGTCTCCCTCCCACCCTCCCTATCCCACCCCTCTAGGTGGTCACAAAGCACCGAGCTGATCTCCCTGTGCTATGCAGCTGCTTCCCACTAGCTATCTATTTTACATTTGGTAGTGTATATAAATTCAAAATGGATTAAAGACCTAAATGTAAATTATTTTATAGTTATGAAATTATTACATTCCTTGGCAAACAATTAGATGTGTCCTACATTACTCTTGAGGTTTCTAAGAATTATGTTCAAACTGTGAAAATGGCTGTTTAACCTTAGGACCTCAAAAAAGGTAACAGCCATACCTTTTTTGCCTGTGAGGTTACGGAAGAGAGTTCCTATCTTTACATTCAGGAATCTACATTTGGTCAGGTGAAACCAAGGTTTTCTTTTCTCTTTCCTTATCCCTCTCTAAATTAGACCAAAAGTTTAAGAAGAGGCAGGGTGCCGGCAGAGAGAGAACCACCACCTAACACAACATGGTAAAGTCAATACTAAAATTAAGAGTGTCTGGGTGATAGGGCAGGGAGGAGTAAATCCTCAGGAAAAAGTGACTAACAGAAATGTCTAGGAAAGGCAGAGAAGTCAACATAGCCTCCCACGGCTCTCCCAGACTCTTCTACACATAGTTACTTTTGCAGTCATGGTGGGACCTGACAACACTGGCCACAGCTGGCATTTAATCTCCCATTCAAATTCCTCTCATCCTTTGAGTCCCAATGCAAATACTCAGTCCACTGAAGCTTCCCCCCAAGTCCCAGATCAGAATGGATGGTGCTTTAAGATTCATCAGTATTTATCCTCCGTTTGGAAGCAGGTAATCACATTACGGATTTGCTTTATAATCATATATTTACATATCTCTCTCTTGTACAATAATCTACATAACAGGCACTGAATAAATGTTTGTTGAATTGTATTAAATTGGTTTACAAATAAAAAGGTTTTGTATAAATAAAACATACTTAAAAATTAATGTTTATTTATCGAAAGAATACATGTACATGGTTTAAAAAGTCAAACTGCTCTACAAACTTGATGGTAAAAATATTAGTTTACATGTTTCTTAGGTAATACCTTACCTCTACCTCAACTCCTAAACCCCTGAGCCAACAATTCTCAATGCTTTAAGCTGCTTTTTAAAATATTTACCCTACGTATACATAATTAATATTTTCTATTCCTGTTTCTTGATTCTCTGGTTTTAAAAACAATCCATTGACAACCTACTGGAAAAGATGAGGATTTCTCTCTCTTACACATTGCTTCCCCATCTCTTCCCAAAACAACCACACTTCTTCCTCACATTCTCTCAACAGAGTCAATGCCACATTTTGGGGGAATTCCCTGGCAGTCCAGTGTTTAGAACTCAGCGCTTTCAGTGCCGGGGCCCGGGTTCAACCCCTAGTCAGGGAACTAAGATCCCACAAGCTGAGCATGGCCAAAAATAAACAAACAAACAAAAACACATTCTTTGGTGAAATCAATGTGCAATGTTACAGTATTATAACTACGTAACTATTATTTTGAGTAGAGCCATATAATGAATGATATTTATATTTTCTTTCTTTTCATCATTGGTTCTTCCGGGATTTAATTACCATCTAATTTCTTCATTTGTTAAATTTATTGATGTACCTCTAATTCATTCTCTGACTCCCTGAAAGCAATGAAAATTCCCTCAAAATATAATTAAATACATCAGATAACCTTTCACTCTTTCTTTGTCCTCCTGCTCTCTAGGCCAGCTGAAGAGCTGACCTTCTACAATTTCCCTTCACCATCATCCTGAGATCCCCCTGCTTCTCTGCTGTGCTGGATCCCTTCTTTTCCTTGAATGATGTTTTACTTTTACTTGGTTTATTCCCTTGTATTAATAGAGCACATCTTCCAAGAGTTTCCTAGGAAAGGTACATAGGGAGATTTTTTTTTAAGGACCTCCATGTCTGAAAAGACTTTTCTACCATGTATTTGACTGATAGTTTGGCACATATAGGCACACCTGGTTTTTACTGTGCTTCACTTTATTGTGCTTCGCAGAGACTGCATTTTTTACAAATGGAAGGTTGTGGCAATCCTGCATCGAGGAAGTCTATTAGTGCCACTTTTTCCAACGGCATTTGCTCACTTCACCTCTCTCTGTCACATTTTGGTAATTTTTACAATATTTCAAACTTTTTCACTATTATCATATTTGTTATGGTGATCTGTGATCAGTGATGCTTGCTGTTACTACTGCAAAAAGATAACGAATGGCTGAAGGCTCAGATGATGGTTAGCATTTTTTAGCAGTATTTTTTCATTAAGGTATGTACACTGTTTTTTAGACATAATGCTATTGCACACAACAGACCACAATATAGTATAAACATAACTTTTATATGCACTAGGAAGCCAAAAAATTCGTGCGATTTGCTTTATTGTGGTGGTCTAGAATCAAGCCCACAGTATCGCCCAGGGATGCCATATATAAGCCAAGCTTATAGAAATAATTTTCCCACGGTATTCTGAGGGCACTGTTCCATCACTTTCTACCTTTCAGTGTTGCCTTTGAGCAGTCAGATATCACGATTCCCATTCCATTGTATTTTTCCCCCTCTGCAAGGCTTCAGAATCTTCACTTTACCTCTAGCATTTCGAAATATCACAGTGCTTGGCACTCACTGGGCTCCCACAATCTGAAATCAAGTCCTTCAAATTATTAGAATTTTTCTTATGTTATTTCTTGAATAATTTCCTACCCTCTTGTTTTCTCTTCCTTTTCTGTACTCACCATTAAATGAATGTTGGATTATCAGATATTTGAAGAATGGCTCTGATTTCTTACCTTTCTCTCATATTTTGAATCTCTGCCTTTTGTATTTTTTCTTTTTTTTGAGCTTTCCTTAACTTCACGTTCCAACTTTGTCCTGTTTTTTTTATTCCATCATTTTACTTTCTGAAGCTTTGCTTGTCTTTTAATGAACACTCGTTTTCATACCATCTTGTTCTTGTTCTTAGATGTAGTACTTTCCCTTGTCTCACAGAGCATATTAATAGTCTTTAAATTTTGCTTTTTATAAAAAGTCAACTTTATTTATTGAGGTATAATTGACATATAACATTATATTAGTTCAGCTGTACAACATTAGATATTTATGTGTTTTTACTTTTTGTTGATCCCTATTCTTTCTTCCCTTCACATTTTTTTGATTATTTATTTTGGCTTCTGTATCTCGTGTGAGAGCTCTCCCCAAATATCTGATGATCCTTGGCTGACCATTCATTCATTCACTCATTCATTTATTTAGTTTTTGGCTGTGTTGGGTCTTTGTTGCTGCATGCGGGCTTTCTCTAGTTGTGGTGAGCAGGGGCTACTCTTCGTTGCAGTGCGTGGGCTTCTCATTGCAGTGGCTTCTCTTGTTGCAGAGCACGGGCTCTAGGTGCGTGTGCTTCAGCAGTTGTGGCATGCGGGCTCAGTAGTTGTGGCGCACGGGCTTAGTTACTCCGTGGCATGTGGGATCTTGCCGGACCAGGGATTGAACCCGCGTCCCCTGCATTGGCAGGCGGATTGTTAACCACTGCGCCACCAGGGAAGTCCCTGACCATTCATTTTTAAAAGTGAGGCACTAAAACAGTGATTGATGGGACTCACTCATTCCCAGAAATACCCCCAGAGAACTGGCCATAACTGTGACACAAGTTTATGCACAAACCAAGCTCTGGTGATGGAACGGACTTACTATGATTGGTAAAAAGCCAGTTGTAATTTACTGCTGGGGGCTGAGCCCCACCTTCCATATAGCAAATGAAGAGAAAGAATAATTAACAAAATGGAGCTCTGCTGATAAGTAGGAAGCCAAGAATGGCTGTGGGTAGACAAGCAACTGCATGTGCCATGGCCCCTCCCACAAGCTACGAGCTTTATAAATTTGGTGAACATCTGTATATATCACTTTTTATACTTTTAAAATACAAATGTTTAAATGAACAATGAGAGATCATGTATATCATTCTGCAACTCACTTTTCCCCTCAGTACTGTTTTTTAAGAGGTATTTTTGCTGATATACATATGTAATGCATTTCTTTGAACTCCTAATTAGTACTCTATCTTATGGTTATTCAGACTTTACTTCTCTACTTCCTTACTGACGAAGATTTAGGCTGTTTCTACTTTTTTCTAATTTTTGCCCTCCTTTGAGCAAGTTTTTCTAGTATGAATACACTTTCTAAGTATGTCCCCACTTTACTAGATTCCTCCAGAATGTTGCTGCTGCTGACCCTAGAGAACAATGTGTAGCTTTGGAAGTAAATTTGACCTGTCTGTGACTCAGGTTACACATCAATACAAGGGGAATAATAACAGCATTAATCTCATACTGCTATTGTGACTATATAATTTTCAACAGTACCTGAAACACAGTAAGAGCAACTATAATTTTCTGAGTGATTACTATTGTTGTTATTACTCTTTATATTCCTAGAATAGAGTACAGAGCCTATTCATATCTGTCGTGGGTTTTTTACTGTGTGCACCTGGTTAAATAAGAACTATTTCCCAGAATACCAGCACATGTGTGGATCCAGGCTAGAGCTGAACAAAAATTGGCACGAGATTTGGAGAACAGAAGTGAAGCAGCAGCCATGAAGCTCTGAAGTGAATGGTGGTTAGACCCAGTAAGAGACAGACATGGGCTGCCTGCAGATTCCATCTGGTCTTGGTGCTCCTGTTCTGCATCTAGCTCTTGTTCCCAACTGCTGGTGCTGCTGACAAATAGTGACTCCAGGCCCACTAACAGATGCAGTGGTAACAGTCCTCCCTAGATGTTTCCCCACCTGCTCTCCTTTCGGGTTCCACTCGGCAGCTGGTTAGATCTTCCTTCCCACCTCCTGGCCTGAGCTGTCCACCTGCACCAAGCTTCTGAAGGGCTGGTTAGTGACTTTCTCTGATCCTCCAACTCCCCGTTTTGGATTCTTCTCCAGCTTCTCCCACAGTTTTGTAATATCTTATGCTTATAATAAATCCCTTATACCATAACACTCATACTGATTCTGCTTTCCTGACTGAAATCTGACTGATGGAATTAATATCCTTTCATAATTCTTTGAGCTGTTTCTTTTAACTACTGAACCAAAAGCTTTTTATATTGTCTGGATTCCATCCTTCTTTCTTTCCTTCCTTCCTCCCTCTTTCCTTTCTTTCTTTTGCTATTTACATGCTGAAGTTTTCACTCACTAACTTATAAAAGGAAATTTTTGTTTTAAATTGAATCTTGACAGGAAGAAGGGATTCTCCCATGATTTTCTGGACAAAAAACCAAAGTCTCCAAAAAGTATTTGGGTATCCTATTTATTTTTTAGCCAAACTAATTTCTGCTATATTTTCATAAAAATCAGAGTAGCAGAAGGCCTAGTTAAACCAGGTACATATATGTGTACATTCGTTTATTCAGATATTTTATGTCCTTCATTATCATTTTTATAATGTTATATATTTTTCATTGATAAAGGTCTTTCACATTTTTATTAAATATATTACGAGGTACTTATATTGTGGTCACTCTCTATTTGGTTATTACTGGTATATAGAATTTACTTAATTTTCATGTTGATCTTATATCCAACAAATGGCTAGTTTTCTAATTCTAATAGTTTGCAGATTCCCTCACAGCTTCTACATAACATTCATATCTGCAAAAGACAATTTTGTCCCTTTATTTAAAATATTTATACTTCATCTCTTTTCTCCATTTAATTATATAGACCAGGACCTCAAGCATAACGTTCTAAAATATTTTACTGTATAATAACTGGCATCCTTATCTGCTTTCTGACTTTAATGGAAATAGTTTCACTATTTAGCCTAATGGTTATTATAGGATTGATAACTATTCTTTAGCATTTTAAGGAAATTCCCTGCTTTTTCTAGTTTTCAAATAGTTTCTATAACAACGACTAGTACTATTTGCAATCATTTGAGGCTTTACCATGTGCCATATATATTTTACATGTACTGGCTCCCTGAATCCACCCAAACACCTTATGAGATGGGTACTATTATTATCTCCATTTTACAGACAATAAAGTAAAGCATTGAGATCAAGTAATCTGTCCAAGGTCACATGATGTAACTGTTTTCTATTACTATTTAAAAAAAACACAAAACATTTCTCAGATTAAAACAACAGATTATAAATCTTAAAAGTTCTCATTACAAGGAAAAAATTTGTAACTTTGTATAGTGATGGATGGTAACTAGCCTTATTGTTGTGATCAGCTCTCAGCATATACAAATATTGAATCATTATATTGTATACCTGAAACTAATATAATGTTATATGTCCATCACACCTTAAGTTTTTTAAAAAGCCACTCATTTATTAGCTCATATTTTTTGTAGGTCAGAAGTCCAGGCACAGCATAGTTGGGTTCTCTGCCCAACATCTAACAAGCATGAAATCAAGACAATACCATATACAATAAGTAAGAGTTTAGATTCAAACTCATGCCATCTGGTTCTACAGTTTATGCTCCTAATCAAAACCTATTATTGTCTTTCTAAATAAGTGTTGAATTTTATTGAATGCTTTTTCTGCACTTAGTAAAAAAACAACCACATGATATTTCTGTTTATCTGTTAATGAGTGAATTATGTGGAAGACTTTTTAGTGTTGAGCCACTGACTCTTCTCAACTGTTAGATTCAGCTTGCACACATTTTAATTTGTATTTTTGTATTTATGTCCATAAATCAGTTTGTCTACCAGTCTGTTTTTCATATTGTCCTGATCAGGTTGTTTATTAAATGCCTTCAAGGCAAAAGCTTGCTCACCTTATCTCTCTAGGTTCTCGCCATCACTCAGCTTTTGACCTAAGTATTCTTTATTTTATTGTCAACTAATAGATACATTTAAGATTCTTTTTTTTTTTTTAAAGTAAATCTCTTTTTTTTTTTAATACTTTTTAAAAAAATTTTATTTATTTATTTTTGGCTGTGTTGGGTCTTTGTTTCTGTGCGAGGGCTTTCTCCAGTTGCGGCGAGTGGGGGCCGCTCTTCATCGCAGTGCGCGGGCCTCTCACTATCGCGGCCTCTCTTGTTGCGGAGCACAGGCTCCAGACGCGCAGGCTCAGTAGTTGTGGCTCACGGGCCGATTCTTTTTTTAATCCTACATTTTCAGTGTTGGTCCAGATACCTATTCTATCATGCTCTGGAAACAGATCTTATTCAGTTTTCCCATTTCTTTTTAAATCAATTTTGTTATATTTTACATACTTTTTGCTAAAAAATTCCATTCTACCTAAAAGTTGTTCACAGTATGTTCTTATGATTTTTCAGTCTCTGTTGTATCTATAAGTGTCTCCTTTTTTGTTGTCATAATTTCCTCTCTGTATTTTTTTACTCAGCCACTTTTAAATAATACTTCTTCACTGCCATTCCCTCTAATCTCTATTCCTAGAATTCCTATTAGATGCATGTTGACACCTCTTAATTAACCTCTGTGTCCTATAACTTCTGTCTCATATATCTCTTTATCTCTCTGGGCTGCAATCTGGGTGACGTTTTTCATTTCTATTTACTATTCACAAATTCTCTCCTTAAGTGTGTCTAGTCTACTATTTATGAGGGTCTTTTTTTTTTTTTTTTTTAATATTTGTCTCACAAATGACTTTTATTTATTTACTTATTGGTTGTGTTGGGTCTTCGTTTCTGTGCGAGGGCTTTCTCTAGTTGCGGCGAGTGGGGGCCACTCTTCATCGCAGTGCGCGGGCCTCTCACTATCGCGGCCTCTCTTGTTGCGGAGCACAGGCTCCAGACGCGCAGGCTCAGCAGTTGTGGCTCACGGGCCTACTTGCTCCGCAGCATGTGGGATCGTCCCAGACCAGGGCTCGAACCTGTGTCCCCTGCATTGGCAGGCAGATTCTCAACCACTGCGCCACCAGGGAAGCCCAAGGGTCTTTTTAAAAAATACATTTTTCTATGTCTTTTGAGTCACAACTACCTATTTCTTTTTATTTTTTTATTTTTATTTTGAATTTATTTGGCTGCACCTGGTCTTAGTTGCAGCACACAGGATCTTCGTTGCATGGCAGGTGGGATCTTTTTAATTGCGGCATGCAGGACCTTTAGTTGCGGCATGTGGGATCTAGTTCCCTGGCCAGGGATCGAACCTGGGCCCCCTGAATTGGCAACATGGAGTCTCAGCCACTGGACCACCAGGGAAGTCCCAACAACTACCTATTTCTGTTTCATAAAATCTCATTCTTTTTTTATGGATGCTATTTCCTCCTTTGAGAATTCTGAAATTCTTAGAAGTCTTTTTTTATATTATTATTTCTATTTCCTTATATGTGTATTCTCCTATTTTTTGGCCTTTCTTCGTATGTCTGTGGATTTCCCCTTTGGGTTTCCTACCCCCCAGACGTTTCATAAAAGATTAAAGTAGAAAAGAGTCAACTGAAAGAGCTATAAACAATTTAACCCTCAGTAAGTGTATGACTCCTAGATGAAGAGAGAGTATCTATACTCAAATTGAGTTTTAGTGTCTTCCAGGAGTTCAAGTGTTTGCAACACAATAGAGAAAAGAGGAATATTTTACTCAAAAGACATCTGGTGAACATAATGATTAGCTGAGTTCTAGGAATCAATCTTTTTCTAATATTATCTGATGTTGCTCTGTGTACACAAGTGTACACTCAGGCACACCCATGTGTGAAATTCACGACAATGAATCATTTCTAATTTAATATTTGTAACCTTTTATTTCATTGGCTAGTTTTGAGTGTGAAAACACTGCTTATTGTTCCTCTGAATTAGTCTTGTCAAACAAATAGGTCCTGATGTCAGCATATTTTTGCAGGGAGTGAGGACTGGGTCATTTAAGCATAATTACATTATTTTCACTGGAAAAGCCAAAAAACTGAAATAGATATTCTGAACTAACAACTTTTAAGTTGGCCCTAAAACTTTATCTAAAAAGTACTTTCTAGTCAATAATCGGGCCTTTACTCTCAGTGACAAAATGACTGTTGAGACTAGTCCCAAACCACCCATCAACCAGCCATATCATTCTCTGCTCAAAATGAGATTGTCTTTCTTGCTCTCCCAGGGGTATGTCTGATGAATCTTGCAATGTGTTCATAAGACAAGGTAAAGAAAGGAGTGTTACTGAATAAAAGGCACAAAACAAGGTATTTTTATTATCTCTCAAATTAGATAATAAACTGAGATAATATGCTCACTTTCTTAGTCTGTATCTGCTCTATAAAAACATCTAGCCTTTACAGAACTGATTTTAAACTAATCATTTATTTTAAAAGGGAAAAAAAAGAGATGGTTTTAACTGGTTTTTTATAAAAATGATAGAGTAGGCTTCATTCAAATCTGTTTGTTAAACAGACTATTTTCACAACATCTAAATCTACTTTTCAGTGATCCGTTCCATCATTGCTACCATATACTTTTAAAAATTCAGAATTATTTTTTCAAAGAGAGAAATGATCAAATTCCAGTTCATACATCTTATAAATATTTTACATCTAACACACATAGCTTTACAGTTCATGCAACAGGTAGTGTCTAAAAAATCAGTTAATAAATCTCAAGAACACTGAAATGTCTAAACACAGTGTCTTCTAGATTTTTTTTGTAAGAAAAGTAATCTGTAAACATCTATACCTTCAGTTCAAGCTTGGTCATTTGCTGTGGTCATTGTGGAAGAAGTGGGTATGACTTTATAACCATTTGGAAGTGGTCCGTCTTTGCAAAAATATTACATTGCATGGGTAAAGAACAAGTCTTAGAATTACCATGTAGTACAAATTTGTGAAATCAATTTCTGTATTTAAAAACATAAAACAAAGACTACTAAACAGTCCAAAACTGTTGTAGCTGAATATTCTAAATACGAGCCAACAGTACTACACTAAAAATGTCCAGAAATAAGGCCTCTGAAATAAATATTTCCATTCTTTAAAAAAAAGACATAATAAATGTACATCACATGGTCAGTATACATATAAAAGTCATCAGTTTAAACCATTCTAGAAATATGTATCTGAAGTAAAATGGCCTAGGTTTTGCTGCTGTCGTCATCCTCTATTGTTTTTAGGGCATTTTCTTGTTATGCACATGACAACTGCTACTATAATGGCAATCTGTACAGCTCCAATGATTGCTGCAGTAAGAACATGAGTAAGCTTTTGCCTACTTGGCACGACATAGAGAATACTAAAGTCTGTCTTTTCACAGTGCTGTCCAGTGTAACCAGATTCACATCTATAAGATGCCTGAGTAGAATAAATGAATTCACATTTTCCATGGATACAGTAACTATTGAGGTTTTCAGGGCAAAGCATGTGGTTTCCAATATAAACATCTTCCCTTTGATCACTAGCATCTTTCACATCTGGTTGATATTGTAGTCCATCATTTTTCTTTCCGAACAAACTAGTGTCATCTGTGTCTGTGCAATGACCAAGATGCCTTATATCAATTTGTTCCTGTTTTATATAAGATGCTTCTCGAACAAAACAGGGATTGTTATAGGAACTCCCATCAGAAGCAGGCACAGGATTAAAACTGTATCCACTACAATCTATATTACATACACACCCAACATTCTCTGCATCTTCATCACACTCAGCTTTATATTTGCAAGGTCCACACTTGGAGTGTTTTCTGCGAACAACTCTCCCTGCCCCTTCCTCTTCTCTCTCTCCAGATCCAGAGCCATTATCAGAGTAGCATGGTCCCCTTGCTACTACTATTATCTCTTCCTGGTGCTTACAAGCAGCCCTTCTGAGAAAGCATTCATTTTGGTACGTGTCCCCATTTGATCCACAGATGGGAATATAATTTGTATGGCACATATACATAACTTCTGAGAATTTTGTGCTTTTTCGTTTTTTTGGCTGTGTCGAGTCTTCATTGCTGCGCTCGGGCTTTCTCTAGTTGCGGTGAGCGGGTTTCTCATTGCGGTGGCTTCTCTTTTTGCGGAGCATGGGCTCTAGGTACATGGGCTCAGTAGGTGTGGCTCAGTAGTTGTGGTGTATAGGCTTAGTTGCTCACGGCATATGGGATCTTCCGGGACCAGGGATCGAACCCGTGTCCCCTGCATTGGCAGGTGGACTCTTAACCACTGCGCCACCATGGAAGTCCCTGCCATTTTTTTTTTTGAATTTTATTTTATTTTTTTATACAGCAGCTTCTTTTTATCTATTTTATACATATTAGGGTATATACGTCAATCCCAATCTCCCAATTCATCCCACCAGCCACTCCATTAGTATAATCCAAAGACCTAGAAAAATGTCTCTCAGGCAGTACATAATTACTGAACATTTGATGAATGAATGAATAGGTGAGCAGGTTCATTTATGCGTTTATAATTCTGATACTATGAACCCTGACTTTGAATTAGCATTTAATAATACAAATACTACAAAATTGAGTTAAGTGTCTATTCCAAATTGCATGCTAAAAAGACAGGTAGGTTCCCCCCAAAATGAGAAAGGAAACTTCTTTCAATTAAGTGTGACCAACCTGTATCTTCTTAGAACAGAATACTGCTTATCATTTCCCCTAGAAATCTCTGAAGGAAAATAACATTCTATTTACTTACCAAATTCTTTTCAACCACCTCAGGAATCTCCCATTTTTTTATTTATGCAGAGACCACAAATAATATAGAAGCCAGAAAATAGTAAAAGAAAGTCTTGTATCTCCCATACAGAACACTATTTAACAAATTCAATATTAGGAGGTGACTTCTAAAAAGTTTTTCCTCTAGTAACTAATGTTTTAAAGTCAGAAATGACAAAATTATGCTACTGCAAACTCAAAAATAAATATTCCTTCTATGGAATATTTTACAACAGAAGTTGTCTCAGTAAATTCATTCGTCATCTACACATTTTAAAAAGGTTTAGTATAGCTGTCAATCAAACTCCAAGACACTTGCCATTTCTCATTAACTTTCCAACTGTATATTTATACAAACTAAATAATAAAATGCTCCAGTTGCTTACTGGTGTGTTCAATTAACTTACAGCAGTAAATTTCTATAACTAACTACCATTAACACTTCTAGTATTTCATCACTAGACTCTCCACATCATGAACCTGGGAGTCGTCATTTATATTAATGGGAGCTACTAACAAGCAGGATGGGAAGAATTAATTCTTTTGTAAGTCTTTTAAAAAGGTTTCCAATAATATAAATGAGTAGCACTCAAAATTCTTGGCATTATTATCATCAATATTTCCTCAAAAGTAAATATGGAGAACCATTATTATAAATCTAAAACTAATCAAGCAAGAACTGGTATATGAAAATTATATGAATTATGAGAAAAAGTAACCACCTGCATCAGCCCTGTATGAAAAGGAGATGCTGTATACAAAGAAACATGTATTCTAGTCTTAAAGGAAGTAGCTTTAAGAAAAAAAAAAATGGGGGGGCTTCCCTGGTGGCGCAGTGATTAAGAATCTGCCTGCCAATGCAAGGGACACGGGTTCGAGCCCTGGCCCGGGAAGATCCCATATGCCGCGGAGCAACTAAGCCCGTGCACCACAACTACTGAGCCTGAGCTCCAGAGCCCGCAAGCCACAACTACTGAGCCCACGTGCCACAACTAATGAAGCCTGCGCGCCTAGAGCCCATGTTCCAAAACAAGAGAGGCCACAATGAGAAGCCTGCTCACCGCAACAAAGAGTAGCCCCCGCTCACTGCAACTAGAGAAAGCCCGTGCACAGCAATGAGGATCCAACACAGCCATAAATAAATGAATGAATGAATGAATGAATAAATAAATAAACTTATAAAAAAAGAAAATTATGTTTCACTGTAATGGAGACCCTGAAAGGAATAGTACAAAAGGATAGAGTCACTTTAAAAAAAGTAAATACTAGCTATATAATTGTGAATAATTCCAATACAGAATAATAGAGGTAACCAAGAGATAATTTAATTATCTACATAATATAGACACAATAAATATTCATAGATAGCATATATGTAAAAGCTACTCAAAAGCCTAATATATAACCAAGAGTGAGGCTGTTAGGTTGAAGAAGGTTTGTGCAGATTTAACTGTATTTTCAAATTGCCCTCTGAAACAAACTAATTGAAACTCTCACAAAGGATAAGAGTTCCTTTTCATCTATATGCTCACCAAATTAGGTACTAAACAGACATTCGATTTTTGGCCAGGTTGATGGATGTAAAATGGTATCTCTTGTGGTGTTAATTTGCATTTTCCCAACTACTAGTGAGACTAGTAAAATACTAATGAGTATTTTTTCCTTATGTTATTAGATATTTAGTGTTTGTTCTTCTGTAACAGCTTCCTTATACACTATGTCCATATTTCTATTGGGTTGACTGCTCCTTTTCTTATTAATATATGAAGGTTTTTTTCCCCACATATTCTGGATCCTGACCCTTGGCTGATCTATGTGATACGAATCTCTTCTCCTGATATGCGGCTTACCTTTTCATTTTGTTTTTGTTTTCTTTTGTTATTAGCAAGTTTTAAAAAATGAAATCAAAGTTATGGATCATTTCTCATATTATGGTCTGTATGTTTCTGTGATTTATTTAAGAGATCCTTTCTGAATTAGAAGCCATGGACTTCTCAAATTTCTCATTTCTACTTATTATTATCACCCAGTATACAAATATTTACTGACTGACTATTATATGCAATGGTAATTTTATATAAATTCCCTCTTTTACTCTTCACATTTCTCTAAAGCCAGTGCACGGAGACTAGTGAGGCGAAATAAACTGGTTCAAGATGTGCTTGATACTGAAGTTCTTTCAGAAGAGTGAAATGGAAAAGCCATTTCTCCTTTCCTAAGTTTAGAAAACACAACTTTTATTATTCACATGCCAATATATATAGTTAATCCCTGTTAAATAGTTATACATGGAAGTGACTACATGTTTAAGTCAAATTAGTCATATATTTATTATAACCAACCTGTGATCCAGAACACTTTATAAAGATATATTACTATGCTTTGAATAAATGGATATATGTATATTGATATTAACCACTCAAAGCTAATCATCTTTGAAAGTAATTTTCATTTTTACATCAACTAAAGATTGAACTATTAACTTATCCCTCTTTTATTTATGCCTAAAAGAAAACTGCTGAGCAACCTGAAGTCACTCACCAGGCTGGGTGAGAAACTAGATGCTTTGGCCAATGGAAAGGTGCAATACCTGTTTTGTGCCAGGGTGTGTGTGCTTCTGTTGTATCTAGCCTTTGCTTGGGCAGCTCCTAAGCCTCTTCCACACTCAGCAGCTCAGATGTTTAGGGGCCATCTCCTAAAGCGTGCCTTTGCTGGCTGCTCAACTCATCCCCAAGTATTTCTAACATGACCCTTATAATGCTGAGGATGACTGTCTACTGACTTGCTCTCCATCCCTGATGCCACTTCAGCAGCTGAGTAATTTCACCTAATACCAGCAACTTGTGCAGTGACAAACGTGTACTAGTCCTCAACATATGGTTTGACTTCAGTGATGTAACTCTTTTGCAATTTAACTCTCCTGTGACTTAACTATACATGAGTTAACTCTCATATCAATTTTTCATTTCAAGGAATTAGAGAAGAAAAACTCTGAATACCAATTGATCATTTAATCCAATTCAGAAGTTACATTTGGTGATCTTGTAACTGTAAATTATTGTGGGGAGAGGCGTAAAAAATGGCAGTGAATAGAACTATCTGGTTAAAAGAATGATATAAATTTGTTTTACAATTACACTATTATCCAGGACATAAATGTTATTCCTAGAAAACTGTCTAAAGAACTATTATAATAAGATGCTTTGGGAAGTTAAAATAAGTTCACATCTACCTAAAAATAATTTTCTTATTCTTTCCACCCATTTATTTCTTCAGAAAACCAAAAGATTCCACAAATCACTTACAACAAACTCTCCGGCTTGATATAATTATCCTCATATCCCTCATTATTTGCCTACCAAAAAATCTAACATAAGAATTAAAGGAAAGAAAGATACTACTTTCAATGTAACATCAATAAAATTAAGTCTTATTTATTAGAGTAAATGATTAATTCATATCAGAATCCAAAGCATCTATGCTGTCATATGATACACATTAATAACAGACTGAAGAAGGACAGTCCATGCTACCTGGAGAGCTCATTGATGCTCTGGGGACCTCCTGTTGAGAAACACTGATTTCACATATTCTAATAATGTAACAATCTTTAACCCATGACATAGCCCACTATTAACTAAATATATTATTCCTTTACCTTCCCCGGTCCCTCAAAGCGTTACACTGAACCTCTCTGATTGGAGCACACTGCAAACCAGAAAAGCAGTAAGTTCAAGTTAGGGTCACATGTCAGAGTCATCTGGTTTTCTTTTTTATTCCACTGTCCCATTACATTACTGTATTTTAATTTAGTTGGTTGCAGAAAGCTGAGATGACAATAATACTAGAGAAGACTTCCTCATCCAGATAATAACATCAGCACTGTAAAACACACTTCATTAAAAACAACACACACAACAATATGCTTCCAAGTGTCAGAGATGAAATAGCTACACAATTACTTTTGACTCATTTTCCACATTTCCCCTCTCTCAGTGGACTGCCTAATCTCCATAAGGTGTTCATTTCCTGTTTCACCCAGCAACCACCTTCTGCATTTTTATTTTGTTGATTTCTGCTGCCTAAAATTTCCATGGGGATTCCTCATTTTAAAACACACTCTTTGCTCTCACTCCTGAACAGAGCCCCATTAGCACGGCTGCCTGTGCCTTGGATTACAAGAGGCACTGAAGTTAATAGCTTCCCATGGTCCTAAGGGAGTGTATGAAACAAGGATTGTCCTGGCCAGAGCATCTAGAGTTAAAACTATGGGCTAGAGCATAGAGTGTCAGATTACTTAATAGCATTTGCAGAAACTGAACATCCCTTTTGCTCTCCTAATTCAATTCAAAAAATATTTATTGAGTGTTTACACAATACAAGGCTCTCGGTAAGACAATGGAATAAATTTCATGCCAAGTAAGATGCAGTTTCTACACTGAAAATATTTCAGACAAGAAAAAGACAAATAACTCTAATACATCACTTGTATCACTGGGTTGTTGTTAAAATGAAATGAGAACATATATAAACATAATTCATTTCTGAGATACTATATAGAAAGAATTGTTCATAGGATTACAAAAGACTATGACAGTCCATCAAACTATGGGGATTTAAGAGAGACTTTACGAGGAAAGTTTTAGATAATAACGGAAGAGCTTTATGTACAACCACAATTAGGTTATGAACTGAGAGGGCACTGGGATAACTCTAAAAAAGTAAGTAGCGGGCCAGGCTGGGAACTGTTTAACTATTTGAACATGCTCTACATTCCTTTTAAGAATAAGGGTTTCAGCATTCGCTAAACTGATAGGTTCTAAAACACAGACACTTACTCGACTCATTAGCAGATATTAGGCAGTAAACTCCCTGAGTAGTTGAAGTAAGAAACAAGCCTTCAGACCTGCAACAGTTTTTTTTACCCAGTGCTCTGGGAAACTTCATTAGTCCTTTCCACTTACACCAATGACTGAAAGACGATGTACCTCGTGGCATTACTACAAAAAGAAATCTAGTACTATTCTACTGGGTTGCATTTTTAATTTTCCTTAACCTTTTCTTAGGCCCACCTTTCCTTTTAGCACCTAGAATTAGAAAGAAAAAAAAAATTACATGGCTGCCTGGAATTACTGTTGCAAAGCTCAATGTATACATAATAGTAGGTGCAAAATTTTATTGAGCATCTTCTGTGTGCCAAGCACTGTGCTTCATTTAAACCTCATGATAATCTAGTGGCATAGATATTATACCAGGTGAACCAAGACTCAGAGAGGACAACCTTTCCCCAGTTGCTCAGTGATTAGAGGTGAAGTCCCAACATAACTTCAAAGACTTAAGTGATTAAAAAACAAAAACAAACTCTGCCTAGTTTAAATAAATTGAGGAAAGAGAGAAGAAAAGAGAGGCATTTTGCATTGTACCTTTTAGAGGAAAAACAAATGTTAAGTGAACCAACTGATAAATGAGATTTAAATAATTAACATTTTCAATAAGAACACGGTGACTCCGCTTAATATATAGGAATTCACATCATGGCATTTTTCACCAGTGAGCTTCCCCTAAACCAGGAAAGGGGTATTTCAGTCTCATATATAGTCCCTTTTTGATAAATATACTTCTTCCATCTCCTAAATGCTTGCTTAAAAGTACTACACTTAACAATTGGACCATCTTCTGGGCTTGATTCCCTCAGGGGGCCAGATCAACGTGAAGGCTTAGTTAACTTATTTGACCTTACTTCATCTTTCAACCTCTTTCTCCATTTGTGAAATGAAGGGGTGACTCATACGACCTAATAATATTCTGACTGGTTTTAAAACACAACGTTTACAATGCTGCATGTACAGAAACATTTTTTTTCATCTTTATTTTTGTTCCACGGTGCACCCTTAGGTAGTTATAATGGAGCTGTACTATAGACATTTGGGAAAGTTTTCACATGAACAGAGATCTTTCAACTTAGGCCACACTCCTGTAATCAAGTAGAAAACCTGAAAGAACTAATAATTTTATCCATTTCAGCTGTATTAGTCACACTGAAAAATATTTGTTTGATTATACTTTTAAGGTGCACAGCAAGAAAAAATAGAAAACCAAAGCATTTGGTTCACCCTCTGCCTCAAGTCATCACAATCATTGTTCAATATAAAGGTCTGAGGTCTGAGTTCCTGACTACTTTAAATGCCAGCATCTGAGCAACAACATATAATAAAATGAAGATGAAGGTGACAAAAAATGTTCTAATTTATAGGATAAACAGTAGAAGAGTTGAAAATTAAGGCCACATCACTTAAGCCTAAGCATCATGTGAAAATCTCCCACTTCTGGAAGGAGGCCATCAGATTTAATTGGACGCCATGAAAGTAAACATGCTAATTTAGTGAAAACAGCGACTACTTCTGAACTCTCCACATTAAAACAGCTTGATTACAAACAGAAGCTGAGAATGTTTTTAGGAAAGAATCTAGAATTTTTAATATAAGATGTGTCAACAGGTGTTTAAGTATGCCTAAAGCAGAGAAGAATAGCAATGAGGAGTCAGAATTACAGTCTGAAAAATTTAGGTTTTCAATACATGCTAATGAAATCCCAAGGGTCAGTCACTATTTCTATAGAGAATCTGCTACTTATGCAAATAAAATTCAAAGTATTCTCACTGATTCAAGGAGACACCATTAGAAAAAATTCTCATTCATTTATTAACAGGTCAATGTGGCCAGGCCAAGAGGTAGGCTGAAGGAATACAGAGATAGGGCATCAGTCTGATCACTGCCACTCGGCAAATTCCTTTGTCCCTTCCCTCCTGGCAAAATGCAACCTGGTTATGCTGAAGGGGAAGCTCCATAAACATCCAGACATGCCAAAGTGGCTGCAAGGTGGCTCAAGTCACAGGCCTGGGGATCTGTCTCGCCAGCTCCTTTATGTATAAGTATGCATGATGGCCATATGCACCCCAGTCACAAAAAGGTGGCAGATCATTAAAACTGACCATTCCTTCTCTCATGAGCATGAGATCCACATGCAATGACTACAATCTGGGCCCATTATTGTCTGATTTTGGATATATCACAATGTCTTTGTACTCTAGAATTTGTTTCTAAAAGAAATCAGAACCAATAGGGTTAAAAAAGCAATTCCTGGGGTTTTAGAAGATCTTCCACAGGAATAAACATAAGCACAAAAAAATCCACAAAATGGGAAAAGCAGCACTACCATTTCTCTTGGTTCCAATAATTCCACTACAGAAAAATAGCTGACCAGCTTTTAGAGATCTGTAAAAACCTTGTCAGGGACAGGCCAGGAAGTTTCAAAAGTGCCTGCCAATTTACACCACTCCCTATTTCTCCTTCTGAAAATAAAACAAAAAATTTCAGACATCTTTTGAGGGCTTGAAAAAGCCAAATGCTCTGACCAGCTATGTCGTAGCTCAATCTATTGAGCTAGTCTATTCTGAATGTATTACCTAACAAGACGGTTAAGTAGCACAACAACAATGACCAACACATTTCATTTCAAAAATCACTTTAAAACCTACTTTTCAGTCCTCAGTGAAAAAAGAAATAAGGGGTAAAAGAACATTGCAGCTGGACTCTGGCTACATTCCTTCGTGTTTTGTGGTCTGAGCCTCAAAATGAAATGCAGCAAAGATTTCAGAGTTTCCCTTTACAGTGTGCAGGTGCACAAGTAATGGTTTAGGCAAGGCATCAGTCCAGACCTGGGCTTCAAACAGACCAGACAAAGGAAAAAACTAGTTTTTGGTGTTTTTTTCCCCCTTCTAGCAAAACTAGCTAAATAGAGCTTTGAACCCTAATATATCACATTCCAAAAGCCAGATGAAACAGGTAATCAGAGAGGGCAGAGGCCGAGGATTCCTAGGCCTATTACAATAAGCATAATTTATCCAATGAGTCATTTAATTCCTATTTTCCCATGAAGACCTGATTCCACCTAATACCCTGGAAAGGTTCACATGAAAATCGACACACTCAGGAGAAAAGAAAACCATGTCTAATCTGCTCTTTCAGTCATCCAGGCTAATAACCGAGAGGCTGATTCAATCAACAAGCATAATCAATAAATGTATTTGTATTTAGATATTTATTTACACATCTATGTTGTTCCAAAATGGATCTGAAGTGCTTTCCTGCCCAGTGAAAATATTTGATAGTTCATAAAATCTAAGACAGCATCAACTGTGAACTGCATCATTAACTTATGTACCACTAAGAAAAGATAAATGCTATCAATCATGCCATTAATTGTAAGATGTATCTCATTTTTAGCAATATTAAAATGTCAAAAGTATTTACGTTAGAATCAATAAAATACAATTTGTGTTTCAGTGAAAAGGGGAAGATAGAGGTATAATATAAAATTCGTTCACTAAAAAGCAATTCCTGTGGTTCTCCTGGCTGCCAAAGAAAAAAATGAGTAACGTAATCACCACAATCTCGCTGGCCTTCCCACATTGCTTCGGAAAATCAATCAATAAACAAATCATCACTACTACTCACACTGGCGCATACTACTTGGAGTGCTCACACGTTAAGCTGCTCCTTCACAGATTAAAGTGCGCTGCTGATCTGGAGAGAGAGTATTTATCATTTCGAGGAGCACCCCTCCTTCAAGCTCTCAAAGTGATTTTCCTACATAACTAATATTTTAAGGCAGAGCATCATGCACAATTTGATAAAAATCTGGAGAGATACTTAATTTTCTTAATATGGAACCTACAGAAGGTTGGGAGGCATTCTCCACAAAACTACAAGGTCATCTCTGTGAAAGACATATCTGGTTATGGTATTCTCCTCCTCTTAAAATTACCTAGGGGTCCCTTCATCCCTTACAAGTAGTGTTTTTCATCATTACACAAACAAATGGGATGGAGTCAGCAAAAATGGTACAGTAAGTAGATCAAAGGACTTGTCCCTCTAGAGAAACATTGAAAAAAAAAAATCAAGCAAAAACTGTCAGTCAAAGGCTTACAACAACTGCCTGAACAATGAATCAAGAGAAAGGAAACTCAAAATCAGAAGGAATGCTTTGCAGCATTTTTACTTATCTTGTCCTTAACCCCCTCTCCAGCTCAGCAGCGGTCTTAAAGACAGCAGCCTGCCCTTGTGGGGCCCTGACCCCTGGTTCTTAAGGGAGCAGAGCAGATCTTATTCTAAAAAAATTTGGGTTGGTTTGTCCTAACTTGTCTGGGGGCGACCTGCAGGACTAATGCAAGGTACTTGCCTTTGTTTTGCCTAGTCAGAACTCACTCAGTGAGGAAAAGCAGAAGACACTGCTCAAGAAGTAAGGCAAACCAACAAACCCCATAGCCTCCTTGTGCAAAAGATTAAGGTTGAGACACACAACAAACTGTCTAAAGTCTGGGAGGAAAAGCTGGGGAGAGTTTCTTTGAGAAATTAGTGTATTCAAAAGTACCCACACACACTGGGGAATCAGAAGTTACAGTGGGAATGTAAGTTGGTGCAGCCACTGTGGAAAACAGAATGGAGGTTCCTCAGAAAACTAAAAATAGAATTACCAAATGATCCAGCCATCCCACTCCTGGGCATATATCCAGAGAAAAACATGGTTTGAAAAGATACATGCACCCCAATGTTCATCACAGCACTGTTTACAATAGCCAAGTCATGGAAGCAACCTAAATGTCTATCGACAGATGAATGGATAAAGAAGATGTGGTACATATATACAATGGAATATCAGCCATTAAAAAGAATGAAATAATGCCATCTACAGCAACATGGATGAACCTGGAGATTATCATACTAAGTGAAGTAAGTCAGAGAAAGACAAATATCATGATATAGCTTATATGCGGAATCTTTAAAAACTGATACAAATGAACTTATTTACAAAACAGAAACAGACTCACAGACTTAAGAGAAGGAACTTACGGTTACCAGGGAAGAAGGGTGGAGGGAGGGATAGATTGGGAGTTTGAGATTGACATGTACGCACTGCTATATTTAAAATAGATCACCAACAAGGACCTACTGTATAGCACAGGGAACTCTGCTCAGTATTCTGTAATAACCTAAATGGGAAAAGAATTTGAAAAAAGAATAGAGACATGTATATGTATAACTGAATCACTCTGCTGTACACCTGAAACTAACACAACATTGTTAATCAACAATATTCCAATATAAAATAAAAATTTTTTTAAATTAAATTAAATTAAAAAATTTAAAAAATAGAAAAGAAGTTACGTACATACTCAGAACAGAATGCACGCTTAGAAAACACCTGAGAAGACCCTAGGCTTTCACCTCTGGCTGACTGCTAGGCTTACTGCAAGAAGTGAAGGCTAAGGACTTCTGGTTGAAATGAAAGGACACTACACGGTTACTGAAAGCTGGACAAAGAAATAAAGATCTCCAGTGAAGGTAACTACCTACACAGGTAAATTTAAAAGACAGTATTATGGGCACACAATGTATAAAGATGTCATTTGTAACAATAACAACATAAAGGTGGGGAGACAGAGGTATAGAGGAGCAGAATTTTTACGTACTACTGAAGCTAAGTGGGTATCATTTCAAACTAGATTGTTATAGGATGCTAATTATAATCCCCAGAGTCACCAATAAGAAAATATCTTAAATACACTGAAAAAGAAATGAGAAGGGAATCAAAATGGTACATTACAAAAAATCAATTAAGAAAAAAAAAAGAGGCAGTAATAGAGGAAATGAGGCACAAAAAAGGTATAAGAAATATGGAAAACAAAATGCAGAAGTAAATCCTTCCATACCACAAATTATGTTAAATATTGTATAAGTAGATTAAACTCTCAGTCAAAAGGCAGAGATTGGCAGAAAGGATTTAAAAAAAAAAATGATCCAACTATATACTGCCTACAAGAGACTCATTTAATTAATTTTTTGTTTTTTAATTTTTATATTTTTGGCCTTACCACGGGGCATGCAGTATCTTAGTTCCCCGACCAGGGATCGAACCTGTGACCCCTGCAGTAGAAGAGCAGATTCTTAACAACTGGACCCCCAAGGAAGTCCCTGCAAGAGACTCATTTTAGATCCAAAGATACAAATAGGTTCAAAATGAAAAGATGGGAAAGATATTCCCAAATACAGTAACCAAAAGAGAGCTGGGAGGCTATCCGAATATCAGACAAAATAGTCTTTAGGTCAAAATTGTTACAAGAGGCAAAAAAGTTCATTATATAATGATAAAAGGGTCAGTTCATCAAGAAGAAATAGTAACTCAAAACATACGCACTAAACGAGAGCCCCCAAGTAAAAGAAGTAAATGTTGACAGAATTGAAGGAGAAACAGTCCTACAATAATAGCTGGAGAGCTTAATACTCCACTTTCAATAATGGACAGCATATATAGACAGAAGATCAATAAGGACATATAAGACTTGACAACACTATAAACCAACTAGACCTAACAGACATATATAATAGAACACTGCATCTAACAATATTCTACACATTCTTCTCAAATGCATGTGGAACATTCTCTAGGATAGACCATATATTAGGCCACAAAACAAGTCTTAATAAATTAAAAAATTCTGAACTCATACAAATTATCTCTCTATCACAATGGAATTAAACTAGAATTCAATAACAGAAGGAAAACTAGAAAATTCACAAATATGTGAAAATTAAACCCTTTTAAACAACCAATGGGTTAACTGAAGAAATCACATGGGAAATTAGAAAATACTTTGAGAGGAAGGAAAATAAAAATACAATATGTCAAAATTTATGAGATGTGGAAGTTTAAAGGTATAAACACTGACATTAAAAAAGAGAGCTCTCATATCAGTAACCTAACTTTACATCTAAAGGAATAGAAAACAAAACCCAAAGCTAGCAGAATGAAAGAAATAATAATGATTAGAGTAGAGATAAAAGAGACGAAAACAACAGAGAGAATCAACAAAACCAAAAAGTCAATTCTTTGAAAACATCCATCAAATCTTCTTATTCTAGCTAAAAGTTTTTAGCTACAATAAGAAAATAAAAAAGACACAAACAACTAAAATCGGAAATGAAAATAGACATCATTAAAGACCTTACAGAAATGAAAGGGATTATAAAAAATACTGTGAACAACTGTCACCAACAAATTAGATAACCTAGATGAAATGGTCTTGTTCTTAGAAGCACACAAATGGTATAAACTGAGTCAGGAATATGTAAAAAATATGAAGAGGCCTATAATAAGAAATTGAATCACTAATCAAAAACCTCCCAACAAAGAAAAGTGCAGAACCACTTGGCTCCACTGGTAAATTCTAACAAACATTTAAAAGAAGAATTAACAGCAATCCTCAAACTCTTCCAATAAAGTAGAAGAGAAGGGAACACTTACTTCATAATGCTTTCTATGAGGCCACTATTACTCTGACAGAAAAGCCATGCAAGAAAACTATAGACCAATATTCCTTATAAATATAGATGCAAAAATCCTCAATGAATTGCTAGCAAACTGAAGCCAACAGCTTATTAAAAGGTCCTCTTTGCAGAAATAGAAAAGATGATCTTCAAATTCATGTGGAATTGCAAAGGGCTCTGAATAGCCAGAAAAGTACTGAAAAAGAACAAAGTTGGAGGATTCACAATTCCCAATTTCAAAACGTATTGTGGAATTGATATAACAATAGACAAATGAACCTGTGGACTAGAACTGAGAGTTCAGAAATAATCTATGGCTAACTGATTTTCAACAAGTGTGCCAAAGCCATTCAATGAGGGAAGAATAGTCTCTTTAACAAATGATGCAGATACAGCTGGATATCCTAATGTTAAAGAATGGAGTTGGACCCCCTAAGCCATAACATATACAAAAATTAACCCAAAGTGGGTCAAAGACCTACATATGAGAGATAAAATGATAAGACTATTTCAAGAAAACAAAGGGGTAAATCTTCATGACCTTGGATTTAGCAATGGATTTTAGATATGAAACCAAAAGCTCTAGAAACAAACACACACAAAAAAGATAAATTAGACCTAATGAAAATCTGAAACTTTTATGCATCAAAGTACACTATAAAGAAAGTAAAACAACTATTTTAATCTCCTCTTATTCACCCCATTGATAAGAGACCCCTAGGGTCATGGGGATGGTTGAACACTCAACATCTGACACTGGACATATGAGATTAAAAGCAGATTACTAGTCACACATACTCAAATCCCAGGGGAGGAGGACACCGCATGCCACGCAGGCTCACATAGGGTTACACTTGAGAAGAGAGTGAACAACCAGGAGCTATGGGTGGCAGGCTCTGTAGTATGAAAAGGACAGAGTGATGATGATTGGTTCCCAGGGGAGGATGTGATTGGTTTGTTTCCATAATTACCCATCTGGCAAGGAACTGAAATTCACTACTCAGGAATAAGCAGAGACTACCTAGACCCCTGAATAAAGAGAGTTGTTTGGATAGGGGGCCTGATCCACGGGAGCAGAGTTGGGAGGGACTGTTCAAGGCCCTCCTGGTTTCACCAGATATCCAGGCAGCACATAATACTGACCTTAATTTTAGGCCTTAAACTGTAACAACAACCTAGAGAATGGGAGAAAATACTTGCAAATGATTTATCTGATAAGAGTCTAGTATGCAGAATATATAAAGAAGTCTTACAACTCAACAAAAACAGGAACAACCCAATTAAAAATATGGGCAAGAGGTGAGGGAGATTAACAGGTACAGACTCCCAATTACAAATTAAATGAGTCACGGGTTTGAATTGTACGGTGTGGGGAGTATAGTCTTAATTATGTAATATCTTCGTATGGTGACAATAATTAGACTTACTGTAGTGATCATTTTGAAATGCACAGAAAAATCAAATCACTATGTTGTTACCAGGACATAGTGTTGTAGGTCAACTGTACTTCAAAAACAAACAAACTCATAGGAAAAGAGATCAGATTTATGGTTACCAGAGGCGGAGGGGTAAGGGGTGGGGAGGAAATTGTATGAAGGCAGTCAAAAGGTACAAACTTCCAGTTATACGATAAACAAGTACTAGGGATGTAACATACAACATGATTGATATAATTAATACCACTGAATGTTATAAATAAAAGTGGTTAAGAGAGTAAGTCCTAAGAGTTCTCATCACAAGGAAAAAAATTTTTTTCTATTTCTTTAATTTTTTTTCCTATATGAGATGATGGGTGTTCCCTAAACTTACTGTGGTCAGCATTTCATGATGTATATAGGTCAGTCATTATGCTGTACACCTTGAACTTTTACGGTGCTGTATATCAATTATATCTCAATAAAACTGAAAGGAAAAAAAACAGGCTGAAAATCTGAGTAGGTATTTCTCCAAATAAGATATACAAATGGCCAGCAAGAACATGAAGAAATGTTCAACATCATTAGTCATTAAGGAAATACAAATCAAAAGCACAATGATATGTATACCACTTTATACCAGGGAATGTAAGCTGGTGTAGCTGTTGTGGAAAACAGTTTGGTGGTGCCTCAAAAAGTTAAACATAGAATTACCATATGACCCAGCAATTCCACTTCAAGTTATATGCTCGAAAGAACTGAAAATGGATACTCAAGCAAATACTTGTACATGAATGATCATAGCCAAAAAGTGGAAATAACCCAAATGCCCATCAACAGATGAATGCATAAACAAAATGTGGTATATACATTCAATGGAATATTATTCAGCCATAAAAGTGAAGCACTGATTGTGCTCAATGTGAATACACTGAAAATATTAGGCTAAGTGAAAGAAACCCTAAACAAAAGGTTACATGTTGCAAATGATTCCAGTTATACGAAATATCCAGAACAGGTAAATCCATAGAGACAGAAAGCAAATGGGTGGCTGCCAGGGACTGAAGAAAGGGGTTACTGGGTAGGAGAACAGGGAGTGACTACTTAATAGATACAGGGTTTTCTTTCAGGGTGATGAAAATGTTTTGGAACTAGATAGAAGTGGTGATTACATAACACCATGAAGATACTAAATGCTACTGAATTGTACACTTTAAAAAAGTTATGTTATGTGAATTTCACCTCAATTTTTTAAAAAGAGGAAAGAAACCATACTCATGTCCCCTTCTGTCAAACATATGTATTTCAGGCTCTCTTTAAATAAAAGGTTTTGAAATTGAAAATAATACTTGGGCTATAAATTAATCAATGCCTTTGAAAAGGAACTGAATAAAACTATACATGTGCTCCCTGCCCTCCACTTACAAGCCCTACCAGATATAGTACTAAATTCTTCCACTGATGCCCACCTTTCCTGCCTTTTCTCTTGCAATTTCCTAAATAGAGTGGAGGATATTTCATTTCTTCACGCCCATGAACACAACATTCCCAATCCATCAATAGAACAGTGGTTCTCAAACCTGACTGCACATTACAGTCACTTCAGGGGCTTCAGAAAAATATCTCTCATGTCTGGGCCTATCAACTGAATCAGAATTTCTGGAGGAGAGGCATTTCCATGTTTCTATGCTAGATTATTTTTATTCTGCCTTTAGTATTTCCCTTAGTATAGGTCTGCTGAGATGCATTTTCTCATTACTGATAGTCTGAAATGTCTTTATTTTGCCTTTACTTTTTTTTTTTTAATTAATTTATTTTTGGCTGCATTGGGTCTTTGTTGCTGTGCGTGGGCTTTCTCTAGTTGCGGCGAGCGGGGGCTACTCTTCATTGTGGTGCGCGGGCTTCTCATTGTGGTGGCTTCTCTTGCTGTGGAGCACGGGCCCTAGGCACATGGGGTTCAGTAGTTGTGGTGCACGGGCTTAGTTGCTCCATGGCATGTGGGATCTTCCCGGACCAGGGATCAAACCCGTATCCCCTGCTTTGGCGGAAGATTCTTAACCACTGTGCCACCGGGGAAGTCCCCTGCCTTTATTTTTGAAGGATAATTCACTGAATACAGAATTCTAAGTTGGCAGTATTGTTTTACATGCTTTAAAAATGTCACTGCATCACCTCCGGTTCCCAATGTTTATCTTAAGAAATTAGCTTTCAGCCTTATTATTGCTCTTTTGAAGCAAATCTCTTTTCTCTCTAGGTACTTTTAATATTTTCACTTTATCTCTTTGGTTTTCAGCTGTTTTACTATAATTCCCCTAAGTATGTTTGCTTTGTACTTATTTTGTGTTGTATTTAATGCTTCTTGAACTTATAGCTTGATGTCTTTTGTCAAATTTGAACTCTGTCATTATCTCTTAAAATGTTACAATTACCCTATGTGCTCTCTTCTCCCTCTCTGTGACTCCAAGTATATGTATATTAGACTTTTTATTGTGTCCTACATATGTCTAGCACTTTTCGATAAATCCATCTTTTGTTCTTGTGCCTGGTCAGGTATTTTCTCCTGGGCTATCTTCCAGTTAACAAACCCATTCTTTAGATATGTACAATCTGCTGTTAAGTCTTTTATCTTTTTCCTGGTTGTCTCTCTGACAAATCTTTAAGCATTTCATTTGGTGACTAGCGGCAACAGATATTACATGAATATTTGCAGAGTATATGATACTTGCCTCACAAAAGCAAATTAAATTTGAATGAGTCAATTTTGCTAACAATAGCAATTTTGACTACACTCTATTTAAAAGAAATGGAGCACTTTACAAAGGATATACAAAAATCACCACAATCTAGGTCACGTTTTATATTTTTAATATAGTCAATGCTTCATACTGCCTTAATGTTAAAAGAATATTTTAAAAGGATACTTACTCTCTCTCCTTTTCAGTCAGCTTGTCATTAATATTATCTTTGATTGTTGATCTAGATCCCTTATGAATTATAGGATATCTGAGGGGCACTTGTAGGAAAAAGGAAATCATTGATACCAAATGTGCAGTGTAACCAAGGGCAACAGCAATGCTTCCATCATCTCTTGCTGTAAATTCAAAAACAGAGAAATAGAAAATAACTATTTACCTTATAAATGTAGCTATGAGATCATAATAAATCAATTTCAAGAGAGATTTTATAAGAAATAATTGATAAAATATTATTCACTTATCTAAATTATATGAATTTTATAGAAATCTAAACACATTAATAAGATTTGAAATTTCATCTACTACATTTAAAACTATTTCCCAATAATTAATGTGATGAGATTAAAATTTGATATATAATCTTAAGAGTTCTTACTGCATTCAAATCTCCATTACTCTCTTTCCCAGCATTTTTAAGGGCAAAAATAATACCTGAGTCTATTATACAATGCAAAAATTAGTTTCAGAGGTTTAAACATACATCTATATTAACGTTATACATTTTACTCGTTAACAACTTTATAAGCAAAACAGTTGTACTGTTGTACTATTGTACAACATTATTAATTCCAAGGTGAAGTGAAACAACACAGTGCATCCTTATGGGGTATGTTCTCAATATTCATAAAGAGAGCATTGTTTAAGTCTGTGAAGTTTGAGATAGGATAAGGAGAAAAAATGTTTTTAATAGTAAAAGGTCAAAAACCACATTGTTCATATATATTCCATTTATGCAATTTTTGTGTGGAAGCAACTGTTGGAAAAAATACATGTCTCCTACAGTCAAACATAAGTATGTATCTTTTAAGAAGTCACAGATTTTAAGAAGTCACAGATTTTTAACTCAACATCTAGATTTCTGCTACTGCCTACCCAAGCAACAAATAATCATTCAGGTACCCAGAACTGAGGGTAACACAATAAAAAGTTTTAAGCTTGCCCCAGGGGGAAGGAAAAAGTAACTGCTTGGTATACAATATTCTTAAAATACTTTAAAAAGTTCTCTCTCTCTCTCTCTCTCTCTCTCACACACACACACACATATACATTTAACACATATCTGTAATACATCTGGCTAGAGAAAGGCTGAAATGATTGAGATGACCTTGGCTTGAGTATTTCCTGATTTTTAAGAGTAACTTTAACTTCAATTATTAGTAATATTTTCCACATTCCTCTTTTTTATATTTAAACTTGGTTATCTAAGCACTACCTTCTTACTGTAGGACCCCTACTATAGCCGTATACTACTCAGTGCATTCTCCACCCTTGACTACCAAAGCAGATTCCTTGACCATACTGTAAAAATAGGTAACTTTTATTGTACACTTTGTTTTTCTGCCAGGAATTGACCATGATGCTTTATTTCTGACAGTCATTCATTCATCAACAATTAATAAACTGGGCATGTTTTATATGCTATTTCATTCCATTTATAGGTGAATAAGGTTCAAAGAGGTTAAGGAACCTGTCCAAACTAAGACAGCTAGTATATGGGTTGACCTGACACGGATGCCTCTGTCTTTAAGCACCCTACCACACTGTCACAGAACTTTACTGTGGAGTGTAACAATTTTTAACTTCGGAGCCTAGAACACACCAAGCATATATGACACACGTGTATTATCTTAGTTTTTTCACACTTTTCTAGTAAGGGCAAAGAACACATAAAAAGTCCTTGGTAACATGTTCCCTCAAATCAAACTGATGAAAAAAAAAATCAAACAGCATTCCTTTCAACTGACTACTGGGCATGCCCGAACTGACGAGAATCCTATTTTTAGACCATGTGCTCTTGGCCCAGACTCACAGTACTACAATACTTTACTACTGTTGAAATATGTGTATCAGACTACCTTAGAGACTGAAATTACATTACATTGTAAATGCATTACATTATAATTTAATCATCGTATATAATATTAGAGCCAGGAGAAACCCTGGAAATCACTGAATCTGATGCTATCAACTTAGAAATGAGAAAAGTAAGATTCATGTGGCATAAGTGACTTAGTCAAAGCCATATAAGTAAAAACTATGAGGATGGAGTGGGAGAGAGAATTGTATCTACACCCCAGCCCCCCAAATATTTATCCCTGGAAGCACAGCTGGCATGGTGAGTTCCATCAGATGTTGCTGAATCCTGCCTCCTGCTTTCTCTAAAGAATAGGGCTTATCAAATTTAAAATATTTCTATCAGTAAAAGGACTTGGTCTTTCAGAACCTTCTTTTGAAGGGAGAGGAAAAAAAAGAGAACTTACAGTAAGTAAGCTTTTCCTTTCGTATGTGACCTGACAGAAAAGGATTTGAAAACTTCCAAAAATCAGAAGGCCTCTTAGTTAGCCTGCCCAAAATAGGTCAAATGCAAACTATAGTTTAAAAAATCTATCCAATGCTAAACTCTCAAGCATCTCCAGTTTTCCGTATTACTAAAAGGGTAATACTAAAGAATTAAGTTTGCCTATTTCGAGGACTACATCCACATATATATTAAAAGAACGGAAACTGGTCTTCTAACATCACCTCCTTTCAATAATCAAAACAATTTTGTGGGTTTCCCTGGTGGCACAGTGGTTAAGAATCTGCCTGCCAATGCAGGGGACACGGGTTTGAACCTGGTCCGGGAAGATCTCACATGCTGCGGAGCAACTAAGCCCGTGCGCCACAACTACTGAAGCCTGCGCACCTAGAGACCGTGCACCGCAACGAAGAGAAGCTACCGCAATGAGAAGCCCGCGCACTGCAACGAAGAGCAGCCCCCGCTTGCCGCAACTAGAGAAAGCCTGCGCCCAGCAACGAAGACCCAAAGCAGCCAAAAATAAATAAATAAAATTAATTAAAAACAAAACAATTTTGCTTAAATTTAAACATAAAAGGGCATCTCTAAGAGAATCCTATATATGTACATCAAAAACCAAAAAGAAATAGCAAAAACTGAAAACTGGCTAATACTGGAAATCAGTTTTGATTCTAGTTATTCACACTCACCATTGTTTCCACCACAAGACTCCCCACTCCACCCATTAAAAACCCTAGGTTGTTTCCCATTCCAGGCCATAGTGCTCCGTCACAGCCTCGCAGTTAAACACCGTGGTGTTGGATTTCCAATATTGAAGCTTTACATTAAAAAGCATTTTAAAAGGACCACGGGTAAGGCATTACAGGGCCCAAGGGTATTCCAATACCCTCAAAAGGAAAACCACCTCCTGGTAGGGAAGTCACTTTCATCACCCCAAGACCACTGAACCTCCAGTGGGAAAATGTGAGCTCATGTGGTTAATTATGGCTATTGCTGGCCACGAAACCTCAGATGTCACATTCTGTTGCCAATCACTTTAGCTAAAAAAACCAAAAGGTTTAAGGTTTCCAGCATTCCAAGATCTAAAAGACTTTTTACCTGCCAAAGCCAAAACCTGGCTCTCTGGGGTGTGCTTTTCCAGTAAGCATTAATGACGCCCCTAACACCTAATGCAGAGCAGAGGCTTGTATTCCTTATGCTGCTCTGGAGGTTAGAAAGGTCACAGATGATAGGTTTGTTGGTGAAAAGAAGTTAGAGGGGGAGTGGGAGGGTTCAGGGAGGAACAGGAATAAACTGTAGACTCAGGTAAGCGAAAAAGCCCTTATTAAAACAATGTTTTAAGGGGCTTACAAGCAAAACAAAATTCTGCAGTTTCCTCATAATAAATATTTCTGGTTTGTTTTTTAAATTTATTTATTTTTTATTTATTTATGGCTGTGTTGGGTCTTCGTTTCTGTGCGAGGGCTTTCTCTAGTTGTGGCAAGCGGGGGCCACTCTTCATCGCGGTGCGCGGGCCTCTCACTATCGCGGCCTCTCTTGTTGCGGAGCACAGGCTCCAGACGCGCAGGCTCAGTAATTGTGGCTCATGGGCCCAGTTGCTCCGCAGCATGTGGGATCTTCCCAGACCAGGGCTCGAACCTGTGTCCCCTGGATTGGCAGGCAGATTCTCAACCACTGCGCCACCAGGGAAGCCCCTGTGGTTTGTTTTTTAAATGTAGGTATCTACTCGGGGGGGCAGTAATTTTTATAATAATTAAATCTTTTATGTAATTGTTATGATAATAGATTCCACAAACCCACAATGGCCATGACAACATTATAAATTCATTCAAATGTCCCTTTGACTTACATGTTGGACAAACTACTAATACTCAAATGCATCCAAGTACAATAAGTGATCTAAAAGCTCTTACCATCCTGCCTTCCCAATCACTGAGGCAGCTGATTTGGTAAGGAACCATCCACCCACTGATCCAGACAGGACAAAATATTTAAGACTCTAATCATTGCCACAGCATCTATGGAATGATTCCATGTTCTCAATGAGACACTGTTTGACATATGGACTCTCCTTTCCAAGAAATCATGCCTGCATGAAGGGATACAGACACAGAAGGAAATCTGGGTCTCATTACCATGAAAGGCTCTCGTGTTATGGATTACTTAAAAACACACACAAACAGTTTTCTTTTTTTTTTATTTTGGATGAGAAATGTCTCAGTCAATGGAACTCAAATGAATACCCTTCACTGGACAAGTTTCTCCCGTTGTGTCCCAGTCTCTCTGGAATATTCTAACTGAAACTTACCCAGTTAGAAGAGTAGAAGAGCACAGTAAGTGTTGGGTCACTATGGAGGAGTTTCCCAAACAGTATCAAGCCATACAATGTAAAGTCTATCCCAGCAAAGTCTCATGAATGTAACAGAATAACCGGTTTAGAGTTCTGTCACTAGAGTCTTACTAAGAATGCAGCTGCTACAGAACACTAAAAGTTGTCAGAAGTCTGGAAGAGGTTATTATTCAAAACAAGGAAGAAAACTGCATCATGACAGGAATAATATGGACCTTAAAATCAGGCTGACCAGGGATGATTTTAGCTCTGCCAGTGGCTAGTATGAGTCTTCGGAAAAATTAACTAATCTTTCTGAGCCGCAATTTTCTTGTCTTAAAAAAAAAAAAAGTTGAGTATAATTCTTTCCCTCACAGAAGGAATTAATTCTCACAGTGGTGAGAATTAAATAAACAAGACAGCATCAAGTATGATGTTCCACGTTACCATATTCCTACTCACCGAACCTAAAATGTCCCATCCTTCTTTCAACAGCAGAATACTATTTCATCTTTTAAAATACCTCAGGCATCATCTTCTCTATAAAGATTTTCCTGATTCCCTCCTGATAGACCTGGTTATTCCCACTCTCTGAGTCCCAGGTACCGGTATAAACTTCTAAGTGCCTGGTTAACCTCAAGTGGACTGAAGTTTCACAGAGGTAGGATCAATGCCTTGGTTACCTTTGTACACTCCCAGCACCTGACACCGTAAATGACACACACACAAGGCACTCAGTAAATTTAGTACATGGAAGTGCCTTACAGAATGCCAACGTAAGATTTTCAAGTCCAATATTACCATATGTGCTTCTTAAAATTTCTGATTCCTAGGAGTCATGGGAAGTAAACAGGGCCTTAGAGTAGAATGAAATATTTATTTCACTTTATCTCCCATTTCATTTTTTTAGCAGTAAAAACTGCACTTGAAAGCTAAACTAACTCTGTTAAGGGAAGAAGAAATGTATTCAGCTTGTTGGGCATACTAAGTATAGATAGCAAACAAAAGCTAGGAAATAAATCACCTCCAGAAAACAAAAATAGAATCAAGAAACATCCCAGAATGAATTAAGGTGATACTCCAATACCGATAGCCCTGCTTCTCTTGTTGCCGCCTCTCAAATCATTCTGTATTTAGCAGCCAGAGTGACTTTTAAAAAACATAGATCAACTCATATCATCCCCCCTCTTGAAGCCCTTCAGGGCTTTCCCACTCCACTGAGAATAAACTAGAAACTCCTTCCAGTGGCCTCAAGGCCCTGGCTGACTCTCTTACCTCTTCTGATGGAACTCTTCCCTTTTCTCACTATGCTCCAGCCACACAGGGCTGCTCTGGTCTTTTCTGTCCTTCCTTCCTTCCTCTCTCTTGCAACTAATTCCAATTACATTTATTGAGTGCCTTCTATATGAAAAGCCCTTTCAAATGCAATCTCAGTCAATCATCACAATGAACTTAAGATGTAAATATTACCTCATTTTACAGGTGAAGAAATTAAGCTCTGAGAGATTACATGATCTGCCCAAAATACAGGTATCTTCTCCCATGCCCCTCACTCTGAATTTTTCAGATATATCAAGCCCATTCCTCCGTATCCTCCATCATGACCGCTCCCTCTTCTAGGAATGCTCCTCCCCCAGCTGTAGTGTAGTTGGTACCTTTCAGCCTTCAGATTTTGGGTTAAATGTTTCTCCTCAGACAGGTCTTCTCTGACTGCTTTATCTACAGTAGGTTCCACTATTCTCTAAGATAGTGTATTCATTTATTAAACACTTTTTAAATACTTATTTTCTTGTTTATTGCCTGTCTCCCTCAATAGGTTGTATGCTCCATGAAAGAAGAGAATATATTTGCTTTTTCCATCGTTATATCCTCAAAACACAGCACAGTGTCTGGCATTCAGGTGCTCAACTGATATTTTTTTCAATAAATGAATATTCTGTATCCCTGCAACCTGACACAGGGCTCAAGGTACTTAATAGGTTTATTAAATAAATGAATGAATGAAAGAATGGGGGAAAAGATGTGTCATGAGCTTCAAGACACCATAACATAAAAGTAACACCTAAAATTAACACCAAAGCACATCTGTATGACTTACAGAGATTAGAGGGAACACTGTACAATGGAAACCAGACAAATTCCAGCAAGATCATTACTTAGCTTTGTGGTCTCATGCAAGTCACTAAATAGCTCATTTACACATTGTAAAATGAGATTATACCACCTTCCTTATAGGTTTCTTTTGTGTGTGTTCAGGAGGATTAAAGATAAGGCAAAATGTCTTGCTCTTAAATAAAATCTTAACAATCATGTAAAACAGGTAGTACATGAACTAATGTGCTCATACTATCAATTAGAAAATCAACTCAAAGCTTAGATGACTTGCTCCAAAATAGATGGTTTCTAGAAGGGGAACCAGGACTCAAATATAGGTCTTCCCATTCCTGTTTTAATCACTCTTCCATTTTTTTTTAAATTTATTTTTTATTGAAGTATAGTTGAATTACAATGTTGTATTAATTACTGCTATACAGCAAAGTGACTCAGTTATACATATATTTACATTCTTTTTCATATTCTTTTCCATTATGGTTTATCACAGGATACTGAATATAGTTCCCTGTGCTATACAGTAGGAACTTGTTGTTTATCCATTCTGTATATACCAGTTTGCATCTGCTAATCCCAAAATCCCACTCCTCTCCCCCGTGGCAACCACCAGTCTATTCTCTGTGTCCCTGATTCTGTATCTGTTTCATAGCTAGGTTCATTTGTATCACTCTTCTTATGTCCCAACTACTTGTTGTAAGTCTTGTTGTAAAGGACAAAGGAGGTAATATATTAAAACAGTCTTAAATGCTAAAGGGCCACAAATAACATTTTCTTTATAGGGAAATGGAAGAAAGTCCCAATCAGAACTAGTAACGCTTTCTTCTTGAATAACTTATTCCCAAATAGATTAATGTGCTAGCTTTGGGAATAATCTACACAACTACTTAATAGTCCTCAAAGCATTGTTTATATTAGGAGAAAAGAACCTACTTTGCTAACAATAAAAGTAATCTTTCTAACCAATATGCCAAATAATATAAGTTCTTTTCTTTGGCATACTGGTAAAGGGATTAGGAAAAATATTTTTAAATATAGCAATTACTATGAATCATATCTATAAAATCTTTAATGTAAATTTATTTTAGTTAAAAGAGCACAGAAATGACAGTACAACAAGTTTAACCTACGGGGGTGGGAATGTCACAAAATTAAATTTTCAAATACATTTTACGTCAGCAGAAATACAGTTTTCTAAATAGAACAAATTAATGTTTATTGCTTTGTTCCCAACACAAATTTTTCATGAAAAATCAAACCAAAAGGACAGGGATATTATTAGTATTCTTGAGAATCCTACTGTCTGATTTTCTTAAAGCCCATTCAAAAATTATTTTCTTTTAACTTTCAAATAGAAAGTTCAACAATTTTTTTGTTTTTTCATGATTAGACCAAATATCCTCTTAAGCCTTCCATCAGGGAATCTGACTCTATATACTTACAATTGGGAAGGGACAGAAGGTCCAGAAACCCTTCCGGATAAAGTGCCAGGCAACCAACATTTCAAGATCTCTCTCTTTTTCCCTGCAACATACCCATATATTATACCAAATCTTTAGAAGTAAAAGAAATAAAATACCTTGGAAGTCCTCAGAATTAGGCAACTTGACACCACATACAAAGTAATCCTTATGCTCATTCTGTAAATACAACCAAAGAATGAAATTAATTTTGTTTACGTATAAAGCAAAGAAGCTCTAAATCTAAAAAATTTACATCAGTATTAATTCAAAGACAATACTGTCATAGACTCAAAATATTAACCTAATTGTTGAAGCTGAATGATGAGTACATGATGATTTATTATACTATTCTGTACATTGATATACACTTCAAACTCTCTATACTATAAACATTTAAAACATCATATCTAAGCAAAAAACTGTCAAATTTTAATCATAAAACTATCGTTTGACCAATTCATAGCTATAAATGAAAAATTTTAAGTAGAATTAACAAGATTCTGTGAGCAACCTAAAATCCTATTAGGTTTCCTCTCAGAAAATTAGTTTTTTAAGTCTCTTTTCATTAAAAAGAAAACAAACCCACCAAATTTAGCAGATTTAGTTCTCTAAAACAAATCCTAACCAGTTACACTTGTATTTACTCTAAGAAACCAGATTCAGAAACTTAATATCCTGACAGTTACCTCAGGAATATCTTAAGTAATACTAATAAATATAAATTAATTAGCCGTTATATTTTTAAAGCAATGTATGTGTATCTGCATCTATGTGTCAGATATGGTGAAAGTTGATAATTTGGTTGAGTGAAAAGGTCCTAAAGAAACCAGAAATAATTTGGCATTCTTTCAGATGAAGATGAGTGCACCCCACCACCAAATTGATAGGAAAAAATCAAATGGTGGAACCTAATGACAACTAATCCCAAACCTACTTTTTTTTTTTTTTTAAACATCTTTATTGGAGTATAATTGCTTTACAATGGTGTGTTAGTTTCTGCTTTACAACAAAGTGAATCAGTTATACATATACATATGTTCCCATATTTCTTCCCTCTTGCATCTCCCTCCCTCCCACCCTCCCTATCCCACCCCTCTAGGTGGTCACAAAGCACCGAGCTGATCTCCCTGTGCTATGCGGCTGCTTCCCACTAGCTATCTATTTTACATTTGGTAGTGTATATATGTCCATGACACTCTCTTACCCTGTCACATCTCACCCCACCCCCTCCCCGTATCCTCAAGTCCATTCTCTAGTAGGTCTGTGTCTTTATTCCCGTCTTGCCACTAGGTTCTTCATGACCTTTTTTTTTTTTTCCCTTAGATTCCATATATATGTGTTAGCATACTGTATTTGTTTTTCTCTTTCTGACTTACTTCACTCTGTATGACAGACTCTAACTCCATCCACCTCATTACAAATACCTCCATTTCATTTCTTTTTATGGCTGAGTAATATTCCATTGTATATATGTGCCACATCTTCTTTATCCATTCATCTGATGATGGACACTTAGGTTGCTTCCATGTCCTGGCTATTGTAAATAGAGCTGCAATGAACATTTTGGTACATGACTCTTTTTGAATTATGGTTTTCTCAGGGTATATGCCCAGTAGTGGGATTGCTGGGTAGTATGGTAGTTCTATGTTTAGTTTTTTAAGGAACCTCCATACTGTTCTCCATAGTGGCTGTATCAATTTACATTCCCACCAACAGTGCAAGAGTGTTCCCTTTTCTCCACACCCTCTCCAGCATTTATTGTTTTTAAATAAATCTTAGCTTCTGAATGAATCATGACAGACCATATGATTAAGACTAGAGCAATGAGTTTTTGCTTTGAGAGTAAATTTCAAACAGAAATCATCTTAAAAAAAATTTTTTTTTCCCCAGAAAATTTGAAACTTACCAAATCAATAGGGTAAATGTAGGAAAGCTCAGATAGTAATTGCCTGCAACGAATTGTCAACTGGGCATTAGTCTTCAGAAAGAGTTCTCTAATGAGGAAAAAAAAAGCACATTTGTTAAAAAAAACATGTTTGCATGCTTTCTAACAGTTATTTCCACCTAACTGATGCACAGAAAGATTAATGGTCTGTACTAGGCCATAGAAATTCAGAAGTAGAAGCAAGAATAATAACTAACATGAGTCCTGACCTATCACTAAATACTATCAATCAAGCTAACTATACTGAGGCCTATTTTATGTGTCCAACACCATGCTTAGAGATGTGAAACGTACAAAATCATTGACTGGGCACCTACTACTACATGCCAGGAGCTTCACAAATGGCTTTATTTAATTATTACAACAACTTACTCAGTTGATATTACTATACCCATTTTACAAACAAGGAAACAAGATTTAGAGAAGCTCAGTAAGCTGACCAAGGTCTCATTTAACCTGAGGCCAATTTGTTTTTAGGAAATATCCATATGGTATTTCCTCAAAAAAGTATTCTATTTTCATTTACAACTACAGATGTTATAACTACCTCAAAAAATAACCTGCTGCCATATTACAAAAATAACAGAATAAAAAAAGGACAAAGCAAAAAGCTGTGGCATGAGATGATGTAGCTCTTCTCTTGAACTATTTAAGAAACATGACCAACAGCTAAAATACCCGTAGAGCATATTACATGCTCAACTGTATCAACAATTAAAAAGGAGGTAATTTAGGAGAAACAGTAGGTCAAAGTGGAATCTAAAGTAGTACAATGCAAAGAGCACTGAAGACTTAAAAGGATTTAGTCCTGCTTTCCTAGTGAACTGGACAGAGTAACCTCCAGAGCTTTGCTTTCCTATCTGCAAACTGAGAGGATTAGATGATCTCCAAGGTTATTTTCAGGTTTCTCAATTGCTAAGGTTTCTTAAAGAAAAATGCAGGCTGGGATGACTTTCTAGAAAAAGTGAGTGAAGATGAGGAAAAGATCAGAGGTGGCAACAAGTTAAGCATGTGCTGGAAAAAATAAAGGGAAAAACTATTAGCATTTGTTAAATGAATGTCACGGAGCGACTGAAACTAGCTACGGTTGTATGGGGCCATTTTATTGAAGGTTATTTGACAGTGAAGCAAAACAATCACCATTGGTTCTTAAGAAGAGAAAAAATGATGGTAAAATAGTATTTCAGGAGAAGTCTGCTAGCAACATGGAGGATGAACTGAAAATTGGAGAGACTGATGTTAGAGAGAGAACCTGGGAGCTGTTGAGGTCAGCCAAGAGAGCTAACAGGAGTAAGTCTGAAGAAGTTACTGAAGAAAAACTGTAAGCTGCACTAAAGGTAGAAGACAGGAAGAGGAGGAGATGCAAACATTAAGTCACAGTGCTATGGCCCTGAAATCTAGAAGAACAGTGTCCATGCTTCCGATTCTGACTACATACTAGGAGGTCTCATAACCGCCTCTAGCACAGTAGGTGTTGAACAAATGAAAGTGGCATTGAGCATATTAACTGTTATTAATACTGGCAGCTTTAAAAAATACTCCTTTTCCAAATCCTCTCCTCAAAGTAAACTCGACACTCATAACAACCATTCTCAGTGTTCCATTTACCTTTTCGCAGTACACTCCTTCCTCAGCTCATTTAGGGATTCCTTCTGGAGTTGAAGCTTGAGGTGCTCAGCCGAAAATGCACTTCCTAGAGAGGGACGAAAGGAGACAATTCCAGATGGAACACTGCAGACAGGACTGCCCAGTCACAACCGAACAGGCAGAGCCCAGTCCCCTGACTGTGAGAGGGAAATAAAAAGAGTTAAAAGGTAAAATGGGTTGGGGATAGAGGACTTCTGGGGGGATTAATGAGAATAAACTGCCTATTGCTTCCACTTTTATACAGCCTCTAGCAGGAGTCAAAGAGTAAGAGTCTAGGATTCTCTGCCTACAGATTTCTGGGTCACTGACCAAGAAACCCCGATGCAATTTTCAAAATTCAGACACCTTAATTTTTTAAAAAACTGGCTATGGACTCTGGGTGTTAAGGATGATTCACTAAAGGTTCATCAATTGTAACAAATGTACCACTTTGGTGGGGGAAGCTTTGCACAGGTGGGAGGTTGGGAGTATATGGGGAATCTGTACCTTCTGTTCAATTTTGCTATGAACCTAAAACTGCTCTAAAGAGTAAAGCTTAATTTTTTCTAAAAAGGTGGTTAATTTGTTTTTAACTGCAAACGCTATATAACATTACTGAAAGTATAAAAAGTAGAGCAGGAAAAATTACCCGCATATTGACTACTACAATATAGTTCATCAATATTAAGTTTTTTATGAAGTTTCATCTTATTCATATACGTAAGTAGTTTTAGTTACAATCACAGTGTGCAGGAAATGTATATACTGATTTTTCCAAATTATGTCTCAAGCATTTTTACATGTTGACAGATAGTCTGAGTTACAATGTTTAATGGCTTATAAAATTTGACTCCATAGATGTGAATTAAAAGAATATTCCACATTTTAACTGATACCCCAATACCTCAATTCTACTACAGGATTGCTTTAGCATTGCAATGATTAATATTTGTATATAAGCCTGGTCTTTTGTATTTATATCAACCTTGGAACTTCCATTTTCATTCATGTGATCATAAAATCCTTTTACATCTTCCTACTCTAAGAAAATGAGCCTGTCTCAGAAAAGTCCAAAGGTCCTAAAGCACAGAAAAACAGTCTTAGATCCTGACATACTAAGTTCTAGGTCTTAAAAAGAAGCTTAGGGACTTCCCTGGTGGCGCGGTGGTTAAGAATCTGCCTGTCAATGCAGGGGACACAGGTTTGATCCCTGGTCTGGGAAGATCCCACATGCTGCGGAGCAATTAAGCCCGTGTGCCACGACTACTGAGCCTGTGCTCTAGAGCCCGCGAGCCACAACTACTGAAGCCCGCGCGCCTATAGCCTGTGCTCTGCAACAAGAGAAGCCACCGCAATAAGCCCGCTCACTGCAACTAGAGAAAGCAGGCATGCAGCAATGAAGACCCAAAAAATACACAGCTAAAAAAAAAAAAAAAAAAAAAAAAAAAAAAGAAGTTTAGTTTCATGAACTGTGATCTAACAGGAAAAGGTGCCCTAAACTCTTCCGCACATCTAGGGAGGAACAAAAAGTAGGTTAATTGATCGAGGAACAAGAAGTAGGTTAATTGATCAAAATACAGTTTGGACCTTAGAACTAAATTCACCAACCTAAGTAATTTTATCAACATATGTCTAAGCACCCTGCTCCTCTCTCTCAACTGTATTTAAATGACCAGTAAGTTGTTAACTCTGCTCCTCAAACAGAACTTAATCAAGGAATACCACTTACCTTCTTTAGCCCCAATATAATTCCTCCCCAGATTTCCATATTGATAATAGATAGCATTGAGATAATCCCTCAATGATTTCAGAAGACACTTGGGTTGACAACCTCTACCCCTCACCCAATGCACTTTTACCAGAAAGCACGTGAATTCTTCCACCACTATACAAATTTGCAATGTTATTCTTCATCCCAGATAAAAGGCTGCCTCAATTCTAATGAAATCACAAATGGGCCAAGACAGATATGGGTTTCAAAATGCAAATGTTATGCACCCTCTTTAGCTTTGAAGGTCTTTAGAACATATTACATGACCAAAAAGAAAACAAAAACAAAAACCCTTGCAAAACAAAGAAGGAAAATAAAATTTAAAAATACACAGCCAGCTAATAGATGGGGTAAAACGTTAACAAGAGGTAAATCTGGGTGAAGAATATAAGTGTTCTCTGTACTCTTATTCTTGTAATTTTTCTGTAAGTCCAAAATGATTTCCAAATAAAAAGTAAAAGAGTAGATCCAAACCCAGAAAAAGGTCTCCTGAAAGGCTATGGTTTTTCCACAGGCTTTAACAGAACTAAGGCTTTAGAACACAGACTGGCAACATCTCTCCAAAACATATCAGGTTCATTTTTCTGTTAAAAGGTAATACACCTCATTGGTCACCGGGTGGTCTCTGGAACAAAACTGAGTGAGTCTGGTTTAATTAGGCTCAGGTAGAGAAGAACTAAGTATTTCAAGATACCTCAGAAAACTCAACCTAAGTTCCAAAAGTCACTTCATAGGAAGTAATAACATTGAGGCAATGATGTGCTCAAGCTCTTTACATGTTGTTCAGGTTATATATTACCAGCCTGAATACTACATGATTGGTGTTGTGTCCTCCTAAGGATATTACATATAGAAGCAATGACATCCATCCTTAAGACCATGGATATATCCTGCTTCTCATTTAACTTTCTCCCCAGATTTAGCATTTATTGGTGTCTTCTGCTTGAATCAATTTTTACTACTATGGTTGCAAAATAATATTCCAACTCCAGTACTTCCTCCATACTTATCAGTCAGCATTCAGCATTCTTCTCTAAGCAAGAGCCCTTCCTTCTCCATTAGCTGTCTATTATCAGTATGGAATCATGAATTCTCTTTTATTTTTCAAAGATTTATAATTCATTACTGGATTTAATTATTTTGGTGCTCAAGTGGTCCCAGATTTGACCAGCCTTCAGCCTTGTTCCAGTGCCCTCTGACATACTACGATCATGTTATTCAAAATATTACCTTATTTACTTTAATTGTTGCAGGATCTGTAGTGATATCCCCTCTCTCATTCCTGATACTGGTAATTCACACTTTCTCTCTTTTTACTCGGTCAGTCTGACTAGAGGATTATCAATTTTATTGATCTTTTCAAAGGACACCTTTTAGTTTCATTGACATTCTCTACTCTCTTTTTGTTTTCAATTTGACTGATTTCTGCCCTCGATTATTTCCTTCCTTCTGCCTGATTTGGGTTTAATTTGCTCTTCTTTTCTAGTTAAGGTATAAGCTTAGGTTATTGAATGAAGGCCTTTCTTCTTTTCTAGTATAAGCATCAAATGATATAAATTTCCTCTAAGCATGCATCCCTTAAAATGTTGATATATTTTTTTTTCTTTTTTTTTCTTTTTTTTTTTAAAATGTTGATATATTTTCATTCACATCAAAATATTTTCCAATTTTCCTTGTTATTTCTTCTTTGACCCATGGTATGTATGTATGTGTGTGTGTGTGTGTGTGTGTGTGTGTGTGTGTGTTGTACAATTTCAAAATATTAATGGGAGGGAGGGAGACGCAAGAGGGAAGAGATATGGGAACATATGTATATGTATAACTCATTCACTTTGTTATAAAGCAGAAACTAATGCACCATTGTAAAGCAATTATACTCCAATAAAAAAAAATATGAACAGTTTTCCAGATATCTTTCAGTCAGTGATTTCTAGCTATTTCTGTTTTGGTGAGACAATACTTTGCATTATTTTGATTATTTTGCATTTATTTGTTTTATGACACCAAATATGGCCTAACTAAACATTCCATATGTACTTGAAAAAATGTATATTCTGCTGGTGTTCTACTGTTAATTAGGTCAAGTTAGTTGATAATGTTGTTAATGTCTTCTCTCCTTACTGATTTTCTCTCTACTTGTTCTATAAATTACTGAGAAATTAGTGTTATGGTTACCAACTATAATTGTGCATTTAGCTATTTCTCCTTTCAGTTCCATCAGTTTTTGATTTATATATATATATATATATATATATATATATATATATATATATATATAATAGACACACACACACACATATATATATATAAGCTTGGTTGTTATATTCATACATATTTAGAATTGTTACGTCTTTTCATGAACTAGCCTCTTCACCATAATGTAATATCCCTCTTTATTGCAGGTAATATTCATTGTTCTGAAGTCTACCTTGCCTGATATTACTAGAGCCACTTTGGCCTTCTTTTGGTTGGTATTTGCATAGTGCATTTTTTCCATTCTTTTACCTTTACTCTATCTATATCCTTAAATTAAAAGTGTGTTTCTTGTAGATAGGCTTTAGTTGGGTCTTTTTTATCTTTATAACATCTGAACAATCTCTTTTTTAACTGAGGTATTTAGAATACTTACACTTAATATAATCATTGATACATTTAGATTAAAAACTACCATTTTGTTAGCTGTTTTCTCAATGTTCCATTTATTCTTTGTTTCTTTATCCCTCTTTTTCTGTGCTTTTGGATTTTTTTTTATGACTTCCTCTTTCTTCACTATCAGCTCGTTCTTACCTCCCTCTAAAATTTTTAGTGGTTGCCCCAGAGTTTACAATATATAACTTAAATTAATAACAGTTTACCTTCAAATAAAATTATACCACCTCATGTAGAATATAAAATCCTGACAACAGTACACTCCCAACTCTTCCCTTCCCCACTCTTAAAATACTTCATAAATTTTACTTTATGCATGTTATAAACTCCAAAACATTGTTATTTTTGCATTAGAAAATCAATAGTCTTTTAGAGCAATTAAAAATAAGAAAAAAATTTCTTTATAATATCTTCCTTTCAACCATTTCTGGAGCTCTCAATTTTTGTGTGTAGAGCTAAGTTTCTGTATGGTATCATGTTTCTCCTGCTGAAGAATTTCCTTTATTATTTCTTGAAGTATAAGACAGCTGATAATGAAATAACTTAGTTTTATGTGAAAGAGTCTCTTTGCACTTCAGTTTGGGTAATTTCTGTTGACCTATCTTCAAGTTCAATGATTCTTTCCTCAGTTGTGTTGAATCTACCAATGAGTCTGTCAAAGGCATTCTTCATCTCATTACTGTGTTTTTGGTTTATAGTCTACCCATTAGACTGTTTCTTACAGTTTCCACCACCTCTCAGCTGAAATTTACCATCTGTTATTGTACGTTATCCACCTTTCCACAAAATTCTGAAGCATATTAACCATAGTTATTTTAAATACTCTGACAGTCCCAACATCTAAGTCATCTCTGAAGTCTTTTTCTGTTAATTTCTTCTCCTGTCAGCCTTTTGTTGGTGGTGGTGGTGTTGGTAATGGTAGTGATGGTTTTTTGTTTTGGTTTGGTTTTGCTTTTTTTTTTTTGGTCTCAAAAATTTTGATTGAATATTGAACATCATTTGCAGGGCAACAGAGAAAGAAAAAGACATGCTTATTCTTCTGTTAATTTGGAGGAATGAGTCAATACAATCAGGAACCGAGCTGGATTTGGGTTCCATTGCTGCCATGGTTACCTTCAGTGTATCACATTCTTCAAATTTCCTCTAATTTTTCCCTTTTGGGGGTGGTGGTGGCATTGGTGGTAATGGTGAAGATGGTCTGACAGAGGCTTTTTCTCAATGACACTATACTATTCCCAGATTTAGGTATTCCCTGTGAACCAGCACCTAAGTAAGGGTGTCTCACCATGCTCTTGCCTCTCCACCTACAGTGACTTGTTATTCTGTGCTTTCTAGCCTGGCTGGGGAGGAAGGCAGGGAGTTCCTCTGTTGTCCTGGTTAAACCAGGCCATACTCTGTGTCCCTGGGTAGGGCTTCCTCAGTGATACTTTCCCTCCCCTAGGGACTGGTTGCCTTGAAATCTTAGTACTTGGATAGATTCAAGAAAAGTTATAATTTTGTACATTATCCAGCTTTCTCTTGCTGTTAGTGTGGAAGTGATGCTCCTTCCACCTTTCTACATCCCAGACAGAGGCTGGAAGTCAAATCTGAGGATATTTATTTAAGTTTTTTTAAAGCTCTTCTCTGTTCTTTGTATTTTCTGTTTCTTTTAGGTCAGCGATTCTGTTTGTTCAACCTGGTCTAATTCATAGTGTTCTCCTCAAATATCTGATGACCCTTGGTTTTCCCTTTAAATCCATGAATAAGTGATTAGATTGGTTAGCATAGGTAATAATGCAGGTTTCCTTTGAAGCTATAAAGATTTATTTACATTAAAGGCTTCACCCCTGAATGGCAGCTCAGTGTAAGTGTGCAGTTCCTGCTGACAATTAGTGTTCCTTCAAGGTATATATGCTGGGAGAAGGCAGTACCTTTACTTTAAACCTCTATCAAATAAGGTGAAGTTTACTTTGGGATTATGTTACTTCAGGGTATTTCACTCCTAAGTAGAGCTGCCTTTCATGTCTTCTCTCTGGGTTGGTTGTAAAATTCCACAGTCAGGCTTTGCTCTACCTTTCTATGCCAAAATCTCATACCACGGAACCTAACCAGGTCAGGAAACCATTATGTTTAGAAAGCAGTTGGAGCAAATGTTATAGGAAGTTACCCCAAATTCACAAAGGAAAGAAAATGGGCCAGTAGGCCCAGTTACCCTAATTATTGCTCCATCATTCCTGATTTCGATACTTGGGAATTGCAAGTTGAGGCATCTGAGAGCTCTACCAGAAACTCCCACTTCAGACTTTTCCACTGTATTCCAGGTTGCAGTCTTCCTCTGCTCTAGTTTATTCATCAATACAATTCTATCTACTTTGTGTCTTTGAGAACTATGTCAAAAATCTTTGCTATTCCAATGGCACCCTCTTTTATTTTCACCATCACCAAGGACTTATTTTGTATGCATGTATCTTTATCATCATATCAATGAGTCATTGAGAGGGAGAGAAAGCAAGTACATGGCTTGGTTTACCATACTTCGAAACTGCTTTCTGAAACCCTTGGCCCTATCCATGCATACACCATGGCCCCTCTGTTCAGCAAGAACTCAAGTCAGGCACTTTAATTTTAATAACCAAATGTCAATGCTGTCTCCTATAAATTGAATAGCTAAAGAATATGAATCTTGTTTCAATCAACTAAACAAAACACAGACTCTTTAGGCTCCCTCTCACCGAGAGTTTGGTCTCAGACTGGCCAGTGGCCAGCTCCTGTCAAAATTACAGTTAAAACCAATAAATTGTCATTCTTCTGAGCTTTCTACATCAAGGCAGATGACCAAAAAGCAATATACTTCGACTATTTTAGTTTTTCTCCCCACAGAAATGCCTTTTCTGTACTATGATTTACGATGCTCCTGTTCTCAAGGGTTAATAGATATTTCTTGCTGTAACTTTTGCAAAAATTTGCAATTGGCTGTATTTCATTAGGATATCTAATAACCAGCACATAAGAAACTGCATGCTAAATTCCTCTTGGAATTTGGTGCCAAGAGAAGATTTTTTTCTCCCTAAAGAACTGACATACTTCCTTGTAACAGGCAAAGGGAAGCATTGATACCTTTCATAACTCTACACAATTGGCTTGACAGCTAAGAAGGTCAGAGCTAATTTAATGCTTAAAAACAACAGGCAGATCCTATGGGAGGAAGTATACTATACTGGAAAGCCCATGGACTTAGGAATCAGAAAGATCTGGGTTAAATTTTACTTTCACAGCTCTAAACAAGTGTTAACTTCTCTGAACTTCATTTTCCTCATCTGTAAAATGGGGATAATTTCACTTTTACTGAATATTTGCATTTTCTCAACCTGCCCCCATGAAGCTCCAAGTAGAGAGAGAAAAGTACACAACCAGCCTGATTGATTTTACCTTAAAAATAACAACCACAAAGCACAAATAGGCACAACATCCAATAATCCTATTACAATTTCCTCCTTAGTCTGCTTTCTCATTCTTGGAGATGACTACTCCATACATTCCCCCCAATCCTTAAACCTCCCCTAAATCCAATATATTAATTACCTTACCTCATAAGCCTTGAAATAATAGAAGGATTTCTTCATAATCCTACCTACAACCTAATATGAAACTCAGCAGCCTCCATGCCATTTTCTTAGCCTTCTCCTCCTGTTCAATGGATAAGGCAAATATCTTCACTTACACTTTGAATTCCTTCTTCTCCAACCTCATGTCATGCTGCTACTCTCTTCCTAACAAATTATGTTCCAGCTACAGTGGCGTCCTTTCTATCCTACAGTACAGGCACTTCCTATGTCCAAGCCTTTTCACGTGCTGTTCCCATTGTTGGTACCCCAGCAATTCTTATCTTGCAAGACTGAGCTCCTCAAGCCATCCTTTTCTGAGCCATCTTTGTAAACATGGTCTCCCATAGTTAACTTCTATCACCACAGCTTGTTTCTAGTCCTTCTCACAATCTGACATTTACTTTATTTGTTGGTTTCTTGTTTACTATCTTACCCATTAGGTAATTATCCAAAATTGGAAGTCTTGATTCTTCCCCTTTCCCCCTTTCCCCCAACATCTGCTACTCCTCCAGTATTTGTTCCGATGAATGGTTAATTATCTGGCCAGTTGTCCAAACCAGAAATCGGAAACTATCTAAATCTTTCTCTCTCCTTCTCTCCTCCAATCCACTAAACCATTAACAGTAGAGTCCATCATTAAATATCTCTTGAACCCACACACTCCCTTCTCCCTTTACATTTCCAAACTGTTTAGATTTTAATTATGTACTGCTTAGATTACTGTAATAACTTCTGTCATGACAATTCTCTACGCTTAACTCTTCAAAGAGAATTTTCTAAAACATACGTCTAATCTCCATTCTATATTATAGTCATCAACACAGTTGTATCTACTTTTTGTCTTTGAGAAATTTGCTTAAGTTATTTCAATAGATCTCCAAACTTTTTGACATAACTTCCTTTATGATTAGGTTGTTATTTACCTCTCTAGCCTCTCCTACGGACCTTTACTCAAAGGTTAGCTGAGGCTTTACTGGAATTACCTGAAATTCTCTACTCTACTTCCATGCCTCTGTATAACTGTTCTCTCTACCTGGTAAGTCGCACTTTCTCTCCCTAGCTATCTACTACATATTCTTCTAGACTCAGCTCAAGTGTCACCTCCTTTACATGGTGTTCTGATTTTCAGATGCTCATCTTCTGTGTTCCTATGGTACTCTCCATGTATTTCTGTCATATAACCATCACATCTGTCATTCTGTTTCTAACATCTTACACAATGCCTGGTTCCTTTTGTCTGCTCCATAAATGATGAATAAATGAACTGACAAAGGCACGCGTGTACATACACACATCAATGCCTTTCCCACATCCTTTACATGCCTTACAATCTCCTTTTACTTCTGTGTTAAAACATCTAATTGTAAATGTATTTTTTGTAAATGCTACTCCCAATGCTTTTGGGTAATAAGTAGAGAAAAAATGATGACAAACCAAAATAAAATTCTGTCCGGTGGCTTATTTCTACACATCTATACTTTCCATGGCAAGGGGGGGAGATTAAAATATGACAGTTTGACTTTCTTACAATCCAATTAAGATATTACTGAAATAAATCATTACAAATATATGGAAAATGAATCATTCGGAAAAGAAAATCTGAGGTTTACTTAGAATCCACCTTTGCCCGCCCCACCACCAAGTTGTCTGTCTGTCTTTTACTGCCTTTCACAAGCTGCATACAGGCCAACAACTGAAAGTAAAGAAACTTTAATAAATCCCAGGGGAAAATTGTCCTCAGGTCCCCAAAGTTTTGAAAGGCAGATATTAATTTTGAAGGAAATTTGTTTAGGAATTTCTGTCAGATGGCTACAGGAAAATCAGAGCACGTTTACAGACGAATAAAATTTAAATTTTGCCGTCATGTGTAATAAATATATCTTGAATTATAAAGTTTGTGAGAACTAATTTTTCAACTTGTGATCTTATAACCTATGAGGAGAAAATTGTTACACAATGCTTAATAATGTCTTTGTAAGTTCAAATAGAAATCTATAACCTTTTGATGGAAGCTAAAGCACCAATTTAAATATATTGTGTGATTCTTTTATTATCTGAGATGCAGGCCAAATAAGCATAATAATTTACTGACCAAGCAGAAGCTAATTAAATAGAACAAACCATATATATATATATATATATATATATATATATATATTTCACCTTAATTAATCAAATTTATTGCAAAATGACAATAATTATCATAATTGATGGAAACTTCATATAAATAATTTCTTATTGTGGCAATAAAGGATCAAAACTTTTTATTCACTGACATTACCAAGAGGAATTTCTCTCCCCAGATCTGAGCAATGAAATCTGACACTTCTGACCTCTTCTACACACAATGTCACTTACAGAATGAGTTTTTGCCCTTGCTTACCAAAACAGATCAAAGACTCTGTAAAACAGGAGTTGAGTATGGCTGATTAGAGAATTCCAATAGATCATTCCCACCAAATGGAGGCTTTCCAGTTAACAAATGGCATCTATAGACACACTTGGGGCAGAGAATCTTCTTTTTTTTTCTTCTCTTCTTTCATTGCTGGGAAATTTATCATTAGCATAAAACTTCAAAAAATAAAGAGATTCACCAAAAGAGGTGAAGAGATCCCTATCCTTTCTGTCAATCCTATCTCCTAAGATAACTAGAATCTCAGAGCTATAAGAAATCTTGACTATATAATTCAAAATTTTGTTTGGTTTGTCTGTGAAAAGAAAATTGGCCCCAAAAGTTGGATGATTTGCCTAAGGACAAACTGAGAGACTGACAGATCTTTAATCTAGATCTCTTAATTAAGATACAACCAAATCAAAGAAATCTTTGGAGAAAATTCACTTTACTCATCTTGTAATAAAAACGAATATAGCAGAGCAAAGTTCTCCATCTAAGTCCATAGGTAAAATGGAAAACTAGCAAACTATCAGTCAGTTTATCTGTTAGACATATACCAGAGAAAGCAACAATGATATTATGTTTAGTTAGAAACAAGACAGGCTTTGGAATGAAATAAATCTAAATCAGAATCTGGATCTGTTACTTATCTATGCAACCTTGAGAAATGTCTCTAAGCCCCAGTTTTCCTCATTTGGAAAAAGGGAGTAATAATTATTATCTCTTAGTAATATTTTAAGAATTAAATGATAATACCGCAAGTGAAAAAAGATCTGGCATGCTACAGGATTTCAATAAAAATTACCTGCTTCATAGGATTTATGTAGGATTTAGATTTTGCAAGGTTTTAAATAGTATGGAATAGTGAGAAAAGCAAAGAATTCGGAGACAAAAGGTCTGGATCTATATTCCAACTCTGCTCCTGTCTGTTTGTACCTCGCTAAGTCACTTACCTTCTCAGCATCTCATATATAAAATGAAGGTAACAATACTTGCCATACTTAGCTTCAGAGATACTTTAAGGATCAAATATGATCATCTTTGTGCAAGCACTTTCTAACTATAAAGTACTACATATATGTTATCATTAATATCAAGAAACTAACTGGATTAAAAAGTAGTTCCTTCCTACAAAGATTAGGGAACTCTGCTTTTAAAAAGTTAACATCACTCCCCAGGCACCACTGAAGAGTTCTTAAATTTTATCAACATGTTTAAATGTGTTTCAGTTCTACTAAACACATTTCCTTAAGACCAATGTTTCATACCATTTTCTAAACCAAATTTCAAGCAAATTAATTATAGAGTGCTGCTTCTCATTTCAAAGATTTGGGGGTTGAGTTAGAGCAAAAGACCCTGTAAACCAATATATAATTAGTTAATGTGAAGGTTATTCGGCTTGAGACACTAATGAGGGGAAATCTGTTTTTTTTATTGAACATCATAACTAATTTATCTGCCGGAAATGAAAATATATACATAAATAAACATTAATGCTGAAAAGATCAGCCCGTGACCCAGCTGGAAGTTGCTGTAGACCATAAGTTGAGAACCACCGCCTTCCAGGAACGGGAAGGGGAAACTTACAGGTATGGAGTAACGAGGCCCCTCAGAGTCATGTGGCCACCCAGCAAGTCAGAGACATGGATAGAAATTATCTTTTTGCCTCTTTGTGATAAATCATTCAGCCGCAATGAAGTCTCATGGACAAAAATATAAAATATATAATAGGTACTAGTTTCTTCCAAATGTTTACACAAATTAATCCCTATGGCACTGCTATGAGCTGCTATCCTTACTACACAGATGTATAAAAAGATTCAGAAGTTAATTAGCTCCTTTATGGTCACTCAGAAAAATCAGTAGCAAAGACAAAATGTCATATATTACTGACTCTGTATCTTAACTGAGATTTTGGGGTGAGAACCAAGTATGTAGATAAGCACCAAGTGTCAAAGAGAAGTCATGATATGTAAGAAGCCACTAGTAATATTTTTATTAGCAAATCATTTCACTATTGGCTAGCAAACACACTAAATCAAAGCTGCAAACGCAGTGACAAATACACTTTTCCCCTTCATGTTACCAATACCAGTGACTCAAGTGCTTCTAAAATATTTTAACTTGGCTCAAGATTCATTAAATAGTACATTCATGTAAGTATACAAGAATGATGTTCAACACAAATGAACTTTTAATAGATAAGAATGAGTCCCTGGTAACCCAGCAGAATCACTATAAAGAACAGGGGTCCCTAACAAGTAGATTAGGATCTACTGGTACTGATATATGGTTATCTGTATCTAGCCAACCCTTCTTTCCAACCCGTCAGATCTTACCACCACAGTATACAGAGATTCCCAATGGCAGACAAGTACAGCCAATAGCAGCACTCTTTCTCCTGCTTAGATTTGAGCCCAAAGTGCCAACATTAGATCCTAACCTGCCCATGATTCTAAGAGTTCAGAGAAATATAAAATAATACTCATCTCAAAAAACATATATAAAAGTGGGATGAAAGCTCCTGAAGTACAAAGTCAGTGTTAAAAGCTAACAATTCTGACCCATTCTGGCAAATACATATTTAACTTGAGCATTACCAGCCTTTCTGTCCATGATAAAGTGGAGATACAAGAATGTGCTGACTAATTCTGACTTGACTGTCAGAATTAAAATGGGTATTTACAAAATCCTATAATCTTCCTTTGCAGCACTGTTTGGTATCAGTAACTTTGAACACAGGCTCTGTCATAACTTGCTATGGGGCTTTGGGCCTCTGAAACTCAGTTTCCTCATCTATAAATTGGATAATAATATATGATATCTTTATTACTAGGGAGATAATAACAATACCTTTAATTCATAGGACAATTAGTAAGAACAAAATGAGATGAAGAATAGAAAACACATGACACTGCCTGGCACTAATAAGCATTCTACAAATATGAGCAATTATTATTATACCTCAGTCTTTTAAATGGGATAGAAGTCACTGTTTAGAAGTTCACCTGTTTCAAGGCTGGTGATAGACTTCTTGGGACTTCCCTCTATCAGTATAAGAGGGAAAAACACAACTGGGAACACAACTGAAGAACTATTATCTCCCTATCTTTTTACCATATGCCAGAATAATATACATTCCATGGACTTTACACATCACACTACTGATAAAAAGGTGGTATCATATTGTGATTGAGTTTTGGAATCAATAGAAAGATTTTAACCACATCACCTGTCATTAGTTGTGTGAACTTCAGTAAGGTATTTACTGTCTCTGACTGTGACCTAGAGTTTCCTCAACCGTAAATGTAAATAATAATAGTACCTACACCTAATAAAGTTACTGTGGTAATTAAATAACTCATATCATACCTATAAGTATGGTAACTGAAATACTGTAGCTATTATTATTTTTGCTTCTCTTATTAGAAGAAGGCAAAAGTCCCTAATCCCTCTAAAATCCTATAGTGTTTTCATTTTAAAAACTTATGGTCTTGAAAAAGGTATGTAGGCATACATGCTACAGGTAGCAGGCAATCTGAGTATTATAAAAGTTGATGGTACTTCCAAAGCACCAAAGAAATGTGTCTTTTCACAGAAGATGAGACCTCTTAAAATAGATCTTATATGTACACAACAGCTATCTATTTATTTGGAGTCATTCTAACAGAGACTCTATGGAAATGGACTTTGCTCATAATATGTCAGGATTTTAAATGGCATTATCCCAGACTCTCAGGTATAAACGTTAATATGCAATCTGTATTGGAACACGGATAGTTCTGACAATCACTGCCAAAGAATATACACTTTTTCTACAGTATTTCTCATGAGACTATCAGTTTTCCCAAATGAATACTAAGCTAGAAGATACAGAAGTCTTTGTCCTTTAGCAGTGATGCCCGTAACATTAGACTATGATTCATTCCTTCAACAAATATTTATTGAATGCTTACTATGCCCCAGGCACTATCCCAACCCTCAGGGATGTTACAGTCTAGAGGAAGAAACAAACTAACAATTACAGTGCTATAATGGAAAAGCACAGGTGCTATGGAAACACACATAAGGGAAGAGAGCCAGTGAAGATTTCCTGGAGAAAGCGCCAATTAACAGAGGCCTAAATGCAAGTGAGACAGACTAAAGCAAATTTAAGTTTCTAAAAGTTCTAAAAGAACGTGAGTATGGCTAAAGCATTCAGATTGAGGTGGATCATAGGAGGCCATCTTCAGTCAGGAAGGACTTTGTTTTAAACAGTACAGAAATTCAACAAGGTGTGATATAGGAATAAGACAGAAAGCATTTTGTTCCTATTTTTATAAGATCATTTCAATTTTACAACTCATCTGATCATCATACACATCCTTGCTATACAAAGTGTGCTCCACAGACCAGCAACATGAGCAGAACTTAGGAGCCTGTTAAAACTCAGCAGGATATCAACATAGTCATAAGTACTATTATTAACTTTATCTTAGAGATGAAGCCAAGTAACTGGACAAGGTTACACAGCTGGCAAATAATGAAGCCAGGCATGCATCAAAGCACTCTGAATCAAAACCTATCCCTTTAAATTTAAACTATATTTTTCTAAAATTACTGAAATGAAGTAAAATTATTCTTTGAGTCTAACCTGTATTTCATACAGTATAAAAATTTAAAACTTGTTAACTATGGCCTACTTTATTCACATTCCAAATACACTCCCAACACAACTGATTTTCTGTTTGCCATTACATGTCATTTATCTATCAATCTCAGCTGTCTGAAATACACTGAAAACAAACAGGTAGCCAAAAAAGGATGCATTGCAGATGAACTAAGGATAAAAGATTCATGCACTATATGTAATGCACATTACCTAGAAGAGAGCCCCTCAGAGCCTCACTCTGTGCTCATGCTCTCTGGGTGCCACGTAAGGCACTACGCTGGGCACTACGAAGGATACTAACATAAAAATGTAAAGTTTCTGCCCTCAAAGTCCAAACCAACTAATTAGTAAAATAAGCAACATCAAAAATACTATGGGGGGGGACTTTCCTGGTGGTCCAGTGGGTAAGACTCTGCACTCCCAATGCAGGGGGCCTGGGTTCGATCCCTGATTGGGGAACTAGATCCCACATGCATGCCACAACTACGAGTCTGCATGCCACAACTAAAGATCCCATGTGACGCAACTAAGACCCGGCAAAGTATGCATAAATAAATAAATAAAATAAATATATATTTTTAAATTTATTTGTTTATTTATTTTTGACTGTGTTGGGTCTTCGTTTTCTATGCGAGGGCTTCCTCTAGTTGCGGTGAGCGGGGGCCACTCTTCATCGCGGTGCGCGGGCCTCTCACTGTTGCGGCCTCTTTTGGGGCGGAGCACAGGCTCCAGACGCGCAGGCTCAGTAGCTGTGGCTCACGGGCCTAGTTGCTCCGCGGCATGTGGGATCTTCCCAGAACCAGGGCTCGAACCCGTGTCCCCTGCATTGGCAGGCAGACTCTCAACCACTGTGCCACCAGGGAAGCCCAATAAAATATTTTTTAAAAAATACTATGGGGTCACAGGAGGAGAAAGAAATCTCTGGATGAGGGAGAAAAAAGCCTCGAAAGAGAGCTCATATTTAAGTATGTCTTTGAAGAAGGAAAATAACTGAACCAAGTAGAGATGGGAAAAGCATATTCTCATAACAAGCACAGAGGTGAGAAAGCACAGGAAAAAGACTTTTATTTCTGAATGATGGAATAACATACATCAGATTTACCCTCCCACTGTAAACAACTAAAAAATCATACAAAATTATACACGACAACAGTTTCAGACACTGGATAATAGGCAGCCCAGGACAGTGGTTTCTGAGAAAAGGGAAACAAACAAGGTGAGCCCTATACTCCTCCAGCTTACTGGGTGGGGACTGTTTCTAGGCCACAATGCAGAGCGGGTAGACAAATCAGAGTCCCAGCAGTGTTCAGGAGACTCTTCTCTTCACACCATACACAAAAGTTAACCCCAAATAAATGACAGACATAAATCTAATAACTAAAATGATAAAAATTCTGGAAGAAAACAGGAGAAAATCTTAAGTGTCCTTGAGTTAAGCAAAGATTTCTACAAGACAAAGTTTATCTAAAAAGAAATGATGAATAAACTCAAAAGACATTATTAAGGAGAAAAATATGTAAAACATGTATCTGATAAATGACATGTATCTAGAGTATATAAAGAACTCTTAGACATCAATAAAAAGATATTCTCGAACACTCCCAAAGGGAAAAAATTTTAAAAAGTAGCCAAAAAAGATCTAAACATTTCACCAGAGAAAAGATACAGATAACAGATAAGCACAGGAAAACATGTTCAACCTCATTCGTTACCAGAGAAATACAAATTAAAACTACAATGAGAAACAACCATACATCTACTAGGATGGCTAAAATGAAAAATGTTTGGATATGAAGTAAATGGAACTCTCATGCATTGCTAGTGGGAATGCCAAACAGCCTAACAGTTTTACAAAGTTAAACACACTCTTACTATATACATTCAGCAAGCCCACCCCTAGTTATTTTTTTTAATGGATTTTTTATAGTAATCTTTTATTTATTTATTTATTTTTATATTTTTTATTTTTGGCTGTGTTGGGTCTTCGTTTCTGTGCGAGGGCTTCCTCTAGTTGCGGCAAGCGGGGGCCACTCTTCATCACGGTGTGCGGGCCTCTTCACTATCGCGGCCTCTCTTGTTGCGGAGCACAGGCTCCAGACGCGCAGGCTCAGTAGCTGTGGCTCATGGGCCTAGTTGCTCCGCGGCATGTGGGATCTTCCCAGACCAGGGCTCAAACCCATGTCCCCTGCATTAGCAGGCAGATTCTCAACCACTGCGCCACCAAGGAAGCCCCCACCCCTAGTTATTTAACCAAGAGAATATGCCCACACAAGGGCTTCTACTCAAATATTTACAGCAACTTTGTTCATAATAACTCAAGACAGGAAACAAATCTAGTATATAGATAAATGTATAAACAAATTGTGTGTGTGTATTCCACAAACACACAGTGGAATACTACTCAACAATAAAAAGAAATTCATTCCTGACACATGCAACCACATGGATAAATCCCAAAATCATTATGCTAAGTGAAAAAGAGCCAAATATAAAGAGTATATATTATATGATTCCATTTATATAAAATTCTTTAAAAGGCAAATGATGTCAGAAAGCAGATCAGTAGTTGCCAGTGGTCAAAAGGGAGGGGAATGAATTGACTACAAAGAGGAAAGGGGAAATTTTTAGTGTGATGGAAATGTCTTTCATTCACCATGGTGGCAGTTACTTGTCTGAATACATTAGTTAAACTTATTAAATTGATTAATATTATTGTATATAAATTATACCTCAAGTGAATAGATTTTTAGAAAGATAAAAAGACAAAGAAATGAATGCTCACATACTGAACTCTTAAAAATTCATTAAAAAATAGCAACACAAAATGACAAAATGAGGAAATGATGTTAAAAATGTAAACCACAAAATAAAAACCACAAAAAAGCTTATAATAAAACACCATACTTAACGGTGAAACACTGAAAGCTTCCTGAGACTAGAAATGAGACAAAGATATCCACTGTCACCTCTTCTATTTAATATTATAATGGATGTACTAGACAGTGCAATCAGGCAAGAAAAAAAAATTTAAGGCATTAATTTTTCTCTCTTTTTTTTTTTTGGCTGTGTAGCATGTGGGATCTTCATTCCCCGACCAGGAATTGAACCCGCCCCTCTGCAGTGGAAGTGTGGAGTCTTAACCACTGGACTGCCAGGGAAGTCCCTTAAGGCACTAATATTAGGAAATAAATTAAAATGCCATTATTTGCAGGTGAACTGACTGTACACATAAAATTCAAAAGAATCTAACAACAATCAGAATTAATAAGTTCCTTGGATATACACACATAACTCGTAGATATCACAGGTCTGGTTCCAGACCACCACAATAAAGCAAATATTGTAATAAAGCAAGTCACATGATTTTTTTGGTTTTCTAGTACACATAAAAGTTACGTTTGCACTATTCTGTAGTCTATTAAGTGTGTAATAGCACTATGTCTAAAAAAACAAGGCGCATACCTTAATGAAAATATACTTCGTTACTAAAAAAAAGTTAACCATCATCTGAGCCTTTGGAGAGTCATAATCTTTTTGCTGGTAGAGGGTCTTGCCTTGATGTTGATGACTGCTAATTGATCAAGGTGGTGGGTGCTGAAGGTTGGAGTGGCTATGGCCAACTTCTTAAAACAAGACAGCAACAAAGTCTGCCACATAGATTGACTCTTCCTTTCACAATTTCTCTGCAGCATGCAGTGCTTGCTGTTTGTTAGCATTTTACCCACAGTAGAACTCCTTTCAAAACTGGAGTCAATCTTATCTCAAACCCTGCTGCTTTATCAACTAAGTTTATTTAATATTCTTAATCCTTTGTTGTTTCAACAATCTTCACAGCATCTTCACCAGGAGTAGTTTCCATCTCAAGCTTTCTTTGCTTATCTGTAAGAAGTAACTCCTTATCCGTTTAAGTTTACCATGAGCTTGTAGCATTTCAATCACATCTTCAGGCTCCACTTCTAATTCTAGTTCTCTTACTATTTCCACCACATCTGCAGAGCTCTTGGGTGACCAGGTACACTATCAATGAGCAGTGATATTTTGAAAGAAATCTTTTCTCCTAAGCCGTAGGTCTCAACAGTGAGCATAAAATATTCGGTAGGGCTTCCCTGGTGGCGCAGTGGTTGAGAATCTGCCTGCTAATGCAGGGGACACGGGTTCGAGCCCTGGTCTGGGAAGATCCCACATGCCACGGAGCAACTGGGCCCGTGAGCCACAATTACTGAGCCTGCGCGTCTGGAGCCTGTGCTCCGCAACAAGAGAGGCCGCGATAGTGAGAGGCCCGCGCACCGCGATGAAGAGTGGCCCCCACTTGCCGCAACTAGAGAAAGACCTCGCACAGAAACGAAGACCCAACACAACCAAAAATTAATAAATTAAAAAAAAAAATTCAGTAAGCTATGCTGTAAACAGAGGTGTGTGCTGCTATCCAGGCTTTCTTTTTCCACAGGCAGAGTACATTTAGCATAATTCTTAAGGGTCCTAGGATTTTGAGAATGGTAAATGAGCACTGGCTTCGACTTAAAGTCACCAGCTGCATTAGCCCCTAACAAGAGAGTCAGCCTGTCCTTTGAAGCTTTGAACGCAGGCACTGACTTCTCTTCTTTAGCTATGAACATCTTAGATGGCATCTTCTTCCAGTATATGGCTGTTTTGTCTTCACTGCAACTCTGTTGTTTAGTGTAACCACCTTCCTTCATTATCTAGCTAGATCTTCTAGATAACCTGCTGCAACTTCTACATCAGCACCTGCTGCTTCACCTTGCACTTCTATATTATTGAGAACGCCTCTTCCCTTAAACCTCATGGACTAGTCTCTGTTAGCTTCAAACTTTTCTTCTGCAGCTTCTTCACCTCTCTCAGCCTTCACAGAATTGAAGAGAGTTAGGGCCTTGCTCTGGATTAGGCTTTGGCTTAAGGGAATGTTGTGGCTGATTTGATCTTCTATCCAGACCTCAAAAACTTTCTCCATATCAGCAATACAGCTATTTCACTTTTTTATCATCCATGTACTCAATGGAGTAGCACTTTTAATTTCCTTCAGGAACTTTTCTTTGCATTCACAACTTGGCTGCTTGGCTCAAGAGCCTAGCTTTCAGCCTATCTTGGCTTTCAAAATGTTTTCCTCACTAAGCTTAATCATTTGTACCTTTTGATTTAAAGTGAGAGACGTATGACACTTCCTTTCACTTGAACACTTAGAGATCACTGTAGGGTTATTAACTAACCTAATTTTGAAATTATTGTGGCTCAGGGAATAGGGAGGCCCCAGAGGAGGGAGAGAGACAGGGGAATGGCTAGTTACTGCAACAGTCAGAACGCACATAACGTTTATCGATTAAGTTCGTTGTCTTATTGGGCATGATTCGTGGTGCCCCAAAACAAGTACAATTGTACATCAAAGATCACTGATCACAGATCACCATAACAAATACAATAATAATATAAAAGTTTGAAGTATTGCAAGAATTACCAAAATGTAACATAGAGACATGAAGTGAGCCAAAGCTATTGTAATAATGGTACCAATAAACTTGCTTAACACAGGAGTGTCACAAACCTTCAGTTTAAAAAAAAAAAAAAAGCAATTATCTGCAAAGTGCAATAAAGTGAAGTGCAATAAAATTAGGTATGCCTGTAAAATTATTATACAAAAATCAACTGTAATAAGCACATTAGCCATTAGGGAAATGTGATTCAAAACTACCATGCAAGGGACTTCCCTGGTGGTCCAGTGGTTAAGAATCCACCTTCCAATGCAGGGGACACGGGTTCAATCCCTGATTGTGGAACTAAGATCCCATGTGTCAAGGGGCAACTAAGCCTGCACACTCTAGACCCCACGCGCCACAACTACTGAGCCTGTGAGCCACAACTAGAGAGAAGCCCGCGTGCCACAACTAAGACCTGATGCAGCCAAAATAAATAAATAAATAAATAAATATTTAAAAAAAAAAAAACTACCATGAGATACCACTTCACACTCATTAGGAAGGCTACAATAATAAAGAGAGAAAATAACATGTATTGGTGAGGACACTGAGAAACTAGGACCCTCATATATTGCTGGTGGGAAAGTAAAATAGTACAGTTGCTGTGAAAAACAGCTGGCAATTGCTCAAAAAGTTAAACAGTTATCACATGATCTAGCAATTCTACCCTCAGGCGTATTCAAGAGAAATAAAAACATACTTCCTTACAAAAACTTATATATGAATGTTCATAGAAGCATTACTCATAATAGGCAAAAACTGGAAACAATCCAAATTTTCATCAACTGATGAATGGATAAATAAAACGTAGTATATCCATGTAATTGAATTTTATTTAAAAAAAAAAGTAATGACACATGCTACAACATGAATGAACCTTGAAACGTTACATTAAATGAAAAATGTTGGTCACAAAAGACCACATATTGCATGATTCCATTTACATAAATTGTCCAGAAAAGACAAATTTATAGAGACAGAAAATGAATCAGTGGTTGCTTAGGATTTATGAAAGGGGAAATTTGGAACAACTGTTTAATGGGTATGAATTTTCTTTTAGGAGGGACAATTAGACTGTGATCATTGTATAACCCTATAAATAAACCAAAAAAGAATGAATTATACACTTTAAAATGAACTGCATGGTATATGAATTAAATCTCAATAAAGCTGTTTAAAAAACTTTCTGTAATTTTCTTATCTTATGTCATAAAATAATTAGAATAGAATCAATTTAATTATAGTATAATTGAATTTAATTGTAAATATAATTAGCTTATAATATATAAATAAATAAATAAATCATCAATCACTGTGAGAGCTGCAGCTGCAGGGCCATTACCCTAACATTAGAACTGCTAATTTGTCTATGAAACTTCCGGGGAACATTTCTTTGCACATATAATAAAATCAATACCACTTTAAAAAAATCATTCATATTTCCATATATCAGCAACAAGTAGAAAATAAAAGTTAAAGATAGTTATAACAGTTATCATAAAACATCAAAAATAGAAATATTGATAAATTCAGTGAATCACGGAAAACATCCATTTACTAACAACTACTTTATTTCAATAAGATTTTGTAAAAATGATCTAACAAACAAAGGCATATACCATTTTCTTGGATTGGAAGACTCAATACTGTAAAGATGTCTATTAACCCCAATTGTGTTGGTAAATATATCAAATGTATTCCCACTCAAAATCCTAATAAGGTTTCTTTTCTGTGTAGAAGTTCATATGAAAATGCAAAAGGACAAGAATTACCTAGGTGATCTTGAAGAACAGCTAAGCTGAAGAACTTTAACAGAGAGCAAGACCAAATATAACATGAGAGAAATTAAAACAGTAAGATAAGGGCAAAAGAACAGAGTAACAGTTCAGTGAAACAGAACACATGGTCTTGTAACAGACAAGTATATGTTTACCTTATTTACGACAAAAGAGAAACAGCAGTGCAATGGAGAAAGGATGGTTTTCAATAAATGGTGCTGGGCCAACTGACTATCTATATGTAAAAAGTGAGTCTTGACTCTTACCTTACATCATACACAAAAAAATCAATTCCTGATGAATTACAGATATAAATGTAAAAAGTTCAAGAGTAAAGCATTTAAAAGAAAACACAGAAGATCTTTACGACATTAAAATAGACAAATATTTCTTAAACTAGACACAAAAGACCTTAACTAGAAAAGACAAGACTGATAAAATGGAACTTATGTTCATGTAAAGGTATCACAAAAGGGTGAACTAGCAAGCCACAGAATGGGAGAATATATTTTCAATGCATATTTCAAACAAAGAAACCATATCCATAATATATAATCAAAAAACAATATTACTCAAACCAATAGAAGTGGGGGGAGCGGCAAAAGACTTTTAACAGGTGCTTCAAAAGGAATGTATCCCAATCAGCAAGAAACGAAATAGTGTTCAACTTCATTAGTCTTCAGGGAAATCAAAATTAAAATTGCAAGGAGACACTAACAACATACCCACCAGGAAGGCTAAAATACAAAAGACAGAAAGTACCAAACGCTGACAAGGATGGAGGATACACTGCTGGATGGAGAAGAGGTAAATTGGCACAACTACTTTAGAAAAGTTTTGGACACAACCTACTAAAGCTGAAGATGTGCATATACTATGACTATGTAATTCTGCTCCTGGGTTTATATCCAAAAGAAATGCATTAAAAAACTTCTTTAAGGGGCTTCCCTGGTGGTGCAGTGGTTGAGAATCTGCCTGCCAATGCAGGGGACACAGGTTCGAGCCCTGGTCTGGGAAGATCCCACATGCCGCGGAGCAACTGGGCCCGTGAGCCACAATTACTGAGCCTGCACGTCTGGAACCTGTGCTCCGCAACAAGAGAGGCCGTGATAGTGAGAGGCCCGCGCACCGTGATGAAGAGTGGCCCCCGCTTGCCGCAAATAGAGAAAGCCCTCTCACAGAAAAACGAAGACCCAACACAGCCATAAATAAAAAAACAAAAAAACAAAAAACTTCTTTAAGAAACATGTACTATACCATTCACGGAAACATTACCTGTAATAGTCCCAAACTAGAAATTAATGAAATGCCAAAAGCAAGAATAAATAAATACATGTTCACTCAGTGTAATACTATTGGCAGCAAAAATAAACTAAGACTACATTACATTCAGGTAGGGATGAATCTTACAAACAAAATGTTGAACAAAAGCCAGCACATAAAACATACATATTATATGGTTCAATGTGTATAAAGTTCAAAATTAGGCAAACCCAATCTATGGTATAGTGAGTCAAGGTAGTAGTTAGTCTGGCTAGAGATGCCATGAATGGAAGAGAACATGAAACTTCTGGGCTTCTGGGGTCCTTGTCTCTGTTTCTTGATGGAGATTCTGCTTATGCAGGTGTGTTCACTGTGAAAATATGAAGTGTGTCTGTGTGTGTATACACTATACTGTACGTATTAACTTCAAAATACTTCAAAAATCTTAAAAAAATTGTTTTAGTATATTTATACAAAGATGACTATTTGAGCCTATGGAGAAAAAGAAAGGAAAATTACTGAATGTGGAGGCTAGGCTGTTTGTATGGTGTTTTTACTCACCTTTGTCCTGTAATGCAATTTGTTCCTTATGCAGTAATGCCACCTCCCGTCCCAAAGCTTTCTTCTGTCTTTCCAGTTCATTTCGAAGCACCAAAATTTTTAACTGCAGGCACTCACTTTCTTTTTTCTAAATAATTAAAAGCACAGGTAAATTTATGAATATAAAAGTTATGCCTATGAATAACTGAGCACTCACAGTGTTTCAAAATGTGATTGGTTTAAAGCACTTTAATACTCATGTAACTTACAGATCTCTTGAGTAACTTAATTATCAGCACCTGTCATTTTAATGGAAAGAATACAGATGTAAGCAAAGAACAGAGTAGAAATAAAATCTAAAATCTGGGAACAGTTCTAAGAACCTAAAATACACTATAAAATATATCAGGCCTCTTTCCTAACACCACAGTAAAATAAGATACAAATTAATAATAAAAAAGAAATGGAGTTCTCAAAATGTTAAACACAGAATTACCTTAGGACCCAGCAATTCCACTTCTAGACATATGTATATACCCAATAGAATAAAAAACATGCCCATACAAAAATGTGAATATGAATGTTCATAGCAGCATTATTCATAATAGCCGAACAATGAAATCAATCCAAATGTCCACCATCTGATGAACAGATAAATAAAATGTGGTATATATACAATGGAATATTATTTGGCAATAACAAGAAATGAAGTACCGATATATGCTACAACATGGATGAATCTTGAAAACATTATGCTAACTAAAAAAAAAAGCCAGTTTTAAAAGGCCACAGATTCCATTTATATGAAATTACCGAAATAAGCAAATCCATAGAAACAAAAAGTAGATTTCCATCCTTACTAAGCTGAACATAGGTGCTCTAATATTCCACAGATTTTGGAGAAAGTCAAGTAGAGACCTGGTGCTTTCATCCCTTCCAGACAGTAAATAACCAAGTCCCCTATAATGTCAGTGGATACCACAGGGGGAGCCTGCAGCCTCACTACAGCTGTAACAAGATAACCTTCTCCCTTCCTGCTGGGTAATATCAGAGGAGGCCAAGTAGAGAGTCAGAACTTTCACTACTATGCAGTGCTATTGAGACCACCTTACTCCCTATGTGGGCAGCTGGAACTCCCATTCCTAGTCAGCACTAACAAGCCCTCTTACACTCACACACAAACACTCCTCTGCCACATAAGTGTCAATGGAAGCTTCTTGGGGAACTTGGACTTCCACCCCAACCTGGCAGTAATGAGATGGTGCCTCTTCCTTCCACTACCAGAGGTGTCAGAGGAAGCCAGGTAAGATAGAAGGTTTAAATAAGATCCAGAGACTCGTAACATAATACCCCAAATGTACAAGTTTCAATCAAAAATCACTCATCAGACCAAGAACCAGGAAGATGTCAAAGTAAATAAAAAAGGATAATCAATAGATGCCAACACTTGAGACAAACAGACATGTTACAGTTATCTGACAATGATCTGAGAGTAGCCCTCACAAAAATGCTTCAATAGAAATTAAGAACCTATATGGGAATATAATCTAAAAAAGAGTGGATATATGTATATGTAAATGTATAACTGATTCACTTTGCTGTACAGTAGAAACTAAAACAACATTGTAAATCAACCATACTCCAATAAACATTAATTTAAAAAAAGAAATTAAGAACATGCTTGAAACAAAAAATAGAACATCTTGACAAAAAAACCCCAGAAAATCTCAATAAAGAAAGTGAAGACCTAAAGAACTGAAATAAAAAACTCAATGAATGAGCTCAACAGCAGAATGTAGGAAACAGAGAAAAGAATCTTTAATCTGGAAGATAAAACAATAGAAACTACCCAATTTAAACAATAGAGATAAAAATGAACAGAGCTTCAGAAATCTGTGGAATGATACCAAAAGATCTAGCACTTGTATCATCAAGTACCAGGAGGAAAGGAGAAAGTGGGCAGGAATGAAAAGGACCTGTAGTAAATAATGGCTAAAAACTTCCCAAATTAGGCAAAAGAAATAAATCTACAGATTCAAGAAGTTAGTGAACTCCAAACAGAATAAATTAAATGGAGAAAATCACAAAGTAAACAAAACCAAAAGCTGTGTTTTTGAAAAGGTCAGTAAGATTGATAAAATTCTAGCCAGGCTAACCAAGAAAAGTCAGAAATTACTAATATGAAGAATGAAAGAGGAGCCATCACAACTGATCTCATGGACATTAAAAGAATAATTAAAAATACTATAAACAACTCTATGCCCATAAATTTGGTAACTTAGATGAAATGGATCAATTCCTTGAAAGACAATCTACCAAAACTCACACTAGGAGAAACTGACAATCTGAATAGGCCTATACATATATATATATATATGAACTATATTCCAGGTATGCAAGACAGGTTTAACTTTCAATAATCAATTAATGGATTTCACATCAACCAGGCTAAAGAAAAAAAAAAACCATATAACCGTATCAATGGATGCTGAAAAAGCATGTGACATTCAACTAGAAATAAAGAAGAACTTCATCAGTTTGGTAAAGAATACTTGCCAAGAAACCTACTAATATTTGCCAAAATACTTAATGGTGAAAAACCAGACGCTTTCTCCCTATGTTGGAGAACAACACAGGATGTCCCCTTTCACCACTCTCTTAAACATGTACTGAAAGTGCTAGCTATGAAATAAGGCAAGAAAAGGAAATAAAAGCTATGTATACTGGGAAAGAAATAAATGAAGTCATCTTTGTTTACAGATGATATGATTGTCTATGTAGAAAATCCCAAAGAATTGACAAAACAAAAACAAAAAACCAACCCAGGGCTTCCCTGGTGGCGCAGTGGTTGAGAATCTGCCTGCCAATGCAGGGGACATGGGTTTGAGCCCTGGTCTGGGAAGATCCCACATGCCGCGGAGCAACTAAGCCCGTGTGCCACAACTACTGAGCCTGCGCGTCTGGAGCCTGTGCTCCACAATGGGAGAGGCCGCGACAGTGAGAGGCCTGCGCACCGCGATGAAGAGTGGCCCCCGCTTGCCACAAGTAGAGAAAGCCCTCGCACAGAAACGAAGACCCAACACAACAACAACAACAACAAAATAACCCAAAACCTCCTGGAACTAACAAGTGATTACAGCAAGGTTGCATGATACAGGGTTAATACACAAAAGTCAACTGCTTTCTTATGTAACAAGGAATAATGGGAATTTGAAATTAAAAACACAACATCAATTACATTAGTATGAAAAAATAAAATACTTAGGTACAAATCTAACAAATTATGTAGAAGATCTATATGAAGAAAACTACAAAACTCCAATGAAAGAAATCAAAGGAGACCCAAATAAATGAGAAATTGTCCATGTTCAGGGATAGGAAGATACTATTATGATATCAATTTTTCCCAACTTGACCTATAGATTCAGTGACATCCCAGCAAATTATTTTGTGGATATCAACAAACTGATTCTAAAGTTTAAAGAGAAAAGCAAAAAAGCCAGAATCACCAACAAAATACTGGAGAAGAACAAAGTTGGAAGACTGACACTATCTTCTGTCAAGACTTACTATAAAACTACAGTAATCAGGACAAAGTGGTATGGGCAAAAGAATAGACAAACAAATCAGTGGAACAGAATATAGAGCCCAGAAATAGAAACACACAAATATGGTCAACTAATCTTTGACAAAGGAATAAAAGCAATTCAATGGAGAAAGGATAGTCTTTTTCACCAAACAGTGCTGGAACCACTGGACACCCACACACAAACAAACAAAAACAAAACAAAAAATTTAGATATAGACCTATATCTTTCACAAAAATTAACTCAAAATCAATCACAGATCTAAATGTGAAATAATAATTACTATTCACCTTTTAGAGGATAACAGTGGAGAAAACCTAGGTGACCTTAGGCTTGGAGATGACTTTTTACATACAGCACCAAACACATGAGCCATGAAAGAAGAAATTGTTAAGTTGGACTTCATTAAAATTAAGATTTCTGCTCTGCAAAAATGACTATTAATAGAATGAAAAGACAAGCCACAGACTGGGAGAAAATATTTGAAAACTACTTATCTGATAAAGAATAGAATAAAAAATATGCAAAGAGTTCTAAAAACCCAGCAATAAAATATAAACAACCCAATTAAAAAATGGGCAAACGATTTGAACTGTCACCTTACCAAAGAAGATACAGAGATTATCATATGAAAATAAGCATATAAGCATATGAAAAGATTCTCAATATCACAAGTCATCAGGGAATTGCAATTAAAACAATTAGATAGGGGCTTCCCTGGTGGCGCAGGTTAAGAATCTGCCTGCCAATGCAGGGAACACGGGTTCGAGCCCTGGTCTGGGAAGATCCCACATGCCGTGGAACAACTAAGCCCGTGAGCCACAACTACGGAGCCTGTGCTCTAGAGCCTGTGAGCCACAACACTGAGCCTGCGTGCCGCAACTACTGAAGCCAGCGCACCTAGAGCCCATGCTCCACAACAAGAGAAGCCCCCGCAATGAGAAGCCCATGCACCGCAACGAAGAGTAGCCTGCGCACCACAACGAAGAGTAGCCCCCACTCACTGCAACTAGAGAAAGCCCGCGTGCAGTAACGAAGACCCAATGCAGCCAAAAAATAAAATAAATTTTAAAAATGAAGAACAATTAGATACCACTACACACCTATCAGAATAGTTTAAATCCAAAACAATGGCAATACTAAATGTTGGCAAGGATGTGGAGCAACAGGAACTTTCATTCATTGTTGATGGCAATGCAAAATGGTATGGCCATTTTAGAGGATGGTCTGGCAGTTTCTCACAAAACTAAACATAGCTTTACTATATGATCCAGCAGTTGTGCTCCTAGATATTTACCCAGATGAGCTGAAAACTTGTGTTCACATAAAAACCTACTCATAAATGCCTATAGCAGCTGTATTCATAATTGCCAAAACGTGGAAGCAACCAAAATGTGCCTCAATAGGTCAAAAGATAAACTGTGGCATATCCAATAACAATGGAGCATTATTCAGCAATAAAAAGAAATGAGCTATGAAAAGCTATTAAAAAGACACGAGGGAACCTTAAATGCATATAGCTAAGTAAAAGAAGCCAATCTGAAAAAGCTACATGTTGTATGACTCCAACTATGTTACATTCTGAAAAAGGCAAAACTGTGGAGACAATAAAAAGATCAGTGGTTGCCAGGTGTTCTGAGGGAGGGAAAAAAGTATAAATAGGTGAAGCATGGAGGATTTTTAGGCCAGTGAAACTATTCTGTATGACGCTGTAATGGTGGATACATGACACTGTGCCTTTGTCAAAACTCATAGAACTATACAACACTAAGAGTGAACCCGAAGGTAAACTACAGACTTTAGTTAATAATATTGTATTAATATTGATTCAACAATAGTACCAAATGTGTCACTCTAATATAAGATGTTAATAACAAAAGAAATGGGGGGGGGGAACTTTCTGTACTTTCTGCACAATTTTTCTGTAAACCTAAAACTACTCTAAGACACAAAGTTCATTTTTTAAAAAGTGATAGAACTGTACCTCAAAAAAGTCAATTTTACTGAATGTTCATTTAATAAAACAAATCCGAGACACATTCTACCAAAGATACAATTAAGTTTACCAAATAAGTTTGTTAACTTATCTTTCCATAAAAATATTTCCTACTTCAACCTATAAAGCCATGGTTTAAACTTTACTCTGACTCCCTTTTAATCCAAATACCTTGCCACAATTTGCCTCCAGATAAAATCTGAAATCCTACCCCCACAATGAACATATATGTGCCTGCACATGTTTGCATTCACACACAATTACTGCACTATGAAGGTATGTACCCTTCTCTCCTAGTCTTTATCAATAGTGTCAATAATATGCTTTCCATCATTTTCCATGAGAAAAATCTTAACCAGTCTCCTGCCTAAGACATATACTAAGTAAAATTTTAATGGGGAGAAAAAACCATTCATTAAGTAAACTGAATAGGTTACTAAGCCCTGGGATGAGCTGGTGGAAAACTTTAAAAGAAAAAACTCAGCACCTCTATTTGATTCACAGACAATGAGGAAGCATGGGTACTCAGTGAGATGAGTAATGGTATGGTCTTGTTGAGGCAATGGGCATGGAAAATGACTTTTGGCAGTTGTGTGGAAAGTGCTTTACAGCTATCGTTTCTCACCCAAAATGCATTCTTCCTCATCTCTGAAATACTGATTCTGAACAGTGGTATGATCGTCTGTTAAAGACATTCCAGCAGTAAAGCTTATTTCCAATCATCATTATTATATTTGACTGGAAAACTCTATGAAATATAAAACATTCCTAAGCAATTTTTTTCTGAATGAATCAAATATTTATGAAGGGCCTACTACGTGCTTCTAGATAAATGAGAAACAGTTTCTGTTTTCTAAGGGCTTGGGTCTAGTGGAGACAAAAGCCATTTTGCCCTGCCAACTCCCTGTAAAAACAAAGACCAAAAGTCAGTGAGGTTGCTTATCATGAAAGAGAGAGGAATCAGGAAAACAATCTGGGTTTCTTTGGTAATCCAGTAGTGTGATCAGTGTTTTTACATCACTGAGGGAAAAAATATACAAATTCTTAGGAAGCAATCTTTTTCCACAAAGAGATGTGTTCAATTTCCTTAACTTGAATTTCTCCACAAGATATGTAAACTAGATTCTACCTATGTAGGGAAAAAAAATAGAAAAGAAAAACAACTCTTCAAAGAACACAGGGATATGCATAGGTAGGGGGGTTAAGCTGCTCTATTCCAGGGTACATGCTCAAATTGGGTTATGTTTACTAGAATCAAAGAACTAAGAGTACAAGTTAGTCTAAATACTAAACTAATACAGGAAGGTGTGTGTATAGTGTGTTTGTGTTATGGTCCATGTGCAAAAACCGGCCCATTTACAGAAATAAATCAAGTCATTCAAAACCAGGATTGTTGGCTCTAATTTCTGATGAGTAAACAAACCCTGACCAAGTGGAATCTGGTTCTGCTTCCTTTCAAATGAATCTAAGTACTCAAAGATCTTAATGTTCCATAAGTATAATATCTTCTAATGGTTTCTGCATTCTACTTACCTGTTTACTCCAAGTATAGTTAATGTCATATGTACATCTCCAAAGGATCACTTTTGATCGGATTTTAGTGTTTTTATACAACACTGTCTGTGATCTGAAAATCAGATACATTCATCTCTTTGCAAGCATACTCCTTTTTATGCATCTTTACAAAGACAGTGATGGACAATGTTAAAGATTCTTTTCAGTATGACACACCAATCTGTAAATGACATATTAAACAATTTTCTTCTTGTAGATTACGCTGGAGCCAAAAAGGCTTTTTAGGCAAAAGCTATCAAAGCATGGTTCAGGAAACCATGAGGATTCCTAACACCATTTCAGTCTGTGAGATCAAAAATATTTTCATAATAATACTAAGCTGTTATCTCCCTTTTTCACTCTCATTTTCTCATAACTGTATAGTGGAGTTTTCCAGTCTATAAGATCTGTGATATCACAACAGATTGATTGCAGAAGTAAATGTGAGGATTCATCTGTCTTTTATTAACCTAGGAATTATCAATAGATATACCCTAAATTCCTTGAGATCTTTACAATATTTAGAGTATAAAGGGGTCTTGAGTGGTTTAGGGCATTATTCATCTATACTAGTTTTCCCATCAAAAAATGGAAATAATTAACAATCTGAAAAAAAGTTTTAGAACTATGGCAGTTGTCCTGTAAGTTAACAAATTTGCTTTAAAATGTCATTTACAGATTGTTTCTATTGTACCTATACCTGCTTAGCCACTAAGAAAGGGCAAAATTTTCCTTAGAAAATATTCAATCCAATCCATTAATTTCATAGACTCAGTGGCAATATCAGGCCTAGAACCCAGGTCCAGCTAGAGAGATAAAGCAAAAATATATGTAATAATAAAACATACAGGAGTTCTGCATTTGATATAAGAGAATAAGTACCTATCAAACTGGTCCTTCCATAAATAACAGCTATAGACTCTAGATAAAATACAAAAAGCTACTACATGAGGGTTCTAAAAATTGATCAATGGCAGGCAGATTTTGGGGTAAACTCAGAACCTGGTGCAAACAACCAACACGAGGAGTGAAATTCCCCTTTTCTGTGACTTTGCCCAGAGGGTGTCTATGGTTAAACACCAGCACAAAGACAACTATCTTTCTGGCAGGAAGAACCAGGGAAAAGAGATTAGGCAATCAAGGCCACCAGAATGGAGGAAGCCAGAGAATGGGGCACCCCGAATTCTGTTTAAATTCAATCTGAGTTTCCGAATCCTAAATCATACCTGCATGAGGCAAACAGAGAGCGGCTGTGCCTAAGGATGAGAGTACTGACCTGAAATCTGAGGCAATGTCCATTGCAGGCATGACAGTTTGAGCCTAACCAAGTTAATTACCTGCTAGAATTAAAACATCAATATTCTTTGGAAAAAAGCAACAAAATCCAGAGGTTCCACAAAATTACACTCACAATGTCCAGGGTACTATGCAATATTACCCAATATACGAAGAACCAGGAAAATGTGATTCACTCTCTAGGGAAAAGACAATCAGCATATGCCAACTCTGAGATGACCCAGATGTTAAAATTATCAAAGAAAGTCACTATTACAAATATGCTAAGTGAAAAAAAGTTAAATATTCTCATAATGAATAAAAAGACATGAAATCTCGGCAGACTATTTGAAAATGTTAAAAATCCAGGAGGCTTCCGCTTCTAGTCAAGGTGGAGTAGGCAAAAGGAACACTGCCCAACTAATTTTACCAGGCTACCATAATCCTAATACCAATCTAACAAAGTAATTTAAAACACAGCTTCCCAATATCCCTAATAAATATAGGCACAAAAACTCTTAAATTATTACCAGATCATATCTAGCAAGGTATAAAAAAGATTGTACTCTATATTGTAGCCATTAGTTTATTCCATAAATGCAATGTTAATTAAACACTTGAAATTAAATCAATGTAGTTCACCGTAGTAACAGAATCAAGAAGAAAATGCCATGATCATTTATTTCAATAAATGCAGAAAAAGCATTTGACAAAATTCAACATCCATTCACGATAAAAATTCAGAAACTGGGAATAAGAGGGAATTTCCTAAAGCCAATAAAAGGCATTGCTAACATTATATTTAATGGAGAAAGGATGAATGATTTCCCCTTATGATCAGGAACAAGTAAAGGATTTCCATGTTTGTCACTTTCATTCAACATTGTACTGTATGCCCTAGCTACTGAAATAAGGCAGAAAAATTAAAGCGCATAAAGCAGTCCAAGTTTGCAGGTACGATTGTTTATATAGAAAATCCCAAGAAATCTACAAAATAACTACTAGAATTTAAAAGTTAATATAACAAGATTGCAAGATGCAAGATTACTAAATTAAAATGAACTGTATTCTTATATACTTGCAGGAAACAAATGAGAAACAAAATTTCAAAAACAATCCCATTTGCAATAATGCCCAGAACAAAAAAACCTCTCATAAAATACTTAGGAATAACACTAACAAAAGATGCCCAGAATCTCTACAGTGAAAGCTATGAGATATTATTGAGAGAATTAAAGAAAAAATCAAAATAAAAGAGACATATGCCGGGACTTCCGTGGTGGTGCAGTGGTTAAGAATCTGCCTGCCAATGCAGGGGGCACGGGTGCGAGCCCTGGTCCGGGAGGATCCCACATGTCGCAGAGCAGCTAAGTCCGTGAGCCAAAACTACTGAGCCCACGTGCCACAACTACTGAGCCCGCGCACCTAGAGTCCATGCTCCCCAACGGGAGAAGCCACCGCAATGAGAAGCCCACGCACCACAATGAAGAGTGGCCCCCGCTCTCCACAGCTAGAGAAAGCCCATGTGCAGCAACAAAGACCTAATGCAACCAAAAATAAATAAATTTATTAAAAAAAAAAAGAGAGAGAGATGCCATGTTCATGGATTGGAGAACTCGATATGGTTAAGATTGCAATTCTCCACAAATTGATCTATAAATCCTAATCAAAATTCCAGCAGGCTTTTTTTTTTTTTTTGGGTAGAAACTGATAAATTTATTCTGAAATTCACTTGTAAATACAAAGAACCTAGAAACCCACAGGAATTTTTAAAAAGAACAAAGCTGGAGAACTTACCCCATCTGGTTTTAAGACAACAAAGCTATAATAATAAGGGAGTCTGTTACCTCACTTAACTTATAAAAAAAACTTGAGATGGATCATAGGTCTAAATGTAAAGTCCAAAACTATAAAATTTCTAGAACAAAACACAGAAGAAAATTTATGTGACTTTGGGTTAGGCATAGATTTCTTAGAAAGAACACAAAAAGCCCTAACCATAAAATAAATTAAAAAAATACATTGGATTTCATCAAACTTTGAAACTTTTGCTCTTTAGAAAGCATCATTAAGAACACAAAAAGGCAAGACACAGACTAGAAGAAAATACTGCCAACACACATATCAGAAAAAGGACTTGTATCCAGAAATGCGTGAGCGTGCATGTGCACACACACACACACACACACACACACACACGTGCATGCCCACACAGTCTTTAACCACAGCATAAGAAGACAAAAGTCCCATTTAAAAATGAGGGAAGGGGGCTTCCCTGGTGGCGCAGTGGTTGAGAATCTGCCTGCTAATGCAGGGGACACGGGTTCGAGCCCTGGTCTGGGAAGATCCCACATGCCACGGAGCAGCTGGGCCCGTGAGCCACAATTGCTGAGCCTGCGCGTCTGGAGCCTGTGCCCCGCGACGGGAGGGGCCGCGATAGAGAAAGGCCCGCGCACCGCGATGAAGGGCGGTCCCCGCACCGCGATGAAGAGTGGCCCCCGCTTGCCGCAACTGGAGAAAGCCCTCGCACGAACCGAAGACCCAACACAGCCAAAAATAAATAAATAAATAAATAAATAAATAAGAAAATCCTTTAAAAAAAAAAAAAAAAAAAAAAATGAGGGAAGGGACTTCCCTGGTGGCGCAGTGGTTAAGAATCTGCCTGCCAATGCAGGGGACATGGGTTCGAGTCCTGGTCCAGGAAGATCCCACATGCCGTGGAGCAGCTAAGCCCGTGTGCCACAACTACTGAGCCTGCACTCTAGAGCCCGCGAGCCACAACTACTGAGCCCACACGCTGCAACTACTGAGCCCGCGTGCCTAGAGTCCGTGCTCCGAAACGAGAAGCCACCGCAATGAGAAGCCCACGCACCACAACAAAGAGTAGCCCCCGCTCGCCGCAACCAGAGCAAGCCCGCGCGCAGCAACAAAGAGCCAGTGCGGCAAAAAATAGATAAATAAATGTATGTTAAGTTTAATACATAGCAAGACAGATACCTGTATATACCAGCTCTGTCCACTGAGAGGGCTTAGAAGCACTTACAACTCAGAAGCAACAAGCACACACAGTGCCCATATCTTGTTTCTAAATTCCATTATTCAATGAAAGAAACAGGATTCCTAGGAGAAATGGCTGATTCTAGGGCTGAGACAGGGAAAATACCTGATGAGTCCAGATCACATAGTGCCAGAAATTAAGAACTTGCTTTAAAAAACAAACGAACAAAAAAGAGATGAGGGCATGTCAAAAGGACACAGAATCCATCCTGAAAGAGCTCTCAATGCCACAGCTGAAGCAAGGAAATAAAGAACATCGTATCAGATTGTAACCTAAAGTATAAAATAAATAGATACAAATCCATACTGATAATTAAACAACTGAATAAATAAATGTGTGGAAGAAGGGACAAATCTTCCTCACAAAGTACCCAAATAATGTGTGTAGATAGTCTCCCCTCCTCTGGAGTGGAGGCTGGGCTTAGAATCTGGCTTTCGAAAAATTGAGCAGGGAAAGGGAACTCTAGAGTGCATAAACCTGGGAGACATCACCTTAACCTAGTGATCAAGGTTACTATCAACAGTGATTAGTCATGGTGATTTAAAAATAGGGAAGAATGAAAAACTGTCAAAGATCAGAGAAGCCTAGGAAGTCATGATGACTAAAACCAGTGTGGTGTCCTAGACTGGATACTGGAACAAAAAAAGACATTAGAATCCAGTCTAATCACAACAAAACATCAGACAAACCCCAATCAAGGGATATTATATAAAACAGCTGACCTAGTAATCCTTAAAACTGTCAAAGTCATCAAAAAAATCAAAGTCTGAGGAATTTTCACAACCAAGAAAAGTCTAAGGAAGCTTAGCTACTAAAAGCAGTATGGTTTCCTGGATGAGATCCTGGAACAGAAAAGGGACATTAGGTAAAAATTAAGGAAATCTGAATAAAGCATGGACTTTAGTTAATGATGACTTATCAATACAGGTTCAATAATTATGACAAATGTACCATACTAAGGTAAGATGTTAATAATGGGAGAAACTGGGTTGTGGGGTTTACAGGGTAAACTCTCTGTACTACCTTTGTAATAATTCTATAAATCTAAAACTGTAGTAAAATAAAAATGACATAGTGGAAACACTGGTGAAACCTGAATAAAATCCACAGTTAATAGTAATGTATCAATGTTAATTTCTTGGTTTGATGATATACCAAGTTGTATGTACCATGTCAAATGTAACATGGCTATACAAGAAGTTAACATTAAGGGAAACTGGATGAAAGGTGTATGGAACCTTTCTGAACTATCTTTACAAGTTTTCTGTAAATCTAAATAGAGTTTTTCTTTTCCTAATGGGCAAAAATATTTAAAATTACACCTCCTAAAAGATAACCAATAAAGATATGAAAAATTATCATAATAGAAATACAATTATAAACCAAAATAAGAAAGCACTATATACCCAATAGCTAAAATTAAAAAGACCACCTCTTAAATGAAATGCACAAATCCCTGAAAGACACAAGCAACCAAAGCCTACTCAAGAAGTAGCTAACTTCAGTAACACCTCAACTATTAAAGAATTGAATTCCTAACTCAAAGCCCACAAAGAAGACTCCACAAAGGCCCAGATGGCTTCACCGGTAAATTCTACCAACCTTTAAGAAATAAATCCAATTCTACACTTACTCTTCCAGAAAATAGAGGAAACACTTCCCAATTCACTAGCTGTGACCAACATTACACCAACAAAACCAAACAACAAGATGACAAGAAAACAAAACTTCAGATCAATATTCCACCTTAATATAGATGCAAAAATCCTTTACAAAATTTTAGCACGTTGAATCTAGAAACATACATAAAAAGAATAATTCATCATGAACAAGAGGGGCTTTCCCTAGAAATCCTAAGTTGGATGAACATTCAAAAATCAATCAATGTACTTCACTATCATAATACAAGAAAAAACCATAAAATTATCTCAAAAGATACAAGGAAAGGCAATTTGACAAAATCCAAAACATTTAAGCAAAAACTCAAAATGACAACAGCAGAAATTTCCTAAAAAGCATAATTAAATGCCAAAAAATTATGTTGGACATTGACGAGAAGATGTCAAAGTTTCGAAAGTCATCAAGTATGAACCCAATTTCTTCTATACAGTTAATTACATTTGATCTTAGAAGGTAATCTGATTTCTTTACACATCAAGTATGCCTTCTGACTGTATTTACACTTAGACTAAAATTAATTCTTATATATTGAAAATGCTTGGGTTGAAGTATAATGACCTTGGGCCAATTTGGAAAGGGAATGAAGAAAAAAATATAATCGTAAGGGCTTCTAATTTCCTACAGGTAAACCTTACAGTAGATAACAAACAAGTACCTGGTATTACTCTCTGAAAGGAGACAAGGAAACCAAAATTTCTGTCTCTATTTGTCAATGATCATGGGAAAGTTGCTTACTTTCTTTAGGTCTCATTTTCCTGTTCTTTTAAAAAGAGATTACACTAGATTCATCCTTAAATTCATCAAATATTTATTGAGCTCCTACTGTGTGTCAAACACTTTCTAGACACTGGGAAATACAGCCGTGAGGAAAAAAAAAAAATAGACAAAAATCCCTCTCCTCACAGAGTTTAGAGAGACAGACAAATAAAATACATATATGAAGTATATAGCATGTTAAAGGGTAATAAATACTATGGAGAAAAACAAAACAGGGAAGGGGACAGAAGGTACTGAGGGGAGTGTGGTTTTAAGTGAGGTTATAAGGAAACTAGATTTCTAGGTTCACTTTCAGTTCAAAAATCCAGTGATTTTCTTATATGTTGACTAGGCCGCATAAAAACACACAGTGAACCTCTGAACCTGACCTCTTTAAACTCATACATTCTATCACCTTGCTCTGCGTGTCACCACTTATATTTTAGAAAAATAGGATTAAACATACATTTTTCCATACTGAGACAAAGCATATGCTGTCACTTAATGAAATAAGTAATTTCCCAGCCTTGAGAGAGGAAAATAAGAAAAAACCTAGCAGTTTCTCCCCAAAGGCTCTAAAAATGTGGTATTTTTGTACACTACAGAAAGGATTAAAATTAGCTATTTTTTCTCCTCCTCCAATGTATCTGTGGCCTGGAGTTTGGTCCTTTATTGGACCTAAGTTACAAAAGGAGGTGGTTTAATAGCTTCTCCAAAGTGGAAGATTTTCCATAGGTGTGAAAAGTCGTATGAATAAAAAGTGTCACTACCATAGTTATTGCAGCTACCATATTTTGTATGCCTGCTATGTGCCAGGTACAGCACTAGCCATTTTACATATCAGACTGAACTATATGACACTGCCATTTATAGGTCAAAGTCAGCAGTTTTATATAGATTAAATACTTTATCATCTGTTAATTTCAAATTCCACGAGAGAGAAGTCTGTATAGGTTAATTGCAATGTTGCTTTCTATAGTTCATCCATTGAATTATTATCTCAGACAAATCTTATAGACAATGGAACTTTTGTTTGGGGACATAAAGACCTTTTGCCAAGTTGATAGTGCTGTGAAAGACAGCTGGAAGATACTGCCTATCTATGGTATCGAGTTTGTACAAACAAATACTTAAAATTTTTCTCTTCGGACTTAATTTGAGGATTTGAGTTTTAAGTATCATTATCTATAGCACAAATTTCATCAAAAGCTATCATTAGCACTGTGACTTCATTTTGAGAAAAGCTCCGTTTATTGGTTATACCCACTATTCTGCTTAAAAAGATAGAATCTTCATTCCAAGATTAATATTTTTTTCCCCACTAGGAAGAGTATAAAGCAACCCCAAAATTATACTAAAATCTTAAATCTGTCCATTTGGATTGGAATTTCTATTTCTTTGGAAATACCTCATTAAAAGAATCTTTCCCAAAACAGAATACTGTCCATAAACTAACCTATTAAATTCAATCCAAATAATTTTAAATTCATCTTTTAAAAGCAGATTAGTATCTACAGTTTATTATTTTTTTTCTTCTGGCAGCTATTTTTCATTCACTATACAGTTCATGTCTAGAGTTCACATTTATAAGATATTAATAAAATATCTTTTGATTATCTTCTAAGTAATTGTATGTAATCTAAAGTTTCAACTAGCATAAAAAGGCAGGCACTTTGTATGTTACACTATTAGCAGATGGGAAAGTTTGTTTATAACATTTAAATGCCAACAGAAGTCTCAGTGAAACATTAAGAGGAAAAAATAAAAAGAAAGAAAAAACTACCTGAAGTTTTGTGGGGGAAAAAAGAGGGAAATAAATACAAGAAGAATACGGTGATCACAATATTTAAAGTCAAGGAATTTAAATAGGTTAATATATAAAAACCTACCAGCTCATTGCTTGTAGATGTGAGTCTTAGTTTTTCTTCAATTTCCTTTCCAATTTTCTGAACAGTTACCTGAGTCTGTTTAATTGCACACTGGGCTCTATGAAGCCTAGAAATAAAAGTTGTAGAAAAATTTAAGTGAGTTAACTATAAACTCAACACAGAGCCACAGGCATAAATGGAACAAAATGAGGACAAAGTTTCCAGGATAAAGAAAATTAATAATGAACTCAACTGATGATTTCACAATTCTCTAGCATATTTACAACAGGGAAATAACAAGAGTCACGATATGTTCTAAAAACACCCTTTCTGTACCCATCTGACTGTCTGTGATATATTGAGAGCTAAAATGAAGAACTCACAGGAATCTGAAAGAGACCTTAGAAAATAATCTGATTGAACTATATCATTTTACAGATGGGAAACTGAGGCCCAGAGAAATTAACTACATTACTAAAGTCACCCAAAAAACCCACTGCTATGAAGGCTATTACTTGTTGGGTATCCATAAAGAAAAAAAAATTAACAATAATCCCAAGTTAAGAAGACTGAATTAAAGCAACAGCCCCTTTGAAACTAGGAGCATTGAAAAAATTAACTATTTTTCTTTTTTGCTTTAATTTTGGGTTTGTGTTTTTCTTTGTCTCTTTGTCTTCAAGTATAGCTTATATATTTTGTATACATGTACATATTAAAACTGGTCAAATTTTCTTTATTCACAGGTAACATGATTTTCATGTAGAAAATCATTAGGAATCCACAAAACAACTACTAGAACTAATAATGTCACAGGATACAAGATCAACAAACACTCAGTTATATTTCTATATATGGGTCAATAATTTCACAGTCACAATCCCAATTCCAACAGGCTTTGTTTTTGTGTGTATGTGTGCTTCTTTTTGTAGAAATTAAGAAGCTGATACTATAAATTATATGGAAAAACAAAGAATCTAGAAGAGATAAACCAATCTTTAAATCTGCCAGATTTCAAGACTTCCTTTTTTATAAAGCTACGTAATCAAAACAATCTGGTACTGGCATAAGGATCAAACAACAGATCAATGGAACAGAATAAAGAGTATAGAAACAGACCTACACATATATGGCCAACTGATTTTGGACAAAGGAACCTAGGCAAATTAATGGAAAAAGGAAAGTTTTTTAAACAAATGGTGCTGGAACAGTGGATAAACACAGTTGCTGTGAGGTAGGGAATGAATCTCATTCCCTACCTCACAGCACAAAAAAACCTAATTCAAGGAGATCATAGTAAACATAAAAGCTAGAGTCATAAAATCTGTAGAGGAAAACACAGAATCTCTTGCAACCTTGGGGTAGGCAAAGATTTCTTAGAGAAGACACAGAAAGCACTAACCTTAAAATTAAAAATGGATAAATAAGGCACTGCCGAAATAAAAAATGTCTTTTCATCTAAAGATGTTGTTAAGAAAATATAAAAGCAGTCCATGGACTGGGAGAAAATATTTGTAAAACATTAATTCGACAAAGTACTGTGCCTGGAGTATATAAAGAACTCTTACAAACCAGTAACAAAGAGACAACCCAATTAAAAATGGGCAAAAGAGTGAAACACTTCACAAAAGAAGATATAAGAAAGGTCAATAAGCATAGGAAGGGCTTCCCTGGTGGCGCAGTGGTTGAGAGTCTGCCTGCTAATGCAGGGGACACGGGTTCGAGCCCTGGTCTGGGAAGATCCCACATGCCGCGGAGCAGCTGGGCCCGTGAGCCACAATTGCTGAGCCTGCGCGTCTGGAGCCTGTGCCCCGCGACGGGAGGGGCCGCGATAGAGAGAGGCCCGCGCACCGCGATGAAGGGCGGTCCCCGCACCGCGATGAAGAGTGGCCCCCGCTTGCCGCAACTGGAGAAAGCCCTCGCACGAACCGAAGACCCAACACAGCCAAAAATAAATAAATAAATAAATAAATAAATAAGAAAATCCTTTTAAAAAAAAAAAAAAAAAAAATAAGCATAGGAAAAGGTGCTCAAAATCTTAGTCATCATGGTAATGAAAATTAAAGTCGTAATGAGATAGCATTTCACACTTGTCAAAATAACTAAAATTAAAATGACAACACCTGATGCTAGCAAGGATGTGCAGCAACTGAAACTTGCATGCATCGGTGATAGAAGTATAAAATAGTATCATCACTTTAGAAAACTGTTTCTTTTAAAGTTATACATACATCTAACCTATGACCCAGTATTTCTACTCCTTACCATTTACTCAAGAAATACAAAAACACGTCCACAAGAAGATATGTATAAGAACGTTCATAGAAAACAATCCAAACGTCCATCAAACAGGAGAATTAATAAGCAAATTGTGGTATACTCATACAGTGAAATTCTACTCAGCAATAAAAAGGAAAACAACACTGAAATACACAACAATATGAATGAATCTCAAAAAAACATTATGCTGAGTGAAAAAAGCCAGGAACGAAAAAGTACATACTATATGATTCCATTTAAACAAAGTTCAAGAACAGGTAAAAGCAATCTATGGTGACAGAAATCAAGAGTGGCTAGCTGGGGCTTCCCTGGTGGCGCAGTGGTTGAGAGTCTGCCTGCCAATGCAGGGGACACGGGTTCGAGCCCTGGTCTGGGAAGATCCCACATGCCGCGGAGCAACTAGGCCCGTGAGCCACAATTACTGAGCCTGCACGTCTGGAGCCCGTGCTCCGCAACAAGAGAGGCCGCGACAGTGAGAGGCCCGCGCACCGTGATGAAGAGTGGACCCCGCTCGCTGGAACTGGAGAAAGCCCTCGCACAGAAACGAAGACCCAACACACCCAAAAATAAATAAATTAATTAATTAATTAAAAAGGAAAGGAGGGGGGAAATTGATAAATGAAGATTAGTGTAAAAAAAAAAAAAAGAGTGGCTAGCTGCCTGGGTGAGGCAGGACTGACGGGTAGAGAGCAAGGCGAACTAAGGAACTACCTGAGGTGATGGAAATGTTCCATGTCTTGATTGGGGTGAGGCGCACAGGAGGATACACAGAATTTAAACTTGAAATCTAAGTATTTCACGGTATGTAAATTTTACTTCCGATTTTTAAAACTGGTCAACTGTCCTAAACTGAAAGTTATCCTACATACGAGGACGTTAATTTTATCAGGGAGTTGATGGCATCAACACCTCTGCCAACATTATTATTACGACACCTTGCGCTAAAAATATTCATGACATATTCTGCACTTTCAGAAGTTGCCTGATAGTTACTGAGGATTTCTTAGGTCACCTAAAAAGGAGCAAATCTTATGAGATTACTCATGAGATCAGTTCTTCTGCAACTTCCTCAGGACTCCAAAGGAATCCAATAGAGGAGATTATCCTCCATCCTATTGCCTCTTGCTCTGGGTGTGAATGCGTACACACTCTCTTGATGGCAATACTCGCCTACAAAGGTGACGCTAAAGAAATTTAAAAGCAAGGAGAGGCCCTTTGTGATGTGGTCCCCACCTCGTTTCTGATATTCTTACCTTGCACGCGCAACTCCAGCAATGCTGAACTACTAACAACTCTCCCCAAACACATCATGCCATTTCTTCCTTCTGTACCTTTGAGTGAGCTGTTCTATCTGCCTACAAGCTTCACTCTCTCTTAACAGATAAGTATACTCCCAAACCCACTAACAGGCAGCTCAAGCATACCTTCTTCTTCAAAGGCCTTCCCGACTGTTCCAGAAAGGTAGAGGCACTTCTTCCTATGGAGATCCACAGCATCATGTATACAACAACACTAGCAAAGATTATAGAACCACATTTTACAGCAACTGCCTATTTCCTTATCTATTTCTTTACTAGATTTCTGGGAAAAAAGAAAAAAAAACACTCATTTTTTTCATTTACATTCCCAGTACTTAGCAGAGAATGTGGCACAAAGGCACTCAAAATATATTGCTGACTGAAGGTCGACTAATGCCTGCATATAAAAGTCAGTCCCAAGATTTTGATTATTTTTACTGATATCAGTGAAAGACTAAAAGACTAACGTACTAGTTTTCTATATCTATAACTTCAAAATATATTCCAAACAAAAATCACATAAATTAAAGACCGTTCACTCTGGCAAGAAACAAGCAATTTCTACTAAAAATGTTATCAGAATTCTAATTTGATAGGCATTATCAACCCAAAGTAGAAATCAACAAAATAGCCTGTTACTTTAAAAGGAGGGAAAATGCTGCCTAAAACTCACTAGAGTACTATGCAAACAACCTTGTCAAATGGTAAAGACTTTAAAAATAAAAATGATTCATGACCATAATTAATGTATGACTTCAACTATTTGGCTCTCACTGCCCCAGACGCTTTCTGATCTTACCTTAGGGGCTTAAAACACACAGACAGAGTCACATTTCCTCCAATCTTCAGTGTTATCCAAATAGACTTTCAGAGCCCCTGCTACATCAAGACAGAGCTAATAACGTCCCCCTTTCAAGCTCAACAGGAGAATAAAAGTTTGAAGTGTTTAGGCTTTTAAACATAACATGGGACATCCTAATTCCCCTGGGGGTGAAGAGGTGAAGGACTGACAAGAAAAGAAACAACTGCCTTACCTCCAAACCAGCTAGCCAGTTTCAGAGGAATGTTTCTTGATTTTGCAAACTATGAAATGGTACTATAAAGAAATATAAATCATCCAGTCATCTGGGTGATTAGTCAATACCAACACTAATGCTCTCAAGCTGAAATAAAACTCATCATCACTGGTGTGGGGAGGATAGGGATCAACTAGCTATCTGATAGGTATTCTGGTTATAGCAAATACATGCATATTATATCAATATGTTTTGAGATAACAGTAAAATTGAAAGTGGGTTAAAAATAATGCTTTGCAGCTAGATATTGCTGTGAATGTAAAGATACATTGAACAAAAAGTATTATGTCAAATGAATATTGAGACCATACCTATCAGATATTAACAATAATCTCAGTAAAGGAGAAGTTAGGAAACAATTTTTGCCTACTTAGTATTGATCATATCACATCTGAATGTTGCATTCAATTTTAAGATGATGAATGACAAATTAGAGCACCTAGAAAGTCAGTGAAGTATAGCTCCCTATGGCTTGCAGGGAGAGATTAAAAGGGAAAAGAATATATAGGATTCTATTGAGAGAAATAGATACCTTATCATTAATGATTTTGTATTCCATATGAAGGAGCTTAGATTTTTATTCTGAAGGTATTAGGAAACCATTAAAAAGTTTTAAGCCAAGAAAGATTTAATGACATTTGCACTTTCTTCCTGTAATTAGGTGACTGGGATACAGAGAAACAAGACTGTAAACAGGAAGGCTAGTATGAGGTTAATTTAACAGTCCTAGCAAAAGTGTAGGCATTGTCTTAAATTAAAATAGGAACAGAAAGGATGATGTAGATGTGAAAAGTTAGAGAGGAGATATAAAAAATGATGCCTGAAAATTACCAACATCAAGAACGCAAGAGAAGACATCACCACAGATCCTATGGACATTTAAAGGGAATTAAGGGAAATTATGAACAACATGCCAATAAATTTAACAACTTAGATGAAATAGTTAAGTTGCTTAAAAACCACAAGTTTCCAAACCAAACAAATGAAATAGAAAATCTGAATAGTTGTTATCAGTTAGAGAAGCTAAATTTATAATTAAAAACCTTCTCACATAGAAAACTACATTCAGATTGCTTCACTGGTGAAATACTAGTCTTAACAAAAACCTTTCAAAGAAGAAGGAACACTTTTCAATTTGTTTTAAGAGGCCAGAATAACCTTGATACCAAAACATCACAAGAAAAGCAAATTACAGACAATACAAAAATCATTAATAAAATTAGCAAATCAAATCTAGCAATATATGAAAAAGATAACACATCTTGATGAAGTGGATTTATCTGAGGAGTACAAGGTTGATTTAACATTTGAAAATCAGTTGTGACAGAATGAAAGAGAAAAAACGTATCATTATCTCAAAAGTTGCCCCAAAAAAGCATTTGATAAAATTCAATACCTGTTAATGATTTAAAACAAAAATCTCTCAACAACCTAAGGAAAAAGGATAATAAAGGGTTATCCTGATAACCCAATCTGATAAAGGGTTTATACTAAAAATCTGCAGGTAATACTTAAGATCAGGAATAAGAAAAGATGTTTACTTTCACTACTCTATTCAACACTGTACTCAAGATCCAAGCCATTGTAATAAGGCAATTTTAAAAAGTCATAAATACAGGAAAGGAAGAAGCAAAAATGTCTACTCACAGATGCTATATGATTGTGTACATAGAAAAAAAAATGTTTTAATCTATAATCAAACTAATAATAAACTTAGCAACATTGCAAGATTCCAGGATAATTCACAAAAATCAATTGGTATTTTTATATAGTATCATTAAATAACTAGATGTGAAAGAGGTGAAAGACCTGTGCACTGAAAACTAGAAAACACTGCTGAGAGAAATTTAAAAACAACCTAAACAAATGGAGTCATGTACTATTTCATGGATTGGAGGTTAAGAAGTCAAGTCTCCCCCTAAGTTTATCTAGAGTCAATTAATCCCAATCAAAAGCCTAGCAGTCTTTTTTGTTTAATTGACAAGCTGACTCAAAAATTGATATGGAAATATAAAAGTCCTAGAACAGCCAAGAAAATGTTAAAGAACAAAGCTGGGAGGCTTACACTACCAGATTTTATGACTTATCATAAAGCTAGTTTGTAAAGCAGTAGTAGTTGCATAAAGCTAAACAAATAGATTGATGAAACAGAAATCAGGATATAGACATAGACCTATTCAATCAATTTATATTTTGATTAGGGAAAGAAAAGCTTTGTCAACAAATGACACTAAAATAAACTAGATATCAATACGGGAAAAAAATGAACCTTAAACTCTACCTCACATCATACATAAAAATTAATTTGAAATGATCAAAGACTTAAATGTAAAAGCTAAAACTATTAAGCCTCTAAAATAACATGTAGGAAAGTATATTCATGACCTTGGGATAGGCAAAGATTTCCTAAATAGGACACAAAAAGTACTATCCATAAAATAAAAACCTGATATAGCATACTTTATCAAAATTTAAAACTCTCATCAAAAGACATTATGGAGAAAATGAAAAATCAAGTCAGAGAGTGAGACAAAATATATATATATATATATATATATATATATATATATATATATCTGACAAAGGACTTGTATTTCTAATGTATACAAAGAATTCCTACAACTTAACAATAAAAACCAAACAACCCAATAAATAAAAAAGGGCAAAATATTTGAACAAACACTTCACAAAAGAAGATACAAGAATGGCTGATAAGCACATAAAATGCTGCTCAATATCATTAGTCATCAAAGAATTAAAAATTAAAATCAAAATGATATACCAGTACAAACCTACTACAATGGCTAGAATTTACAAAACAATACCAAGTGATGTCAAGGAGTAGAGCAACTGGAACTTTCAAACACTGTTGGTGGGATTCTAAAATTGTATAACTACTCTGGAAACTGGTAATTTCTAATAAATTAAATATACACCTATCATATGAGCAGGAAGCTCCACTCTTAGGTATAAGAGAAATGAAAGCATGTGACCACAAGAGACTTCTTTTTCTTCCAGTTTTATTGAAATATAATTGGCATACAGCACTGTTGGGTGAACATCCATCATCTCATATAGATACAAAATAAAAGAATAAGAAAAAAATTTTTTTCCTTGTGGTGAGAACTCTTAGGATTTACTCTCTTAACAACTTCCATATATAATAATACAGTGGTGTTCATTATATTAATCATGTTGTACATCACATCCCTAGTATTTATTTATCTTTCTAACTGAAAGTTTGTACCTTTTGACCACCTTCATCCAAATCCTCCTCCTCCAATCCCTCACAAAAGTCTTTTGGAAAGATATTCTTAGCAACTTCATTTATAACAGTCAAAAAGTGTAAACACGTCCTGGAGATGGTGTGGAGGGAACCCTCCTACACTGTTGGTGGGAATGTAAATTGGTGCAGCCACTATGGAGAATGGTACAGAGGTTCCTTAAAAAACTAAAAATAGGGCTTCCCTGGTGGCGCAGTGGTTGGGAGTCTGCCTGCCGGTGCGGGGGGCGCGGGTTCGAGCCCTGGTCTGGGGGGGTCCCGCATGCCGCGGAGCGGCTGGGCCCGTGAGCCACGGCTGCTGAGCCTGCGCGTCTGGAGCCTGTGCTCCACAACGAGAGAGGCCGCGATGGTGAGAGGCCCACGCGCCGCGATGGGGAGTGGCCCCCGCTTGCCACAACTAGAGAAAAGCCCTCGCACAGAAACGAGGACCCAGCACACCCGGAAATAAATAAATAAAAATAAATTAAAAAAAAAAACAAAACTAAAAATAGAGTTGCCATATGCTCCACCAATCCCACTCCTGGGCATATACCCAGAGAAAATTCAAATTTGAAAAGATACATGCACCCCAGTATTCTTAGAAGCACTACTTATAATAGCCAAGACATAGAAGCAACCTAGGACAGATGAATGGATTAAGAAGATGTGTTTGGGACTTCCCTGGTGGCACAGTGGTTGAGAATCCGCCTGCCAATGCAGGGGACACAGATTCAATCCCTGGCCTGGGAAGATCCCACATGCCACGGAGCAACTACTGAGCCTGCACTCTAGGGCCCGCAAGCCACAACTACTGAGACCACGTGCCACAACTACTGAAGTCCATGTGCCTAAAGCCTGGGCTCCGCGACAAGAGAAACCACTGCAGTGAGAAGCCAGCGCACTGCAACGAAGAGTAGCCCCCGCTCGCCGCAACTAGGGAAAGCCCGTGTGCAGCAACGAAGACCCAATGCAAGCCAAAATAAATTAATTAATTAATTTAATTTAATTTAATTAAGAAGATGTGGTACATAAATACAATAAATACAATGGAAAATTTCTCAGACATAAAAAAGAATGAATAATGCTATGGACCTAGAGATTATCATACTAAGTGAAGTAAATCAGACAGAGAAAGACAAATATCATATGATACCACTTATATGTGGAATCTAAAAAAAAAAGATACAAATGAACTTATTTACAAAAACAGAAACAGACTTGAAGACATAGAAAACACACTTATGGTTACTAAAGAGGAGGGGATAAATTTGGAATTTGGGATTAACAGATGCACCTTCTATATACAAAAAAAAACAACAAGGACCTACTCTATAGCACAGGGTAAACAACTCAAATGTCCATCAACAAGACAATGCATAAGCAAATTGTGGTATATTCATAGAAAAACCACTCACAGCAATAAAAAGGAACAAACTACTGATCTATACTACAATATGGATAAATTTCAAAAGTATGCTGCACAAAAGAGTATACCGTATGGTTCCATTTATAAGAAGTTCAAGAACAGGAAAAGCTAATAAATGAGGAGGCAATAAGAAAAGTGTTTGACTCAGCCAGGGGTGGGGACAAGGGTGTAAGAATGACTGGCAAAGCAGTATGAGGGAACTTTCTGGAGAGAGAAAAATATTCTGTATCTTCATGGAATGATGACAATGTGGGTGTGTATATCTGTCAAAACTCATCAGACTATACATTTAAATTCTCTTAATTTTATGTTGTATAAATTGTACTGCAAAAGAAAAAGAAAAAAATGATCACTGATGTATGGCTTGGGGAACCAGGAAAATGGTGATGTCATTTATTGAAAGGGTGAACAGGGATGAGCAGTTTGAGAAGAAAGTTCTGCTTTCAGTTTGAGGCGCCTGTGCAACATCCGAGAGGAGGTGTTGAGTATGGGTTGAATACAAGGATCTGGAGCTTAGGAGACAGATCTTGGCCGGAGATAAAAATATGGCAACCATTAGCACACAGATGGTTATTAATGCTATGAAAGTAATGACATCATTCTGGAAGACTGTGAGAATGAGAGAGAACAGAGCCTAGAACAGAATTCCGAGGAAAATCAATTTTTAACGGATTAGAAATAAAGAAATAAAAGCTGCAAAAAATTCTGACCCATAATTCCAGAGAAGTAGAAGGACAGCTGGGAGAGTTGGTGTTACAGCAGTCAAAGGAACAGAATGTCTCAAGGAAGTAATAATCACTGTCATAAAATCAAGTAACCTGAGGCCTAGACAGTATCTACAGATTTAGCAACAAGGACTTGATTAAAACTGTTTCAAATCTTTTCACCTCTCTCTATAACTACTGCCACCATCATCTTCTATCTAACCAGTAGCCTCCTAACTGATTTCTAAGCTTCAACTCTTGCTCTTCTCAATTCCAATCTCTACTCAGTACCACAGGTAACCCTGTTCATCATTTGGTCAGTACTAATTGTAGCTTATCTGCCCGGTCTCCAGAATGCCTGCCTTATAGAGCTGTGTCCATAGTCTGATATCACCTACATCACTATGCCTGTTGCAACATGTCAACAATCTTTCTAGACTGGGAAACAGAATATAAAAACTAAAGACTTTGTCCTACCAGCAACACAGTCCAGTACTCCAGGTTTCTCTTCTCACAGGCTAAGAGAGATAGTAAACAAGTTCTCTTTACATTACAATTACAAAGTCTCTAATACATGTCTGCGATTAAATTCCCTTAGAGACAACTATAGAAATATCACAATCTACAAACTTATAATTTAAAAGACTAGTGTTGTATAATATAGCTAGGCCTAACCACTTTACCTTTCTTCATCTCTGATTGATAGACATGAAATGTTTTACTCTAGGCTCTAAATAATAGCTAGTGTTAATAGCTAGTGTTTGATTACCTATACAATGCCTTTCATTAGGTAATACATCTAAAGGTAGTTAACAGGACTTCCCTGGTGGCGCAGTGGTTAAGAATCCACCTGCCAATGCAGGGAACACGGGTTTGAGCCCTGGTCCGGGAAGATCCCACATGGCGTGGAGTAACTAAGCCCATGTGCCACAACTACTGAGCCTGTGCTCTACAGCCCGCAAGCCACAACTACTGAGCCCACGTGCCACAACTACTGAAGCCCGTGCACCTAGAGCTTGTGCTGCGCAACAAGAGAAGCCACCGCAATGAGAAGCCTGTGCACTGCAACGAACAGTAGCCCTCGCTCGCTGCAGCTAGAGAAAATCTGCGCACAGCAACAAAGACCCAACCCAGCCAAAAATAAATAAATAAATAAAATATTAAATTACTTAAAAAAATAAATAAAATAAAGGTAGTTAACATATATGTACTTTTAGTCATGTTTATAATACTTTCCATCAATGATAAAAGGATTTTTCTGGTGACTGAAAAGGCTATGACCTATAATTTTTTCCACACTAAATACAATTTTCAATATATTTTTTTAGAATTCTAGTCAAATAAATCTAGACACAATAGTCATGAATCACCACAGTGCTCCAAACTTCTGACCTAAAGAAACCACAAAATAATACAAGAGTATTGTCTTAAGCCACTAAAATTATGGTAATTTATTATCCATCGATAGAAAACTAATACTCTCTTCCAATCCAAATCTTGACTACCTTGCTTTCAAGGCCAGATCAAATATCATCTCTTCATTATTTCATTTACAGAGCACATTATCACATTAGTCAAGATAATATCTGCACTTTATAGATCTTTAGTCTAATCCTTTATCTGATAATAATCAACACACATTTTAATTTATTCATTCATCCTATCTTCACACTGAGCACTTTCCATGTTGCTAATACTGAGCCTGGTGTTGACAGAAAAGTCATTGGAGACAGTCTATCTCTCCAGAAACAGACAATTTATTTACATATTCATGCAACAAACACTCAAGTGCCTAAATGTGAGCCCATGCCCTGTGTTAGGTAATGGAAATACAGAGATCAGAGATCTACATCTTATATTCATAAATGCACAAACATTGTGGAGAAATGGGTGTGCAAAAAATTATAATAGGGGCTTCCCTGGTGGCGCAGTGGTTGAGAGTCTGCCTGCCAATGCAGGGGACACGGGTTCAAGCCCTGGTCTGGGAGGATCCCACATGCCGCGAAGCAACTAAGCCCGTGTGCCACAACTACTGAGCCTGCGCGTCTGGAGCCTGTGCTCCACAACAAGAGAGGCCGCGACAGTGAGAGGCCCGCGCATCGCGATGAAGAGTGTCCCCCACTTGCCGCAACTAGAGAAAAGCCCTTGCACAGAAACGAAGACCCAACACAGCCAAAAATAAATAAATAAATAAATAAATAAATAAATAAATAAATAAATAAATAAGTGAAATTCTAAAAAAAAAATTATAATAGTGTAATACTATGATAGCGGTACATATAGGGTAATAGCTGAGCATAAAGGAGGGACATCTGTTTTAGAGGTAGTATCAAGTGGAAGTAAAGTCTTCTAGGAAGAAGTAAAAACTAAATTGATATTAAAAGTAAGAGTAGAATTAACTAGGTAAAAACGAAGAAGGATATTTCAGACAAAAGGAGAAGCAAATACAAAAACAGAGAAAAAAGACTGCACAGCATTTTCAAGAACTGCAAGCCTTTAGCAAGGCTGGAGCACAGGAGCACAAGGCTCCAGCAAGGCTGGAGCATCCTCTCATATGCGAGAGGACGGTAAGAGATGACGGTGTAAAGGTAGACAGAGGTCAGATTATGAAGACTCAGTATATCAGGCTAAGGAGTTTTATTCCCAAGGTAATGGGATAAAGTTTAAAGTGGGAGACCTGACCGAATATATGTTTTAAATTTAAGACTATTTGGGCTGCAGTGTGAAAAGACTAGGGTACTTCCCAGTACAAAACGACCCAGAAATTCCTTTTTGGAAGAGGAAGAATTCAAGTAGAAGTCCAGAAATAGATAATATTTGATAAGGCTACCCCTTATCTGAGTTGTGGTCCTCCTCAATAACCCTGGGAGGACGGCTCCATGTAGAGTTCACATCATGCTCTGATCATCTGTTTACTGCCTCTCTCCAGCACTGGATTCCATACTCCTTGAAAACCTAGAGCTATATCTTATTAGTGTTTGTGCTCTTGAGCTTCCCCACAGTTCTGGTACAGACCTTCAGTACACAGCTTCCCTTCCATCCCTCAGGAGAGGGGCCTATCTCACCCTTCCTCTTAGACCTTCAAAGCACAGTAGATGATAAACAACAGATGACTATTTTAAGATTTCTTCTGATTCTGTTTTCCTCAGATTCTATGAAATACTTGTTGACTGATAAGTTTACTCATGTTTTCTTGTAAGTGTATCAAGCATAGAAAAATTCCTGGAAAACTGCCTTGAGAACATTTTTTTAAAGTTTGCAAATCACATTAATATTAGAGTACAAATTTCTGATTGTCGAAATCCCTCTTACAGAGTGATTTTTATAAAGGAACATAGCGATTCAGATGGGTCTGCTGGGAAGATCTATTACTTTTCATTCTAGATACTACATGTCTTTCAACAGAGCCTGATTTTTTTCTGAGAGTCACATTCCACTGATTATTAACACTGACTTGACTACTGACTAAAGGTTCTACGTCTTTTTTTCACCCAGGCTGTGTCCATATGTCAAGCCTTCCTCTTCTTATACAATTGGTTTGGGAACTTAATTTATCCCAGTTAAATTCCAACTTGAAATTGAAGATGGGCTGAATATATATTCGACCTTTCCAGTCCCCAGAGATCATCTTATATACTGATTCTGTTATACAAAGTAATCACCATCTCTACAAGCTCCACACTATCATTGCGTTAGCTTTCTAAGTTTTTAAGCTTTACAGAAGTTTCTATATCTTTGTTCTAATGTTTAGACTGTAATATCGTAAAGGGAAGAACTATGTCTCCCTTGTTTGCCATTATATCCCCAGCATATTGCACAGTTTCCAACATGCAGTACTCAATAAACATATGGCGAGTAAATAACTGAATGAATGAACATGTTGAACAAGACTAGATAAAAAAACAGAGCCCTATGCCATGCCATTAGAAATTTCCCTCTAGGTTGGTAAGTTATTAAGCAGTTATAAATCTTCCTATCTTTACTATCATCTAGCTTATCCTTCTTATCTTGCTCCCCAAGCTTTCAATCATAGCTTGCCAAAGACCTTACCATAGTTATTATCTGTATCTACAAATCTACTTACCCTTTCAAAATGGACACATCAGTCTGAGATAACTTCTTCTTGGGAAAGGCTCATTGAGGGGAAGGGATTTAAGCTTCAATTTGAAGGAAGGGTAGGATTCTGACAACTGTATGCAAGAGAATAGTCATTTAGGGTATTGGGAATAGCTTTTCAAAGTCATTAAGGGAGCAGAGTGCCTTGCATGTTCAAAATAGGAAGTAGGTAGTGTGCTAAAGCAAAGGGCACATGTGAGAATGTCATTGAGTCTGGAAAGGTTGATCAGAGCCAAATTCCTGTGGACTTTGAATGCCTGAGAAATCTTTTGTATCTTCATAGCACCTACAGCAATCTTGGACACAAGGGAATCACTCAAATACTTGTTGATGGGTTTACTAAATATGACAGTTTCCCGAAAGACCAGAAGTCTACCCTAAAGCCTGCTTCTACATTCCTCTGTCTAGACCATGCACATGGTTGAGAAGAATACACAGTATCACGGTAATGGCATCAAATAAGACAGAACACTACTGCTACTTATGAAACTGAGGAGACAGTAGGTGATGTGAAAGCATGTGATAATGAGTGTGTCAGGTCTAACCAAGATGTGTCCTCAAAAAATAACAAACAGCACTGATGAAGCAAAAGTTATAAAACGATAATCAACGCTTTGAATTTCCAATTTACATTTCAAAAACTCACTTCAGGCAAGAAGAACCACAGCTGGCATAAGAGTAGGCTAAATCATTCCCAGATTTTTTCATAATACCATCCGTGTGCTAAAATGCAAGTTTAATTTAAAATATATTCATTGTACAATAAACATACTTGAGGAAGTACATAAAAAGTACTTCAGAATTAGAAACAAGAAAGAGTACAAACTAGGATATGGACACGGTCTTAAAACTTAAAAGTAATACTATACATGACTTTATGCCAATAAACTAAAAAGAACAGAAAAAGTAAATGATTTTCTAGAAAACTGTTAATTACTAAGTTTTCTCAACAAGAGATTAAAAACCTGAGTAGATTAATAACCACAAAGAAATCAGAAAGGTAACCAAAGGGTAATACCTTGTAGGGGTAGAGGGACTGCAGGCCCTGATCGTTTTATAGGTGAGAGCTACCACCTAAATCTAAATTACATAAATTGTCTTAAATCATGAGAAAATATAGAGAGCTTCTCAATTCATTTTAGGCTAGTGTAACCCTTACGAGTTTTGATTTGAACCTGAACAGCACACACAAAAATAAAACTACATGTCTGCCTCACTTATAAAAAACTGCAAAATACAAAATATTAGCAAATCTAAGCCAGTGCTGTATTAATAAATACATCATAAGCAAGTAAAATTTATCACAGGATTATACAGATGGTTTAACATCATTTAACATCAAGTCTGTGTAATTCACTACATTAATAGAACAAAGGAGAAACACTAAACTTGTTCCTGAGAAAAATCCTTAGTTATACTAGGCATAGAAACTTTCTTGTTTGATAAAAGGAATCTATCAGAAAACTCCAACTTATATCATAATGAATGGTGAAATGTCAGAATATCAAGGATGCCCTCTGTGGCAAACTGAATTTTCCATATATGACCACAATAATATCTCCCATCCTAGATGGTCTTCTACAGTGTGGACTTAATATTTCCTCACCAAGAGGCAGAATCTATTTCTCTACTCCTTGAATCTGGGCAGGCTGTGTGACTGCTTCGACAAATAGAATATGGCAGGAGTGACCCTGTGCTAGTTTTAGGGACAGCCCTTAACTTCTACTTCCTCTCTCTAAACACTCACTCTGGGGCAAACCAGACTCCATGCAAGAAATCCAACTACCCTGAGAATGCCATATGTGAGGAAGCTGGCCATGTAGAGAAGTATTTGGAGATAGAGATGGCTGGCCAGTCTCCACTGTTCTAGCCATCCCAGCTGAGGCACCAAACATGTCAGTGAAGAAGCATCCATATGTCCAACCTAGTTGAATCTTCAGATGACTCCAGCCACAGCTGCCATCTGATTACAACTACTTGAAAGGCCCCAAGGGAAAACAACCAAGCTAAGCTTAAAGACATTCCACAGAACTGTAAGAATCTGAGGATAATTAATTGTTGTTTTCAACTACTAAGTTTGGGAATGACTCGCTATGTAATACTAGAATACTCACTGTGAAGGACTTAGCCAATAAGGTACATAAAACAAGACAAACACACTTAGAAAATAGGAGACAAAACTGTCACCATTTACAAATGGTATTATTATTTACATAATATACCCTAGAGAGTCTTTAAAAACTATTAGAATAAAAGACTTCAGTAAAGTAACTGGATGCAAAAATCAGCATGCATAATCTAGAATGCCTTTAATTTCAACAGTTTCTCCATTAACCTTGCATGACATACTGAAGAGACTAATAATTTCAATTGGTGGAATCATTGTACCAGTGCAGTATAAAATATACTTGCATTACCACAAATGCACTGTTTGGCTTTCCTTTTGGCTCACGCCCATAGACTATATCTTTAACCCTGGTCAACCAGCTTGTAAATTTGAATGCTTGATCGCAAGAAAGATGGGGCAAGAAGAATGTATTTGAAGTAGCATATATTCATTCTGAAAATACTGTTTAAATCTCATCACTCTCAGGTCTCATTAAAAATAATCCACTGCCTCCATACAACCTATCCCACCAAAATAACACTTCTGAGTGTGAATTTCACTGTCCTGCACTCAGTACAATTTCAAGATGCCCCTTCTACTCCAGGAGTTTCTTCCTAGTATATTTACCTCCTCCTCCGTCCTTATTGTATGCTCATATACCTCTCTATGGACCCTCAAAACTCTTCTAATCCAAGAGTTTTCTTTATCCTTCCCTGAAGGCTTCAGGGAAATCACATTGGCATCTCCTTCTCTAAATCTGTTTTAATGCTCACAAAAAAAAGAATACTAAGCATCTTGTACATTATTTCATTCAGTAAGCATATGTGCCATGAAGTTTAGCACTTGCTTTCTTCTCAGATCCTCTCCCTCACTGTGCCTAAACTAACAAAGGATTGCACACTTAGCAAGTATTTAATATATATACTTGATGATTTTTTAAATATATTTTTAAATTATGATTTGAATAATATTCTTCAACTAATCGGCTTTCATAAGAACAGCATTTAAAAAGAAATTACTAATTTGGTTAAATCCCCCTGTTTTTAACTGAGGTATAAGTGACATAACATTACGTTGGTTTCAAGTGTACAGCATAATGATTCCATATTTGCATATGTTCCAAATGATTACCACAATAAGTCCAGTTAACACCACCTATAGTTACACATTCCTTCTTTTCTCGTGCTGAAAATTTTGAAGATCCACACTCCCCTACCTACTTTCAAATATGCAATACAGTATTATTAACTATAGCCACTGGCTAAATCTTAACAGAAAATGGTGCCGTGGAGCCATGAAAAAAAGACATGAATTTGTAAACCTTGGAGAGAGATTCTGCCTATGCAAAGTGGCTACTGTGTATAGACCCCAAGGAAAAGCCACCTATACCATGTCTAACCAAGAGGTGAAAGCTTCCACCAAGGAGTTGAGGGACCAGAAAGAAGGAAAATACATTTAATTCAAAGTCATCAGACAGGACAGAGGTGAGATTCACTTCAAGGTAAAAATGACAACACATCTCAAGAAACTTTAAAAAATCACACTATCAAATACACAGAGTTCCAATTAACTCATTCTTGTTTCTCTTTGAAGGTCAGAAAGTTGCTGATAATCACATTCCAAAAGAACTGGAAATAAAACAGGAAGATGTGACTGAAGTTTTTCAGGAACAAACAGGGGAGGGTTATTCAACAATTTAGGTATTTTTTTTCTTTTCCTTTAATTTTTTTATTTTTAAAAATAGTGCTTTGCAATGTAATATTGCAACTAATGCCCATTTTTCATTATCATTCATTTTCATTGTCCTGATCTTTTACCATCAAGCCTTAGGCCCTTTCATCTTTTGAAAAATTACATGGGTACATTGAGAGAGGCCACTGTACCTAGGATTCTGCAATTTTCAGGCTTGTGATCATCAGATAGACCAACACAAGGATTCAGAATGATTTTCCACTTGGTCCTGAGGTTCAGTTATATGAAATTCTTGTAGACAATGACTTCCAGTATAAACTGGAAGATTTTCAGATTACTCAACTGTGGAAAATGACATTTCCTTAATTTTAATCTTGAACTCTGCACCAAAAAAATAAAACAAGATCAGGTTGGAGGGGGAGATGACAGATAGGGTGACAGTAATGACTAACTTTAAAGGAGGCTTTATTTAAAGAGATGACACATTTAAGATTATTTTTGGATCTTGTCAGACACTCGCAGAAAAGTTCTGACTTCCAGGGAAATTAATAATAAAGACATAGAGAAGCATATAAACAATCTGAACAGAGGAGTTGGTTTCAGCCATGTTCTATGCGTTTATACAGATAACAAAAGCAAAGTTAGAAAGGCATATTTATGAAGCTTACTCCTGAATGTAAATCAGTGAATATGCTTCTTTCACTGAGAAAAACTTCCTACAAAAAATACAGCTGTGCTTAATGTGTTTAATGACAGCTGCAAACATTTTGGCTCAAACTCATTTTGTTAATAGAAGGGTAATAACAAGCAGTTCACACTGACAGACTATCCAGAGATGACCTGATAATTATCAGAGTGTGCATCAGAATTACCCGAGATGCTATTTTTTTACAATATGTAATGACTCATTCTTGAAGCCTTTCAATCAGAACCTAGAATTAAAATGGTAATTATCAACATGCAAATATATATAATAAAGTCATAGGATATTTTAAAAGCACAATTTTTACAAAAATTAATGAATATTGTCTATTTGTGGAACTACAATAGGCAATTTGATAACCTTGGATTTTATAAATATAATAGGTAGTATAGCATAGTGATTAAGTGTGTAGCTGGCAAGTGAGAATAAAAACAATACATTCTTCAAAGGTTTATTCTGAGGATTAATACTTATAAAGCATCTATGTTTTTATCATTTGAAAAGTACTCAAATATTAGCTATGATTCTAATTATTATTATCTTCTTTAAGCCTATATATTTATTCCAGCAAGAATGCCACTATGCAAAGCATTTTGGGGAGCTGCCCACAAAACTTGTGGTATAATCTCTGGATATCTTCAATAATGGCAAATCTCTATCTCTGCTGGAAGACTTGATAACTGAGAAATCATCAAAATTAATCTGGGCCAAACTTGTGAATTAGATGGGCAATCAGGCTGGATAATCACCTTTTAAGTAAAATTAAAATGTGGTGCTATAAGTAAAGCAATTTTTAAAATGTTGTTAGTTCTAGAAATACAGCTGACCCTTGAACAACAGGGGGTTTCTACTGCGCAGGTCCACTTACATGTGCATTTTTTTCAATAAATATATTGGAAAATCTTTTGGAGATCTGTGACAATTTGAAAAAACTCAGACGAACTATGTAGCCTAGAAATATCAAAAAAATTTAAGTTAGGTATGTCATGAATGTATAAAATTTATGTAGATATTAGTCTATCCATACATAGGCACAAGGTGAGTGTATTAATTATGTATAATTAATACTGTATTAATGAATAAAATTGTAATTTGCCATAAAAAGTTTATAATGATTCATTCACTAGTGTATAGACTAGGCTACCATGAAGAATCCTACCAATTACACGAGGCTACCATAAAGCAATCATATTGCTGCTTCTTCCTTATCAATACATGAATCATTATACCTGCAAATAAATATGAATTTCTTTTTCACATTATTTTTTCATTTTCGATGTCTAGTTTTAGTAATCTGTATAACGTCTACAGTGTTTTGTAGGATGTAAGACAACACTGACGTAGGTACTGGCAGATGATTCATCTTGGAAACAGACATTGAAAACTTACAGTATGGATACATTCAATACTGTATTGTAAAGGTATTATCTCTTCCATATTATTTTCTTAAGGACGTTCTTTTCTCTAGCTTACTTTATTGTAAGAATACAGTATATAATACACATAACATACAAAATATGTGCTAACTGACTGTTTATGTTATCAGCAAGGCTTCCAGTCAACATTAGGTTATTAATAGTTAAGTTTTGGGGGAGTCAAAAGTTATATGCAAATGTTCGACTGCACGGGGCGGGGCGGGGGGTGGGGAGGTTGGCGCCCCTAACCCCTGCATTGTTCAAGGGTCAACTGTAACTAGGAATTCGACTCATTGTCAATTAAGGGCACTTTTATGGTCAAAGGACTATGTTAATGTTAGTATTCAGAGCTATTTTAGAGGTCTTTTAATTCAATGCTCTCATTTTAAATATGTAAATGGAACCCCAGTTTGCTAAAGACACTTGCCCAAAGTCTCAAAGCTACATTAGTCAGAAAGCGGGGACTAAAGTCCAAGATTCGTAACTTCCAATTCACTTCTCCTTCCTCTGCACCACACTGCCTTGTTGTCCTCTTTGTCATGTTTGCATGCCACATTTATACTTATACAAGTTGTCTTCTTACTGGTATTAGTGAAAAAACTGAAATGTTTTCTTGCAATCCCCTATTGCCAATACATGTGATTAACTTTGCTCATTTTGGTTTTTAGTATAGTATTTCAGAATTGGCTTAACAAATTTCTCCACTTGGCCTACTATCTGAAGAAAATGAGCAAATACAGAATTCCTTCTAAACTGGCAGTTTTGTTGCAGTTTTAACTGGACACAAATGAAAATTAGTGCAGTGTCTCCAAAGACATGCCCCTACCAGCACACTACTACTTAAAACTCTTGAAGTCTGTTCCAAAAAAAAAGAAACCAGCACAACTCTCTTTTTTCCTCCCTTTTCATCCCATTGGACCTCCAGTTCATTACCAGTCTCACACAACTGCAGATGTCTCACAAGTCTTTTAGTCACTGATAAGCAAAATATAATCTTTAGAGGGTGAGACTTTACAGTCTTGTCTTCTTTAGACTATATGTTCATGTGGCCTCCTGAGCTCTACAGGGTATGTATGCGTATATGCATGTGTATGTATATAGGTACATATATGTTTTTATGTCTGTATATGTATGTGTAGGGATTATATAAGGATGCATTACTATAGTGAAAAGGACATTCAGCTGGAAGCTAAAAGATCTGGTTCAAACTCAGTTCTACCAATTTAAGAGCTATGATTTGGAGGATATTATATAACCTCTCTAATCATCTCTAAGCTCTGAGTTCTCTGTGGAAGGGGATTAGATCATATTAATCTTCTTAACTTCCATTCTACTGTGCCTGGGCCATAGTAGGCTTTCTGTAAATTTGGCTCAGTTCAAATTTGAATGAGAACAAAGGGAGGTAAAGAAAATGATATAGAGGTAGCAAGGTAAGGTCCACACCTTGTATTTAAGTGCAGTATAAAGTCATTTTTTACCCTGAAATTACTAAAATGGTCTTCAGGACATCAAAATCCTTAGGACCAGCCTACCTTATTCTACTTCTGGCCAAGACAGAGTAACAGAGACTAGATTTACTCTCCCACCTAAAACTACTAGAATAAAAACTAAGAATACATGTGAAACAGTGGTCTCAAGTAACCCATCAGGTAACAAAGGACAATAATACTTGAGAGTGAAGAAACATATAAGGTGAGCCCTATGATTGCCCCAAACTTACTGCCTGGAGAAAGTTAAAAGACCAAAGCACAGGGAGGGAGATCCCAACGAGTACAGAGGTCTACCTGAGTTAAGGAGAAAACTGAAAGTCCAGGGGAAACCACAAGTTCTACAGTTCTCAGCACACAGTTCTAGAGAGAGAGCACAAACAGAAAACTCCAAAACCTGCAGAGAGTCATACTCAAGTATTCAGCTGTGTACTGATCAGTGAATCACCTGAGGAAACTACTCAAGGCCAGGGGGAAAAAAAAAATCCACCTGAAAGGACTAGAAAAAAAGTAAGCAGAGACTGCACAGGGCCAGGAATAGTGCCTATTCCTTCTAGACAGTGTATAGCCCATAATTCATGGGCCATATAATAAAGTATTGAGAAGAGTTTGTGGATAAAATTAACCCTAGACTAAATGCTGTTTTAGTCCAGCCTTACAAAGCTTAAAAGCAAGATCTGAAAGGACAAAAATTTTTCCAAGTAACAGAACTATATCTCAGAATAAACCTCAAGAATATTTATAGGACTACAAAAATACCCCACAAACAAAATTTACAGTGTCTGGCATCCAACCAAAAATTACCATACACGCAAAGAAGCAGGAAAACAGAACGCAAAATGAGTAGCAAAATCAATCAATCAATCAATCAAAACTGGCCCAGAATTAACAGAGATGATATAATTAGTACAAGGCCATTAAAACAGTTATTACAACTGTAATTCATATGTTCAAAAGCTAGACAGAAAAGATTGAACATGTTAGAGACAGAAAAAATTTTAAAGACCCAAATTGAACTTCTAGAGAGGAAAACTACAATGTTTGAAAAGAAAAAAAATTAGTGGATGAACAAATTAGACATTACAGAAGAAGATACCTGAAGATATGCTAAATGTCTATGGACATTTGAATAGGAAATATTCAAAATAAGAAAGAAATAAGACTAAAACAAAACAAAGCATCAGTGAGTGGTGGGACAGCTTAACAAGACCCAATATACATGTGAATTGTAGTGCAAGGAAAAAACAGTAGAGAAAGAGACAGAAAAAAAATATTTGAAACTAATGACTGAAAAATTTCCAAATCTGATGAATACTAGGAACCCACAGATCCAAGAATCCCCAACAAGTTCCAACGATAAGAAGCACAAAGAAAACTATACCAAGGAACATCATAATCAAATTGCTCATACAATATTAAAGAAGAAATCTTAAAAGCAGCCTAAGAAAATGACATAAAGGGGAACAAATACAAGAATGACAGACTTCACATCAGAAACAGTGCAAGCTAGAAGACAGCAGAGTAACATCTTTAAAGAATTAAAAGAAAAAAACTTAACCCAGATTTCCACACTCAGTGAAACTATCTTTCAAAAACCAAGACGGTATAAAGACATTTTCAGACATGCAAAAGGTGAAACAATTCAATTACCAGCAGAAATGCATCAATAAGAAATGCAAAAGGAAATACTTCAGGCATAAGGAAAATGATACCAGATGGAAATGTGGATCTACATTTGGGAATGAACAGCATCAGAAATAATAACTATGCGGGCAAACACAGACTGTTATTATTATTTATATCTTTTTAGGGACGTCCCTGGTGGTCCAGTGGGTAAGACTCCGCACTCCCAAGGCAGGGGGTCCGGGTTCAATCCCTGGTCGGGGAACTAGATCCTGCATGCATGCCGCAACTAAGAAGCCCACATGCCGCAAATAAAGATCCCGTGTGCCGCAACTAAGACCCGGCGCAGCCAAAATAAACAAACAAACAAATAAATAAATAAATCTTTTTAAGTTAATCAACTGTTTAAAGCACAAATAATAATAAAGTATTGTGGGGTTTATAACAAATGTATAAGTAAAATATATGACAAAAGCAACAAAAAGGCTGGTAAGAGAAAAATGTAGGTCACTGATGTGAAGTACTTATACTGTCTGTGGCATGACATACCATCAGTTGAAGATGTACATTACAACCCTTAAAACAACTACCAGAATAACAAAAACAAACAATTGTAGCTAATAAGCCAACAAAGGAAACAAAGTCCCAAAATAAACAGATAAAGAAAGGGAACAAGAATAGATGGGACAAATTGAGTACAAAAAGCAAGATAGATTTAAACTCAACAATAGCAGTAATTAATGTAATTTAAAAATAGTCCAAATATACCAATTAAAAAGTAAAAACTGTCATACTGGATAAAAAAGCAAGACAACTTCATGATATCTCCAAGGAACTCCTTTAAATACAAAAAATGTCAAAAGGGTTAAAATATAAAAAGTAAATAAGGAAAAGTAGCACCATGCTAACACTTTTCAAAAGAAAGATGTGGCTATATGGCTATATTACTATTATACAAAGTTGACTTCAGAGTGAAGAATATTACCAGGATTACAGAGGCAATATCATAATGATAAAGTCAATCTGTCAAGAGGACATAATAATTCTAAATGTTCATGCACCTAATAATAGTGTGAAAATGCATGAGCAAAATGTGATAAAACTGGTAAGGTGAAACAGACAAATCCACAATTATAACAGGATATTTTAACACCCCTCTTTAAATAAGTAATAGAAAAAAACACACAGAAATTAAGTAAGGATATAGGACATTTGAACATATAGAACACTCCACTCAACAGCAGCAGGATATATATTCTTTTCAAATGCACAGGAAATGTTTAACATTAAAGAACATATTCTGAACCATAACACAAGTCTCAATAAATTTAAAAGGAGTCAAGCCATGCAATGTTAACTTCTCTCATCACAATGGAATTTAATTAGATATCAATTTTTTTTAATCTGGAAAATATGCAAATATGTGAAAACCAAGTAACAAACTTCTAAATAACCCATGAGTCAAAGAAAAAAATCAAGAGGAAAATTAGGAAGTATTTTTAAATGAATGAAAATAGAAACAGAATACATCAAAATGCAGGAAAAGTAACTTCCTCCTTAGAAATTTATAGTACTAAAACTATGCATTAGAAAACAAGCCTCAAATTAATGACCTCAGCTTTCACCATTAAAAAAACCCCAAAAAAACCTAGAAGTAGGGCAAATTAAGCTCAAAGATAACAGGAGAAGGGAAATAATAAATTCAGAACTGATATCAATGAAACAGAAAACAAAATGGAGACAAATTAATGATACCACAGGCTGTTTCTTTGAGAAGATCAATAATATTGGTAAACCTACAGCTACACTAACCAGGGGAAAAAAAGGAAGACTTAAATTACCAGTAGTAGGAATAGGAGAAGTAATAGCACTACAGAGTATATATATATTAAATTTTACCACTTAGACAAAATGGACAAATTCCTTGAAAGACATAAACTACCAAGACTCACTCAAGAAGAAACAGATAACCTGAATAGTCCTATATCTACAGAAATTTTAGTTAAAATCTTTCTAAAAAGAAAATTTCAGGCCCAGATGTCTTTACTGTGAATTCTACAAAACACGTAAAGAAGAAAGAATACCAATTCAATATAATTTCTTCCAGAAAATTGAAAAGGAAATATTTCGTAATTCATTATATGATCCAGAGTGATCAACTGCTGATGGACATTTGGATTGTTTCCACTTTTTGGCTAATGCAAATAAAGATCTTAAGAATATTTGTATACAAAACTTTAGTTGGACATATGCTTTCATTTCTCTTGAATAAATATCTAGGAGTAGAATGGCTGAGTCATAACGGTAGGCACATGTATTGTGGAATATCCATATAATGGAATACAACTTAATAACAAAAATAAATGAACTATATTGATACACATGAAATAATTCTCTTGAGCTACAGAAAGCAAACAAAAATAGGACACATACTATATGATTCTATTTATTTAAAATTCTAGAAAATTCAAACTAATCGATGCCAACGAAAAGCATATTAGTGGTTGCCTGGAGATGGGGAGAGAATGAGTGGGTAGGAGGGATTACCAAGGACACAAGGAAACTTTTAGAGCTGTTGGATATGTTCATTGTCTTAATTTTGGTGATAGTTTCATGGATGTTTGCATATCAAAACTTTTCAAATTGTACACCTCAACTATGTGAAGTTTATATGTCAAGTATACCTTAATAAAGCTGTTTTTTTAAACAGTCCTTAGGGGACTTCCCTGGCGGTCCAGTGGTTAAGACTCCACGCTTCCACTGAAGGGGGCACAGGCTTCCACTGCAGGGGGCACGGGTTCGATCCCTGGTCAGGAAACTAAGATCCTGCATGCCACTCGACGTTGACAAAAAATTTAAAAAAAAAAAAAGTCCTTAGCACCAGAGCTCAAGAACCTTCATCTGCATTAATTCTTACACAGGTACACAGCTAGCCCTTGGACAGAGATATTATGGTACTTTCCTAAAAAATACAGTGAAAAATTCACCAAGTATTTATCAGACACACTCAAACATTAGCATCCACTCATTCCTTCAACCAATATTTTTTCAGAACCTAAAATGCAGAACAGTGCTGAGCTAGATGCTAAGAGTACAAAGATGAATTAGATCTGAGTTTTCCAACAACCTCTTTTAAAAGATTTAATTAAAGTTTAATGATAATAAGAAACAATGACCCTTCTCATTTTCTGGTCCCTCATTCATAGACATGCAAACAGAGATGCACCCACATGTTGACTATTCACATTGCTCTAAAAAACTGATGTAATATTCTGCTCTACATTTTAAATATACTTGATCACCAGGCTGGTAGGAAACTTCAGAATTACTTACTTCAGTCTAACTCGGATTGTAAGAGGCTGATCAAGGTCACAGGGGAGTCCAAATGGAGGTAGGAGGATGATGACTCATTGCAGGGTACAAAACCATGGTATCCACATGGTGGTGGTGGTGGGATGGCAGTAGCAACAGATTGATTACATATAGAGGAAACTGATTTTATAAGTAAATTGAAGATAATGGGAAGCTGGGTTTCCATTTTTGGAGAAGGGAGTCACAATACAGAAAGAAACCTAAAATGAACCTGTGGCGTTGGACTGGAATTGATGATATCTGTGTGAACTCATGGTTTTCGACTTAGGTAGGTAGATAGCTAGACAGATAGACAAGAGAGAAAGACAATATAGCAGTACAGGAGTGTGTGTGTGTGTGTGTGTGTGTGTGTGTGTGTGTGTGTGTGTACAGATGCATGTATCTCCTAGCTCTTTCCACTGAGGGAAAGTAATAACCCAGGTGCAAAGAACACACACAGACCCAGATCTTGCTTTCTAAAAAACTGTTCTTCACTAAAAGAAATCAAAGGTCCTTGGAGAAATGACTAATTTTAATGCAGGGGCACAGGGAACATAGCTGGAATATTCTGTGCCAGAAAGTAAAGAAGGACTCAAAGAGTGATGGAAATATGTCATAAGAAAACAGAAGCCAGCTTGAAGAAGTTCTCATGGCCAAACCTGGACTAATTTAAGTATCAAAATAAATAACTATAGTAACAGATTATTACCCATCGGGTGAATAAAGAATCATGAGTCCATACTGATGCAAATAAATAAATGAGGAAGCGAAGAAAACTGCTTTTCCTTACAGTAGAATCTCAACCGATGAATGTAGAAGAGAATAGAAGTATAGAGTAACCAATTGGCAACCATCACTTTATAATTAATTCAGCCAAGAAACATCAATTTATGTTAAAACTAATGGGCAGAAAATTGATGAGAAATGAAATATTTACATAATCTAAAAGTACCTCCCCACAAAATACTTATAGACTGCAAAGTCAAAAAGGGTAACTTCACAGAGGAGAAACTTGGCACACACCACTCCAATGAAGTGTTCACAGTTAACATCACTAGTAATGGGGCAAATCAAAATTGTGTACTGCTTGACAGGATGCAAGAAGAACACAACATCACTTGTATAACATTCCTTCCAAAAATACATAACCTCAGTCTCTTCATGAGGAAATATCAGAGAAACCAAAATTGAGGAACATTACAAAATAAATGGCCTAAAATCTTTAAAAATGCCACAGTCAGAAAAGTTAAGGAAAGACTGAGGAATTGTTTTGGACTAACGGAGAATAAAGAGACATGATCCTTAAATGCAATGTGTGATCCTGGATGGAATCCTTTTGTTATAAAGGACATTGAGACAGTTGGAGAAACTTGCATGGGGTGTGTGAATTAGATGGTAGTAATGTGTCGACGTTAACTTCTTGATTTTGATAGTTATACTGTGGTTAAAAAGAAGAATGCGGGGCTTCCCTGGTGGCGCAGTGGTTGAGAATCTGCCTGCCAATGCAGGGGACACGGGTTCGAGCCCTGGTCTGGGAAGATCCCACATGCCGTGGAGCAACTAGGCCCGTGAGCCACAACTACTGAGCCTGCGCGTCTGGAGCCTGCGCTCCGCAGCAAGAGAGGCCGCGATAGTGAGAGGCCCGCGCACCGCGATGAAGAGTGGCCCCCACTTGCCGCAACTGGAGAAGGCACTCGCACAGAAACGAAGACCCAACACAGCCATAAATAAATAAATAATTAAAAAAAAAAAAAAAAAGAAGAATGCTCTGATTTGTAGAAAATACACACTAATTTATTTAGGAGTGATAAGGGATCATCTTTCTAATTTATTCTCAAATGGTAAAGGCGGGTGGGGGGGCTCATACTATTTCTACAATATATCTGTACATTTTAAAACATTTCGGAGGGAAAAAGACATGAAATACTCAAGAAATAAAAGCAGGGAGTACTGGAAGAAGGTAGCAGTATCCCAAACCAAGACTCTTCCACACAAGGCAGCCTGTCCAATCCCTTATTCTGTAGAAATAAAGGTCAATCCAGTGACATTAACATAGCACTTAAACCATGTATTCATGGCAAAAACAAACAAAAGGGGGAAAAAAACTGCCCTTTTCCCCAATTGGCGTACTTCACAACAAGGTCAACAGCTGCTTCACAGTAAAAACCACACTGTAGGGACTTCCCTGGTGGCACAGTGGTTAAGAATCCGCCTGCCAATGCAGGGGACACAGATTCGAGCCCTGGTCCAGGAAGATCCCACATACCGCAGAGCAACTAAGCCTGGGCGTCACAACTACTGAACCTGCACCCTAGAGCCCACAAGCCACAACTACAGAGCCCATATGCCACAACTACTGAAACCTGCGTGCCTAGAGCCCGTGTTCCACAGCAAGAGAAGCCACCGCAATGAGAAGCCCCCAGACCGCAACAAAGAGTAGCCCTCACTCGCCGCAACTAGAGAAAGCCCATGCGTAGCAATGAAGACCCAACGCAGCCATAAATTTATTTATTTATTTATTTATTTAAAAAAAAAAATAACCACACTGTAGCTAATTTGTCGGGACTGAGTTTTCAATATCTAACAAAGCATTTCTATCGAGATCACAAATATAATATACAGAATAACTATACAATTCCACTGACATCAGAGAAGACATCTCATACATACTAACTTCCCAGATAACTTTATCACATGCTTATCATTTTCAAATGTCAAAACAATTTTTTTTAATTTAACTATTTTGCACAGGAATAGCTATCTCCTCAATGTATTACCCACTTCCCTGGTTTCTGACAATGTGTTATGACAAAAATAATGATATCATTTCTTAAAGACTGTGCATCACTATGAACATAAGCAGGATGCCGAGGTTTGAAGAACCAGCTGCCCTGTTACATACAGTCCTACATCATAATACATTTTAACTTATGATGTCAGCTTTTAATTTTTTTCTGCCTTTCCTGTCTCTGAAAGGCTTTCACATAACATTGCTCTAGGCTTTCAATGTGCCTTCCAGTAGCATCACTAAATTATAGCATTTAATCTACAGTGAACTTGGAAACTAGGTCATTATGATTTATAAAATGGCACACAAAATAAAAGTAAACAGTTTCTGAATGAGGCCTATGGATTTTTCTTATGCATAAAATGTAGATAGAACATTGTAGGTATGAGATACTTCTGCAGCTTAGATTCTTCACATTAACTTTTAGGTTATTGTTTGGCTATTATAAATTGCTACTGCCAAATAAATGAGACACTACGTTATTTCAATTTTCAAAAAAGACATTAAATTTTTTTCAGAAAGTAGGTTGGAATTCATACATCCAATCACAGGAAATAATGTCTATTTGTCTTTGGGGAAAAAAGAGACAAAAAGAATCCAAAAAGTCAATCCATTAGACCCTGACTCTAGGGAAATTCTTTGGTGTTAGTTCTCAACATAAAATTATAGTCCTTTGTGCCATAAATGACAAACCCACAGCTAACATCACACTCAAAAGTGAAAAGCTGAAAGCATTTTCTCTAAGATCAGGAATAAGACAAGGATGCCCACTCTCACCACTTTTATTCAACATAGTTTTGGAAGTCCTAGCCACAGCAATTAGAGAAGAAAAAGAAATGAAAGGAATCCAAATTGGAAAAGAAGAAGTAAAACTGTCACTGTTTGCAGATAACATGATACTATATACACAGAGACTCCTAAAGACACCACCAGAAACTACTAGAGCTCATCAATGACTTCAGTAAAGTTGCAGGATACAAAATTAATATACAGAAATACGTTGCATTTCTATACAGTAACAATGAACTATCAGAAAGAGAAATTAAGGGGACTTCCCTGGTGGCACAGTGGTTAAGAATCCGCCTGCCAATGCAGGGGACATGGGTTCGAGCCCTGGTCCGGGAAGGTCCCACATGCCTTGGAGCAACTAAGCCTGGGCGCCACAACTACTGAGCCTGTGCTCTAGAGCCCACGAGCCACAACTACTGAGCCCACTTGCCACAACTACTGCAGCCCGTGCGCCTAGAGCCCTGTGCTCTGCAACAAGAGAAGCTACCACAGTGAGAAGCCCAAGCACTGCAATGAAGAGTAGCCCCCACTCGCCGCAACTAGAGAAAGCCCAGGCACAGCAATGAAGACCCAATGCAGCCAATAAATAAATAAATGAATTTAAAAAAAAAAGAGAGAAAGAGAAATTAAGCAAACAATTCCATTCACCATTGCATCGAAAATAATAAATACCTAGGAATAAACCTACCTAAAGAGGCCAAAGACCTGTGCTCCAAAAACTGTAAGACACTAATGAAAGAAATGGAAGGCGACACAGATGGGAAGATATGCTGTGTTCTTGGATTAGAAGAATCAATACTGTTAAAATGACCATACTACCCAAGGCAATCCCTATCAAGTTCAGTGCAATCACTATCAAATTACCAATGGCATTTTTCACAGAACTAGAACAAAAAAAACCTTTTATTTGTATGGTAACACAAAAGACCCCGAATAGCGAAAACAATATTGAGAAAGAAGAACAGAGCTGGAGGAATCATACTCCTTGACTTCGACTATACTACAAAGCTGCAGTAATCAAAACAGTAAGGTACTGGCACCAAAAAGACACACAGATCAATGGCACAGGATAGAGAGCCCAGAATCTACGACAAAGGAGGCAAGAATATACAATGGAGGGTAGACCATCTCTTCAATACGTTGCTGGGAAAATGGAAAAACTGGACAGCTACATGTAAAAGAATGAAATTAGAAATTCTCTTACCACCACATACAAAAATAAACTCAAAATGGATTAAAGTCCTAAATGTAAGACCACATACTATAAGACTCTTAGAGGAAACCATAGGCAGGACACTCTTTGACCTAAATTGCAGCAACATTTGTTTGGCTCTGTCTCCTAAAGCAAAGGAAATAAAAGCGAAAATAAGCAAATGGGACCTAATTAAACTTAAAAGCTTTTGCACAGCAAAGGAAACCATCGACAAAACAAAAAAACAACCTACTGAATGGGAGAAAATATTTGCAAATGATATGACCAGTAAGGGATTAATGTCCAACATATATAAACAGCTCAAACAACTCAACATTAAAAAAAACAAACTGATTAAAAAATGGGCAGAAGAACTGAAGAGACATTTTTCCAAAGAGGAATGCAGATGGCCAGTAGGCACATGAAAAGATGCTCGACAAGGCTAATCATCAGGGAAATGCATAATGAGATCACCTCACACCTGTCAGAATGGCTATCATCAAAAAGAACACAAATAACAAATGTTGGCAAGGATGTGGAGAAAAGGGAACCCTCATACACTGTTGGTGGGAATGTAAATTGTTATAGCCACTGTGGAAAACGGTATGGAGGTTTCTCAAAAAACTAAAAATAGACTTACCATATGATCCAACAATTCTACTCCTGGGTACCAAAAAAAACACAAAACCTAATTCAAAAAGATACATGCACCCCAATGTTCATAGCTACATAATTTACATTTGCCAAGATATGGAAACAACCTAAGTCAACCTAAGTTTCCATCAACAGATGAATGGACAAAGAAGACATGGTATGTGTGTATATATATATATATACATACATACATGTACACATACACACTATGGAATGCTACTCAGCATTAAAAAGAATGAAATTTTGCCATTTGCAGCAACATGGATGCATGTGGAGGGCATTACGCTAAGTGAACTAAGTCAGACAGAGAAGGACAAACACTATATGATATCACTTATATGTGAAATCTAAAAAATACAACAAACTAGTGAATATAACAAAAAAAAGCAGACTCATAGATATAGAGAAAAAGCTAGCAGTTACCAGTGGGGAGAGGAAAGGGGGCAGGGGCAATGTAGGGGTAGGGGAGTAAGAGGTACAAGCTATTAGGTATAAAATAAGCTACAACAATATATTGACCAACATGGGGAATATAGCCAATATTTTATAATAACTATAAATGGAGTATAACAATTTTTTTAATAAAATAAAATTAGTTCTTTGCTATGGGACAATCACACTTGGATCTATAGTAATATTGTGTGTGTGTGTGTGTGTGTGTGTGTGTGTGTGTGTATGTATTACTATATACTCTAATTAAACTATGTATTAACATATACTTAGATCTATAGTAATGTTATTTCTTTGTGGCTCAATTTTTTAAGTTCTCCTACAGACAAAGCATGGAAGAGTTAATTATAATAACAGCAAAACGTTAATTTTTTTTAAAAAAAAACTTGATAATGTAAGAATAAGATAACTAACAAAAACATAGAGGTAGGGCTTCCCTGGTGGCACAGTGGTTGAGAATCTGCCTGCCGGTGCAGGGGACACAGGTTCGAGCCCTGGTCTGGGAGGATCCCACATGCCGCGGAGCAACTGGGCCCGTGAGCCACGATTACTGAGCCTGCGCGTCTGGAGCTTGTGCTCCGCAACGAGAGGCCGCGATAGTGAGAGGCATGCGCACCGCGATGAAGAGTGGCCCCCGCTTGCCACAACTAGAGAAAGCCCTCGCACAGAAACGAAGACCCAAACACAGTCAAAAATAAATAAATAAATAAAAATTAAAAACAAAACAAAACATAGAGGTAGAGAGAGAGAGAAGGTGGCAGGTACTCTAAATGTGCTAAATTCTTCTTTCATTGTCTGAAGTCAAGAGTCATTATCTAAAGTTTAATTTATCAAATAATAGAAACAAAGTATATTATTTTAAGTTTTTATAGTAACCATCATAAAGGAAAACAGAGTATTAAAGATGGTTATTGCTAAGGAGTGAGACTGGGGCAGGGTTAGGGTGGGTAGAACAGGAACTTTTACTTTTCTTTAGAGTTTGATTTTTTTTAAATAAGAATAGTATGCAGGATTCACTTTAATTTCTTAAAAAGGGTAGAGAAAGGGGTGGTGGAGAAAAGAAAAGGAAAGAAAGCCTCATTACCTCCAGGGAATTTCCCATGACCACCCTGGGGCCTCTTTTCTCTGTGTTCCTAGGAACACTATCAGAGTATTTATTACACAGTACCATGTTTCTGTGCTTTGCTGTCTGACTAACCCATAGATTGAAATCTTTTAGAAGGCTGGGGTCATATCTTACTTACATTTGCATCCCCAGCATATACTTGCACAGTAACTAGTAGGAGAGCAATAAATAGCTGCTGAATGAATGAACAGCATATGAATGATGGTCACAGTGAATAAAACTGATAACACCAATTCTTCATTTGGAAAACAGCATTAAAAAAGGGAAAACAGTTGTGGTCATCCATGTACAATGCTTGGTGTCAGTCTATTTATCTCTTGTAAAAATAAAATACAGTGTGTGTGTGTGGAAAAAAAAAAAAGGGAAAACAAAGCAAAAAAAAATCATAAAGCAAGCATCAACATTTACAGTTGTGTCATGCTAACTATAATTCACAAAATAATTCATTTTGAAAGAAAATGATGACTTCTCAGGAAAGGTTAAAAGAAATTTAAAAAGCAAACAAAGGGGGAAAAAACCAACCCCAACACCTTGCTGTTTCCATTTGCTTTCTATCAGAGACCCTTTTCACCACCTCTTACGAGCAGTCTAAACTCAGTATCAAATATGGGCTGACTTGCAGATGCCAGCACATACTGGGCCTGTTGAGAATATTTTTCAGAGTGGTGAATTTAGTTATGCATAAACAATGTTTCAAGTCTATTCAAGTGGCTCCACAGAGTAATTCCACATGACAACTTTTTTTCTACCATCAAAATCTACTTGTATTAAAAGAAACCATAGTTTAAAAACAAGCACTGAGAAGTTATGGTTTCCAAGGCTACAGGGGACAGCCCAATGTTGAAGCATCAAAACTGAAATGCCTAACACACTTTGAATAAGTATGTTTTTTCTCTGACTAATTTTAAAACTTTCTTTTTCTATCTGCTCTATATAAAAACATTTTTATAATAATAGTTTATCATGTAGTGAATCGCTAACTTAGACATTCATTTTTAGCCTTGAAAATGTAACATTTGAAGTTCGATTTCACCAGTTTTGCGGTTGAGCTCCAAAGTTTCAAAAAGTGTTAGGAGTACATGGTCCTTTGATCAAATAGTAATAAAAAAAAAAAAAAAACCAGAATGGAATTGTGGTGAGGTCTAAAAAGTATGAAAGACCTTCATTAAGAGTATAAATTCTGCTGAAGCAATGTATCTTGTTAGAAACAGCATGAAAGGGCAGAAGAGGCCTCAACCTTCTGGAGGGTGCCAAGAAAGCCATGTACAACCTCAGGCAAGTTATTAAACCTTCGGAGGCCTCAATTTCCTCATTTGCCTATTGTGTTGAGCTGTTGAAAGGATTAAATAGGATAACAAAATATGAACGACACCTAGCACAATATCTGTGCCCACCACCACCCCCGAAAAAAGTAGCTAGCATTGAGGAGATAAGGCATCTTTTAAAAAAGAAAATAATGCAAGGTTAATAAAGCTAAATAACCAGGGCACAGAATGCTTGTTATGTGCAATAAGGGTACAGGAAATGAACCAAGAAGGCTTCCTAGAGTAGAGGAATGTGATCTACATCTGGAAGAATTTATTTTATGTGTCAGGCAAGCATTCCCTACCTTTCTACATGTTGTTACCCAGTGTGGTCTTCTGTTCCTTGTACTGCCTGATGAACTCCCATTTACTCTTTTTTTTTTTTTAATCAGAGTATAATTGCTTTACAATGTTGTGTTAGTTTCTGCTGTACAACGAAGTGAATCAGCTATATGCATACGTATATCCCCATATCCCCTCCCTCTTGCATCTGTCTCCCTCCCACCCTCCCTATCCTACCTCTCTAGGTCACCACAGAGCACTGAGCTGAGCTCCCTGTGCTATACAGCAGGTCCCCACCAGCTACCCATTTTACACATGGTAGTGTATATATGTCAATCCCAATCTCCCAATTCGTCCCACCCTCCCCTTCCCCTTTAACACCTACCATGTGCTAGGGAATAGGCTAAGCACCAGAGGCTATAATAGGGAGCAAGATAAACCAGACTCCCTGTCCTCACTAAAGTTACAATCTATCAGGGGAAACAGAGTAATTAAACAGGCAATTATGTCACCACGTACAGTTTTATAACAGAAGATAGCACAGCGCTTCCTTCCTCTCCTCCACCAACACACACCCCAAAATGAAGATGCAATCTAAGGCCAAGATTTACATGAGGGTAAGGTAGGAGGCTCCCTTAGGCCTATACCACCTGCTCTAACCCAGCCTTTTTCCAGCGAGCTGCGCTGATTGTACTCTTCGTTTGGGTATGTACTCATGAAGCAGCACTCTGATCTTCATTCTGCTATTGTTTACTTTGTGCAGAGCTCCTGCTGGAACTGAAAGGGAGGAGGAGTGACTGACAGAGTAACACAAGGCTCTACTAATAGCAGGTTCTCAGTAAAGATTTGTTGCTAGCGACATTTTATTTCAAATGACTAACCGGCATTCCTTTTTTAGATTACTGGATTAGTAAACCCTGCACCCAATTCATCCTAAAATTCTCAACTGCAAAGTTTATTGCACAGCATGTTCCATAATTTATATGGATAATATATAGTAAAATTCTTTGTTGTTAGTATTTTTATACATTCTTATAATCATGTAATAATTGTTTGATCATCATAAATGTTAGAAAACCCATAAACCCAATCTAATAACACGAAAAGTATCAGACATCTCAATTGAGGGACATTCTACAAAATACCTGACCAGTCATCCTCAAAACTATCAAGAGCATCAACAACGAGAAACATCTGAGAAACTGACAGCCAAGAGGAAACTCAGGAGACATAATGACTAAATACAGTATGGCATCCAGAATGGGATCCTGGAAGAGGGCATCTGAATGAAGTATGGACTTCAGTTAATAATGTACCAATATTGGTTCACAAATTATAACAAATATACCATTGTGAGACAACAGAAAACATGTATACTGGACTCTGCCCCTGGTTCCTGGCACAGAGCTCCCCAAACGCTTGTAATTTCCTAAATGATAGACACACTAGGAGCATCTCTTGTTCTAATATTTGGTCCTTGACCCAAGTTCCTAACACACAGTTGCTAAATCCCTTGGAATCTCCTGGGTGATAGCAGTGTCTTTCGTTCTAATGAGGTGACGCTTGGTGGGTTCCTGGACAGGGGCTGGTCACCAAAAAGACCAAGTCACGATTAGAAGCTTGGAATCTTTAGCCCTATCTCCCATTCTCCAGAGAGGGGGCAGGGGCGGGAAACAGAACCAATAATAGATCATGCCTACGTGATGAAGCCTCCGTAAAAATCCCAGTAACGTGGGGTTCAGAGGGCTTCTGGGTTGCTGAACCCACGGAGGTGCCTGGAGCACTAGGAGCACCAGGAAGGGCATGGAAGCCCCGCACTTCCTCCCACACAGCTCGCCCTAAGCATCCATTCCATCTGGATGTTCACCTGTATCCTTCACCATATCCTTTTATAATAAACTAGTAAACAGTCAGTAAACTTGTCTTTCTGAGTTCAGTGAGCCTTTCTAGCAAACTGATCAAACTCGAGGAGAGGGCTGTAGGAACCTCTCCTCTGATTTACATCCAGTTGGTCAGAAGCACAGGTGACAACCTGGACTTGCGATTGGTGTCTGAAGTTGGGGGCAGTCTTGTGGGACTGAGCCCTTAACCTGTGCGATCGGACACTGTCTCCAGGTAAACAGTGTCAGGATTAAGTTAAACTGCAGGACACCCAGCTGGCAGAATTGCTTGGTGTGAAGAAAAATCCACACATCTGGCATCAGAAATATTGTGAGTGTAGTAGTAGTGTGAGGGTAAAAAAGAAACATAGGAGGAGGACTGAGTTTTTCCTATTCAACCACACTCATGGAAGATATTAAGAATAGGGGAAACGAGGTGTAGGGTGTTCAGGAACTCTCTGTACTATCCTTCAATGTTTCTGTAAAGCATTTTGTAAAATAAAAACAGACATGTTCAAAAATGAAAACAAAATAAAGAACAGCTGATTTTTCATAACATCAGACTCAGGATGTTTATAACACTGTTGTGAGAAACCAATACCTAAAATACTATTAGAAATTAGCCAACAAAACCTGAACAAATAGTCCTTTTTATTTAAACAAAGAATATATTTTCAAAAAAAATTCTGCCAGATTGTAATCAAGCCTAACAAAAAATACAACCATCCCCTGCAAGATCAACAATCCCAGTATTTTGTCACTGTGTCTGTTCCCTAGGGATTTAGTTGACAAGATGCTCTTTTCAAATATCAATTTAATCCTCTTCCACAAATGTTTGAACTGATGTCACAGTTCAAGCTGAAAACTGAGCAAAGTGGGCTGTCCCAAATTCTAACACTGAGAAAAAGTAGGACATCTGGAAAGGTGTTTTGTGCCAAGTACACTAAGGTAAGAACATGTAGCAGAACATGTAAGCTCCTCCTCCTTGGAAGCTCAACAGCAATTATTCACACCATTTTTGGGCACTTAAGATTTATCACCTCACCTGATCAGTTCTCTTCATACACACAGACATGTACACATTTACCCAAACTCTAAGTTCCATGACAGCAGTAACCACTTTTCTACTTTTTGTACCCAAAGTGCCTTACATGTGAAACTTGTAGAAAGATGACTTGCCAACAGAATGAAATGGAAATAACCAGTTTAATCACAGACATTTTAAAATTGTGGTGAAATACACATAACATACAATTAACCACTTTAAAGTGTACAATTCAGTGGCATTTAGTGCATTCACTATATTGTGCAACTATAATCATTAATTCTTATCTCAGAGATAATTGAATTCAGCTATCTCCCTCGCTGCCTTCTCCTCCAATAGCTAATAAATATCAATTCCCTTCCTCCTTTACTGTACATTGGTTTTCTTCTTATGTCAGTCTGTGATTAAATTAGTTTGCGGTGGTCACAGCAGCAGATAGACATCCATTCCAGTGACAGGGAGCTCACCCTCTCCTCCAAAGGAACACTGTCACTGGTGCACACCTCTAGTACTTTCTTATGTTGAGTCAACATTTGCCTTCCTTTAGCTTCCACTGGACTCACATGATGCCACCTCCAGTATTCACAAGCTATGACCGTCAAGGCCAGTTATTTTAAGGCTCAGTTTCCTCAACTGTAAAAGTGGGGATAACGGGGGCTGTTGTCAGAACCAAATAAGCGTAACTGTTTTTTCCCACACCCTGCATAACACCGAGCTTGGAGATGGAGTAGATGTCTCCCTTGCCACTCACTGCTGCTTTCCAGACCACTGCTCTCCTCCATTCCCTAAAACCCACAGTCCTTTTAACGTACATATGATTTTGCCACTTTCCCTTCTTGCTGCTGTTATCTACAGTCCTCCCATCCCGGCTTAGTAATGGAAGATTTTAGCACCTGACTCACCATCCTCTCTTTCCACTACTATTCCTGCCATTGTTCTTGATGGACTTTTACGTCCATGCAATACTCCAACCTCTCAGATTCTTGACCTCCACCCAGTTCAGCCAGTTCAGTTATCCTCTTACTTTACATCATAGTTAATAACTACAGCTTTAAAACCTCAACTTCAAGCATCCCAACCTCTGACCGCTGCTCTCCGTACCTCACTCCAACAATTTGTTCTCACCATCAGAACTTCCAATCCATTGATCGTCCCACCTCTTTTTCACTGATCATCACTTCCCTCACGTCCTCACTTCTCTCCTTATCCAAATTAGAGTTTACGGTCCATCATTATAAATCACTCCTATGGACCTCTCTTCTTCCCCATGAGTTCACCTGGCAAAACCCTAATTCTGGTTAAATTCAACTCATTGTCTTTTCCACCTTTGCACCCAAGTGGCTGAATACAGCTGGCGAAAAACACTCAGCATACTGAATGGTCTTCCTTAAATGTATAACCAAAGCACGGAAACTGGGCCAGAAGCATCAGGTTCACCTGGGAGAGTTAGAAACGCAAATTCCCAGACCTCTCCCCAGACCTAATGCATCAGGAACTTTGCGGGGCAGGCACAACATTCAGTGTTGCACCAAGCCCTCCAGCTCATTGCGATGCAGGCTAAAGTGTGAGAACTATCAGGCCTAGATAATTCACTCTCTCATTCTCCAGGATGACTATTTTAAATCTTCTCTTTTCTCTTCAAACTGTATACAAACCTTCCACCTCCTGACACCTGGCTGATGACCCTACTGAAAAACAGAAGCAATCAGAGGACAACTTACTCGTTCTCCCATCACCAAATTTACCACGTGATTCTGTATCTGTACCGGTATATTCTGCCTTCCCCACGTATGTACAGACAGCCCTTCTTTGTAAGGCCTAACCATCCACTTGTACACTGGATCTCGCTGTCTTTCACTTATCAAAGGTTTTTGTGCCTGCTATTATCCCCTCTCTTTCTCGGGCATCCACAAATTTCCCTTAAGTACATGAATATGCTAAATACCTCCCCCCATCTCAAAACAGAAAAACTCTTCGCTTGACCCTTCATTACCCTCCAGCTTTAGTACCACTTCCCTGCTCCTCTGTACGGAAAAACATCGCAGGAATAGTTTACACTTCTTGCCTTCATTTCCTCACTCCCATTCTCTCCTCAACCCACTCCTACAACATCACCAAAACTGCTCTTATAAATGACACCAGTGAGCCCCAAGTTGCTGGATTCAGCATTCAATTATCAGCCCTCTTCTTACTCAACCAATCACAGCATTTGATTCAGTTGATCAATTCCTTGAAAATACTTAATTTACTTTGGCTCTGGGACACCACATTGTCCTAGATTTCCCCCAGAACTTATTAGCTGCCCCTAGTCCTCTGCCATATCCTCCCCTTCCTACATGTTGGAGAACCCTGAACAAACTCTGGAAGGTAGAAGGTGGAGAGGCCATTCTTCCAGCAGCAGTGACAGACTTCTCTCCGGTATGAGTTTCTGCAGCAGCCAGTTTCCTCATTTAGGTGTCTGGTGGGTGTGGGATGGTTACTTCACTAGCAGCAGTTCTGTGAGCACTGGATCACTGGGTTGACCTCGAAGCCTAGCAGTAAGTAGTGTGTCCCTGAAGCCTAGCAGCCTCCTGACTTCTTCTCCTTCAGCTGTCTAGTGATTCTATAAATACCCAATTCTCTGTGTGAAATCTCGTCCTGATGAAAATCTCTAGAGTGATTTATGTTTTCTACCCTGAACCTTGACTGATACAATTCCTAAGTTCACATCTCCGGCAACAATCAGCCCCGAGATCAAAAGTGCATATCCAACTGCCTTCTCAGTACCTCCACCTTCGTAACTAATACATATCTCAAACCTAACGTCCCAAATACATTCTTGATTCCCCATTATCTGATCCTCCTCCCACCTACAAATCTCATACCATTTATTTTCATAAATGCCACCACAATTCACCTAGTTGCACAGATTAAATATCTATAAATTAGTTTTAAGTCCAGTTTCTCTTGCATGCCCACATCTAATCCATTACCAAGGCTGGTTAGCTCCAACTTCAAAATATGTCAGAAATCGGACCACTTCTCTTCATTTACCTCAACTGCTATCAGACCAACCTAAGTCACTCTCATCTCTTGCCTGGATACTACAATAGCCTCTTAACTAATCTCTCTCTCTTGCTACTCTCCCTCCCCTCAGTCTATTCTCCATGTCACAGTCATTTTCTTTAAATAAAAGTCAGATCACATCACTCCCTTGGCTCAAACCCCTCCATGTTCCCATCATACATAGAAAAACTCTAAAACTCTACATAATCTGGTCTCCACCAACTTTGCTCACTCTGCTCAAACTAGACTGACCTCTTACCTGTTCTTTCAACAAACCAAGCTCACTCCCTCCTCAGCGCTTTTATATTGGTTATTACTGCTCTTTGGGATGTTCTTCCTAAAGATACCCACACAACTTGCTGCCTTATCTTTTTCAAGTCTTTGTTGAAATATTTTCTTCTCAGTAAGGTCTCCCCTGACTACTCTATTTAAAATAACTCACCCCGGGACTTCCCTGTTGAGCAGTGGTTAAGAATCTGCCTGCCAATGCAGGGGACACGGGTTCGATCCCTGGCCTGGGAAGATCCCACATGTTGCGGAGCAACTAAGCCCGTGCACCACAACTACCGAGCCTGCGCTCTAGAGCCCGCGAGCCACAACTACTGAGCCTGTGAGCCACAACTACTGAGCCTGCACACCACAACTACTGAAGTCCGTGTGCCTAGAGCCTGTGCTCCACAACAAGAGAAGTCACTGCAATGAGAAGCCTGCGCGCCACAACGAAGACCTGACGCAGCCAAAAATAAATAAATAAAATAAATTTATTTATTTAAAAAAATAAAAATAAATAAAATAACTCATCCTACCATCCCCAGTACACTCTATCCCCATCCCCATAGCACTATCATTAGTCTACCCACAGGAACAAATATAGCTACATACTTTTTTTCTTCCAAATTACATCCCTTCAGAAAGAGCCCACATTCTTTAGAATGTGGGTGGCAGCATGGGAGAAAGAAAAGAAAATGGAGTAAAAACTTTGGCTGGCTGGCTCTGTCACAATGCAACCTTAGGCAAGTCAATTCCCCTTTCTGGATCTGTGTCCTCATTAGCAAAATAGGGATAACAGACAATAGCATCAGTCTCATAGGTTTGCTTTGAGGATTAAATGAGATAAAGCATACAAACTACTTACCTGACAGATGGTATATATTCAGTAAATGTGTCTATTTTACTATTATTACCCAACAACTGTTTGCCAAATTAACTAAATAACTGTTTAGTTTAAATACAGCAACCATATTCCCAAAGTCCTCTCTTCTCCAAGCTAAATATCCTCTATTCTCAACTAGTTTTCATATGACTGTTTAAAAACCCCTCATCACCCTGGCATTCTCCCTTAGCTCTTTCTCATGGAAGTAAACTAGGATTCAAATTAAACAGAATATGCCAAATATGACCTAATGAACACAAAGTCCAGGAAGACTATTACTTCCCTTGATCTGGGCACTATATTTTAATTAATGCAACATAAGATAATCTTAACTCCTTTTTGAGAGCTGTTGAGTCAATTTCTTGGCTTATACTAAATTTTTCATAAATTTAAATCTCCAGATGTTCTCCCCACAAACTGTTTAAAGCCAGTTCTACTCCAAAGTTCATATCTGACTCTGTCACTAGAATCAAAGAATCTCTGAGATTTAAAAAGAAAACAAAAACAAAAACAAAAAATCAATGCTACTACATAAGTCATTTTACCTCTATGGCGGTAGACCTCTCTCTGCTTCTTACAGTCAGAATTTAATGGTTGGGAGCTTGAAAACAGAAATGCCAACTAAGGAAAAGTCTCTGTGTCTACTCACCTCGCACCATATTGAAGGAAAAGAAGTAAAAGAAACCACGTGGTCATAGAGTTATAGAGACGCTCCTCAACGGCAAACCTACAAGGCTTTAGTTAACACTTCCAGCATGGGGAGGCACAGAGGCACAGTACTTTGGAGGCTCTAGGAGAGCCTATTATGAAAGTCTCCATTGTGCTAGGGCCACAAGATTCTCTGAGAAATGCCTGGCTCATTTACACTCAGGTGTACCACCAAAGAAATTTTATCAGAAGGGGCATAGGAGCTGTTAGGCAGCCTCAAGGAAGATCACAAGGAATTCTTCCACATGAGATGAAGAAATATATTGGAAAGGTCCTTGCCATCAAATAGATCTGAACTCTGAATAACACAGTAGCTCATCTTTTCTAAGCTGTAGTTCGCTTACCAGCAAAACAGAACTATAATAGCAGCATAGTATTGTGAATATTGTAAAAAATATGTATGCTAAGTTTTTAGCATTTAAGTGCCTTTCATATTTGAGATATTCAAATACTTTTTACTTTCCCTACCACCTGTGTAGGCATAGAAACGAATGGGATTCTGACTTACTCCTACAATACCAACAAAATATTTAGAAATTATTATTAACTTCTCAATGAATATAAGACCCCTTGTTTGCTGTATCTGTTAATCCGTCCTACTAGAATATAAGTCCCTAAAGTTAGAATCTTGCTCCTCATGTTAATAGAGTACTCCCAGTCATAAAGAATCAATTGTAAGAACGAGGTTATTACAATATCCACTCTCCTCAACAGATAAACATGCTGCGTCTCAGATTCTCTTCAAAGGTAAAGCATCCCACCTTTTAGAATAAAAGTTACTTCAAGGGCCAGGTGATATCCTGATGAGCATAATGTATTAATTCTCCTAAAATCTCTAAGTTCTCTTAATAAAACAGCATGTAAAAATCAAATTATGGGTGGGGTAGGTGTTTAATGGTAACTGTTTGTTTTTATTGGCAGAGACATCAGGGTGAAATCACTAAACCTTGGAAAGCTGCCTTGGAACATGCCTGGCACCAGTGGGAATGTAGAAGTTACAAGGCAGCTATGAGGGGTGTAATGGTAAAGCTTTAATTTGCAGTGACATCTTAAACAAAGCAGTCTTAGTAAAGTAACCCTGTGAAATCAAGCCAGAACTGAAGGACAGGGGCAGGGACAGAGAACATCTCTTGGGGCAGAAGACTACTCATATATTTAACTGCCCTCAAAGGATGCTCTTTACCTCTTTCTACTGATTTTATACACCTCTCTCACCATTCCAACATCATTTGAAAACTGACTATTGCTCCAAGCCAGAAGTTCTGAACATTATTTTGGGGAGGGCTCATTTATTTTACCCACTATGTTGCTACCCCTGTTGAACATTCAGTCCACTAGAGAAAATGGACTTAGCAGCATGAAAAGCCTACAAAAGGTCCTAGTTAAAGACCATGAGACCTATCAGTAACTCACAACTACTGGTTAACTCATTTAATAAACTAGAGTTAATTTACCATACAACGCCTTTACGTGACTTTCATTAGCAAGCGCTTTGTCTAAAATGAAGTACTCAGATATTTTATAGTAAATATATACCATAATTGCGAGAGAACATATCCAAAGTTAGTATTAATTATCTTAGAAAAGGTGATTAAAAACTACCATTTAAAAAATTCCTCCAAAAACCTACCTATTATTCAGTGATTATCCAACTGGATTGTATTTCATCCATTCACTTATTAATTTACCATTCATTCAATTAACAAATATTTACTGAGTATCTACTCTGAGTTAGGTTGGTGCTATATATGCTGGGGACAAAATTATAAACTAGAGCTCTAAATTCCCTACACTTATGTAGTTTATATTCTCCATTCTCATTCTGAGAAATATTTTAAAGGCAAAAAGCATATCAAATATTTTGTTTTAGTTCACACTCAAAAAAGCATTACAACTGCAGCATTAGAAAGCATCCTGTCCAGGAAGAGCTCATAATATAACAAAATTTCTAACTGAAATACTAGAGTGGTTTCTGGGCTTAATTAGAAAATTTGCTATAAATTATTGAAATGATTAAAAGAATTATAAAATAAAACTACATGCACTGTTTCAGCAATAAATTTAAAAATCCAGAGGAAGTAAATGGTTTCCAAGCAAAAAATAAAGTATCAAGAATAAACCACGGAGAAGTAGGATAAAATAGAACAAACAGCACTAAAGGTATGAGAGTCAGATTTATCATAAAAGTCACCTGAACTAGATGATTTAATAGCTAAATTCTCTAACAAACCTTTAAAGAATTAAAAATTCCCAAAATTATTTAATACGTTTCAGTTGATTATGATGCTAATAGCTAACAAATATATCATTAACTATATTCGGGCACTGTACTAAGCACTTCATATTAATTCACTTAATCCTCCCAACAACCCAATGAGGTATATGCTATTATTATCATTTTACAGAGTAGGGTCACAGAAAAAGATGAAAAGTTTCCCAATTCAATTTTAAGATCTTAGGAAAGATGTTTATCTACTCTGCCTTCCTCTCCTCCTCCCAAAAACAACAAATACTATACACCAATCTCATTTGTAGTAATGATCAAAAGAATAATCTATAACTAATTAGTAATGCAGTATCAAAAAATCTACATACCTTATTGCAACTATAAATTAAAGGAAAAAAAACATATGTTAATAAATGCGGAAAGGCATTTCAAAAAATTCAGCATCTATTGCTAAAAAAAGTTAATAGGAAGAACTATCTAAAATATTTTCCAAAATTAACAGAAAATATCCTGAACAGCAAAATATTTAATTAAAATAACTAGACTAAAATGTTCACTATGCCCATTACTTTTCAACGTTATTTTTAAAGTTCTAGAAGGTTTAGTAAATGTACTAGAGACTAGAAAACAGTATAAACATTGGAAAAGAACGGATAAACCTATTTTTTAATTGATAATAATGAGTGTATGCCAAGAAAATCAGAGACCTTTCCTTAAAAAACAAGAAAAAATAATTTGATTTAGTCACTGAATATAACTTTCTTAAAATTACAGCTTTTCCCTAAAACAGTAATAAGCACACAGGAATGGAAATGGAAAACATATTTTATAAAAAATAGTGTAAAAACTATAAGAACAAATTTAATGGAAAAGCACATGACCATATGAAGAGAACTATAAAATCTTACCAAAGGAATGAAATAAAATTTGAACAAATATAAGACATACCATGTCTTGGATTGGAATACTAATATAAAAATGACAACTCTCTCCAAATACTAAAAAGTCCGTGAATACAAAAATTCCCATTAGAATTCCAATAAACTTTTTTTTTTTTAAAGAATAGGATAAAATAACCTTAAAGTTCACATGGAAGAATAAAGTTCTGAGACTAGCCAAAAATAGTATGAAAAAGAATAGTAGCAAGAAGGGGACTTGCCCCACTTGGTATTAGAACATACCAAAAAACCACTGTAATTAAATTAATCTGAAATTGTCGAAGGACTACACAAAACGAGCAGAACGAATAAAGAATCCAGAAATGGATACCAGTATATATGAGCTTTTAATATAAGACAAAGGTGGTATTTAAATTCAGTGAGAAAAGGAAGTTACTGGCACAACTGGATATTCATCTATGAAGAAAATTAATTTATATATATATGGAATATCTAAACAATATATTTAAGAACAATTCCTAATTGTATTAGAGATTTAATTTTAAAAGTAAAATAATATAAATCTCAAAAGAAAACTTAGAAACTATAGGTGGAACTAAGGTATAAGAGAGACTTCTTAAACCAAGACAGAGTATCCAGAAGATATCAAAGAAAAACCAGAATTATATGATATGATAAATAAAAACTTTTTATATAAGGTATACTAAGTCAATACATAACTGGCATATTTGGAAAAAATACCAAGGACTCTTAAAATTTTATGAAAAAAATGCAAGCAACTCAATTAAAAAGATAGGTAAAGTATATGAATAGGCAAATTCACAGAAGGATACACTGAATGGCTAACAAACTCAAGAAAAGATGTTCACTTTCACTTGTAGCTCAGACTAAGCACTAGTACTGAAGCTAATAAAAATTAAAGTAACACTGAGGTGTTATACTCATCAAATTAATAAAAATCCCAAAAAAAGATGATGATACCCACTGCCAGCAGGGATTCAGGGTAAAGAGTAATGTCACATATTATTTGCACTCTTTGGGAAAACAGTATGTTATTTCTTAAAATTAAAACTATACATGCCCTTTGACTCAGAAATCCTACTCCTGGAAATTTAATACACAGAAACAAAAACATCATAAATATAAGGATATATACATATATAGATATTTACTGCAGTATTGTGCATAATGGCAAAACAAACAAATAAAAAAACCAGAGCCAGAGTAAATGTTAAATGTCTATCAACAGGGTAATGATTGAAAAACATAGTACACCCTCACCATGGGCTATTATGAAATCATTAAAACAGTGAACTGAAGAGATTTGTACATGGAATGTTAAACAAGAAAAACAAGATGTAGAGTCATGTATATAATATCCACTCCAATTTTGTAAAATATCAATTAAAACTCCTAACATATGTACATAAATATGCATACAGTGTTATCTATAACATATACACAGAGATCATAGGAAAAAATATGAATATATACAGAACAGATTGCTAACATGGGTACATGGGTGACTGGGGTCATGTGAACATGTGTTCTGTGTTTGGATGGTATCTTATTCAGTTCAGGCTGCTATAACAAAATATCATAGACAGGGTGGTTTATAAACAGAAATTTATTTCTCACAGTTCTGGAGGCTGGGAAGTCTAAAATCAAGGCACCAGCATCGTTGGTATCTGGTGAGAGCCTGCTTCCTGGTTCACAGACATCCATCTTTTCACTATAACGTCACATGGAGAAAGGGACAGGGTCTCCCTGGGGCCTCTTTTATAAGGGCACTAATCCCATTCATGAGGGCTCGGCCCTCATGATCTAATCATCTCCCAAAGGCCCCACCTCCAAATGCCATCACATTGGGGATTAGGTTTCAATGTATGAATTTGGGGTGGGAGGGACCACAAACATTCAGTCTATAACTGGTGGTTTTGGTAGTGAGGGAGAAGGGTTTAAGGAAGAAGACAAGCCAAAAAGTAAAAAGAAAGGGGAAAAAAAACTCCACCTAAAATTACTCCAGTACTTTGTTAAAATTCTATTTTTGTAAGTATATATGTGTCTTTCTGTGTATGTGTACATATATGTGTGTGTGTATGTATAGAGAAAGATGAATAAAAATAAAATGTGCTATTATACATAAATATCAATTGTTTAACTAAAATTTACATTAAATAACTAAACTTTTTCATTTTTAATTTTGATTAAAAACCTTTCTAAAACTTGTCACATGTCCCTGCTTTCTTACACAGACCTTAACAATGACAACTTTATATTCCACTGATGATTTGGTATCAACATGGCATAATGGAAGAAAGCACATGCACATGCATTCTTTATTCAAACCTGCTTTAACACTTATTTATGGTGCTAGACAAGTCTTTTCACCCTTCTAAGCCTCAGTGTCCTCGTCTGTTAAATGGAGAGAGCATTAGTGAAAACTAACACGGTGGACTTAATATTTCTCATTATTAACTTCAGTTATGAACTACAATATGGAGATGTACTTGGGTAAAGGACTGAATGCTCACACACAGAAGAGGTATGCTAGCTACGCTTTTTAACCTAGTCTGTCTCTCTTTACAGCTGGTCTATTTCTCTCTGCCCTCCTTTTACATGAAGTAGTGACAGAGGACTATTTACAAATCCAAACACTGTAAATATAAAGATAGGACAGTAGCTGATATGATTTACCACTCAGTTATATTCCAGAATCACAGAGTAAAGCACAAACAGAGCAAACTATCAGATTTTGTTTCTCCTTGCTGTCAGTGTGTCTACCTTAATAGTAATCCTCTTAATTCCCCTAATTTATCAAAAATGAGCACACAGACACTGGGTAGGAGCTTAGCCTCTACCAAGAATAGAAACATATATGAGTCTTAGTACATAAATTTTGTGACAACTTTTGCTTACGGCTGGGTTCTTAGTTATTTTCTCTATACTTGCAGTTACCTCTTAGGGAGAGATCATTAGGAGGGGAGAGGGGGAAAAACCCTCCCTGCAAACCAAAAGTTGGTTATCACGTTCAAAATTTAAAGATTATAAACAGTTATGCCTTTTTACATGTCATCCTCTCTGTTTTCTAAACATTACTGCAAGAACAATTTATTTGATATGAGCATCTCCCTTTTATAACTGGAATTTTATAGGAGAAAGTATTTTCTGTCAAAGTCGGTGGTGGGGACAGGGCAACAATCTGCCTCCAGACAGCCAGATAAAGATCTTCCAGAAAAAATCTGTATAAGGAATAAGATTATAAGTCGCAAAATCCTGAAATCCCACCAGACATTATATGGAGGGCAGTGGCAGAAAGAAAAGAGGCAGCTGAAGGTTTACAGATCTGATTATATTTTCAACACTTTTTCCATAATGGTCGAGAAATTTTTTACAACTCTCATTTTACCAGGTGCAAACCAGAAATCGGAAAAATAAAACCCAGTTCTCTGTAACTTGAAGAATAGTTTGATTTGATCAATCAAAACAGCATTTATTACCTGCTTAATATATTTGATATGCAGCATCATAGGACTAACACAAAGATCAGTAAAAAGAGGATTCTTGCCTAAAGGAGCTCTCAGTTTGGGGATGCTGAGCGGAGAGCGAACCAGACAATGAAGAACTAATTACAACAACATTACGTGCTCGGTAAATGCTAGCTACTAACTGCACGGGCAGTGGCAGGAGGACTTGAAATAAGAACACTAGTCCCTACACTGTTTAGAGCTAGTGTTTAGAGTGAACAACAAATTAAGAAGTATGGACTTCATCCTGTATGTGATGGCTCAAAGATTTCTAAGCCCAATGAGTGACAAAACTGATGTATCTTTGGTCACTCTGGCAGCAATGTGGCAGATGAATTGTACTAAAGCAGTGTGAAAAATAATAATAACACATACTGGTTAAGAACATGGGCTCAGGAGCTAAACTGGGTTTAAATACAGGCTAACATGAACTAGCTATACGACCTTGGATAAGCTACTCAACTGCTTTGTGCCTCTATTTCCTCATCCATAAATATGAATAAACAGTTCTTACCACATGGGCTGTTGTAAGAATTAAAAGAATCAATTCATGTAAAGCACTTAGAATAGTTCCTGGCACAAAGGAAGTGCTCAATAAATAATACCTATTAACTGCATGAAAGAAAAACTGGAAGTAGGAAGACTAGTTAGGAGGTCAGGAAACAGTCCAGGAAAACAGAGGTGAGAACAAAGAAGGCTATGCTCACTAGCTGCCTGAGATGATGATACTACTAGAGAAACCAGGGAAAAGAAAAGGAAGAGGAGGATTAAGCCAATGTACGGAGCTCCAGACATGTTAGCGTTGAGGTTCCCACAGAACATGAAAGTATAAATGTCTAATGGTCATTGGAAACTACAGATCAGAACTCCAAAAGAGAAGTAGGAACTAGAGACATAGATTTGAGAGTTATTAATATGTGGACATGGTGGTTATGAAAGACAGTCCTAGGGAGAAAGAGTAATGCAGGACCCACAGGACCTAGGGCTCTAGGATCACAACACAATCCACAGTAACTCCAACATAACTGAGAATTGTCAGTAATATAGAGAGGAGAAAATATAGCCATATGAAATAATCCCTTCCTTCAAGTAGTTTTCAATGCCATCAGGGAAGACAAGACATGCACATGTTAAACAACTTTTATCATGATTGTTATAGGATTAACAAAAGTAATTCTAAAAAACAGAGGTATCGGCATTAGAATGGCAAGACGGAAAGGGAAATTATGCTTAAAATTGGAAAACCTAGTGGTAATATAAAAAAGGAACATGGGCATAGAGAAAAAAGCTAATTCCAAGATGGAAGACGTAAACGGGAAAATGAAAACTATTATTTATTGAATGTCTACTATGTGTCAGTAACTGTCCTACAATCTTTCAATTACTTTACCTTATTAATTCTCATAATAATTCCTATGAGACAAATATTACCCCCATTTTACAAGAGCAGTTTGAGGCATACCAAAGTTAAGTAACTTGCCCATAGTTTTGCATCCAGTGACGGGCATATGGCAGTTTAGGACTGGAACCTGGATGGAGGGCCAAGGCCCATGGTTCCTCCACCATATCTCCACTTATTAAACTGGCAAAAGTAGGACATGCCAAAAAAGAGGGAAAATAAAGAATAAAAACTATATTCAAAGAAAACAGAATTAGTCTCATTTATTTCACTACCATAGAGCTACCTTTTTGAGAAAGTATGAAAGGAAAAAACAAAAACAAAACAAAAAAAAAATTTTTTTAAACACTAAAAATAATCTTTCAATTCCAGAGGACAGGTAGGATTTACAGGAATCTCCTTGCTTCCAGTCTCGTCCCTCAGGTCTCTTCCACACTGTCACCATGGATAGCATTCGAAATCACACACCTGAGCCTGTCACTCCTCCTCTCTTTATAATCTTTCAACGACTCCCTCTCATGAACACAATTAAAAAAAACAAAACAACAACAAAAAAAACAGACCCAAAAAGAGAAACCTATTTAGAAAGTCTAGAAATTCCTTAACCTAGAAAGAATAACAATAAAGAGAAGAAAAGTTAACTTCTAAATTAAAGGCTCACTTATGATTCATAACCCTACGTTTCTCATTCCAAAACTGTAAAATAAATGAAATTTCAAATGCCAGTTAAACAGCAACATTGACACCTTGTGGTGAACATCCTAAAGTATCAAATGTGACAATGAGTGAAGTGTCTCCTAAGTAAATGTCTGCTTACATGAAAAATAATGCTTAATCCAGAGATTTACAAGGGTTAAGAAGCAAAAATTCAGTTACCATCACACATACCGAATATAAACTTGGAAAGAGCTGCTCTTACTTTGGCAACATTGGAATTAGTCTAAATTCCTAACTATTGGCAAAAGAATAAAACCTCAGGTCATTGTTTTCCTACAAAATGGTACAATGCATCCATCTGAAGGGGCTATAATGCCAGGGTCTTAGGTGCTCCAAAAACAGCCTTTACTTAGTCAAAATTTCCTATTTTTTGTGTGACATTTACACATAAAAAGGTTGAGGGTAGAGATGCATACTAGTGGCAGGAAAACACAGGAAGAGTTATTCACAGGAGACCTGGGTTCTAATCCTGCCTCCAAACAGCACTGAGAACTTTGTGGAGTAAGTAATATTAAAGAATTCAGACTCTGTGTGTTTTCACATAAAATTACAGATCAAGAAGTAACAATTTAGCACTTCCCTGGTAGTGCAGTGGTTAAGAATCTGCCTGCCAATGCAGGGGACACGGGTTCGAGCCCTAGTCCTGGAAGATCCCACATGCCGTGGAGCAACTAAGCCTATGTGCCACAACTACTGAGCCCGCGCTCTAGAGCCCGCGAGCCACAACTACTGAGCCCAAGTGCCGCAACTACTGAAGCCCGTGCGCCTAGAGCCCGTGCTCCCCAACAAGAGAAGCCACCACAATGAGAAGCCTGCACACTGCAACGAAGAGTAGCCCCCGCTCGCCGCAACTAGAGAAAGTCCACGCGCAGCACTGAAGACCCAACGAGGGAAGGAGAGAGAGGGAGGAAGGGAGGGAGGGAGGGAGGATTAACAATTAAAAAAAAACCAAGAGGACTTCCCTGGTGGCACAGTGGTTAAGAATCCGCCTGCCAATGCAGGGGACACGGGTTCAAGCCCTAGTCCGGAAAGATCCCACATGCTGCAGAGCAACTAAGCCCGTGTGCCACAAATACTGAGCCTGCACTCTAGAGCCCACGAGCCACAACTACTGAGCCTGCATGCCACAACTACTGAAGCCCACGCACCTAGAGCCCATGCTCCTCAACAAGATAAGCTACCGCAATGAGAAGCCCACGCACCACAACAAAGAGTAGCCCCCGCCTGCCGCAACTAGAGAAAGCTTGCACGCAGCAACGAAGACCCAATGCAGACAAAAATAAAAGTATATATATAAATCAATAAATAAATTTATGAAAAAAATAAAATAAATTAAAAGAACAAGAAATCATCAGGAAAGGAAAAGGTATATTTTTAAAAATTACTGCATCCAGGAACAATGTTGCCTGAGTTAAAGACAGGAAACTATAAACAAAATTGATCGGCACAAAATTAAGTTTCTCGGCAATCACTTTATATATATCATGGCAAGAACTGTGGGAAAAGAAAAACTTTTGCTTGAGCAGATACATGACGGTTACTCTGAACTGCCTGAATTACCAGAGAAAGTTCCATTTTACTCATTAACTTTGACAAGTAAAATTTAAAGTTTCTAGCTCCAGAGTAACTCTCTGAGTTCAGGTAATTTACTTGAAAAATAGACACTTGATCTGGTTCAGAAAAAGTATATCTGTGTTACCAGCTATAAATGATTTACATGACGGTGAGGAGCAGGCCACTCCTAGTAAGGCAATTCAAATGGCCGACACACCTGAGGAATCTAGAAGGCACGCTAGAAGTGAAACCCCCAAGAGACGGTTCATTGCAAAACCAGTGTTCAATAATGAAGCCACTACCAAACTAACCTGATGATTTTGCATTTATGGAGGGTTCCACGATTTTCAGAAATTTTCTCCATCATTATGCTATGTGCCCCTAACAACCAACAGTCTAGGAAGGTAAGTGAGAGTGTGAAAAGGGTTTGCAAAATTTGCTTGTCAGAAAACCTTCATACCAATCTCCAATCTGGCTCTACTTGCTATGCGCCCCCTAAGATAAGTAAATCATTTAACGCTCCTTGGCCTCAGCTTCTACATGGAAGACAAAAGCTGATCCCTGATTTGTGAACACAAAAAACTTCTAGGAGAATAAGATAACAGATGTGAAAATGCTTATAAATTAGACAAATTTGAAACATCACTGCTTCCACATTTTGGAACAATTAGAGAGGTTAAATGAATTAGGATAAATCAAGGATAATTAAAGTCAGAGTCAGGTCAATCAAAGCATTCTCCATTATATCAAGTTGATTCCCAAGATCCTACAGTCTTTCTTCAGCTCCTATTCTCCTGTATCACTACAGTACAGAGCCTTCAATACTCCTTAAATCTCTAATCTCTCAGATTCTATGATGCTACCTTTCCTAACTCCTCCTCTTCTCACTGACTCTGTATTCCCTTTTCTTTTAATTCCACTGATTTCTCTAATGAGATCACAAAATCTCATACTTGGAAAATATCTTTAAAAATTATAGTATCTATACTCTCATTTTACTGAGCAAAACAAGCCAAGAAATATTAGTCTCTTCCTCGCATTTCAAACTATTTCTGTACATTCCTCTTTTCAATACTTAAAACTCAATGTAGTCCCAAACTGAATAGGCTCAAAAATAAGAGTTATATAATAGACACCTCCTGCTTTCTATCTATCTCTACCATCCAATTACTAAATTCTGCCCATTCTGGCACATATCCTAAGAAGTCACAGTGAAAGTACCTCTCAGGTAAGAATCAAAAGTCGTCAAATGTGTGTGGTTACTTTAGTTGAAATCATTGTCTCTTAAGAGCATTTTACATAGTCCATGTCAGCAAACTCTCTACCATTATGTACAGTAAGATTCAAGATTTGCAAAGGAAAAGCCCATTTCATAATGTTTAAAAAATAAACAATCATCCAGTTGGATAAGAGTCCAATCATCCTTCTGGACTCTTCCTTAGTAGATATATAGAGAATGTCTAATGGTCTGGAATTTATGATGTGTTACGTAAATATTAGGAAATACTGTCAAAATCGAATTTCAATGAACCATCTGTCTGAGTAGGGTGAACACAGGTTGAGTGTCACTCTTAACTTTTTTTTTTAATTGCATTTATTTTGGTAGCCTGCCTCCTGGGGAAACATCCTTGATGATCTACCACATTGAAAATTAAAACCAAATTTAAAAATCTTTCAAAATTAAGCCCAGACATTATGAAAATATAGAGCTGAGGCAGTTAAGCCTCTGAGCACATGAGATTCACACAGAGCTCCTTTGCCTTGCCAAATATGATTCTTTTAAGATGAACAGCAGATCAAAACTCTAAGCTATGTCTGGGGCTACTGAAGGGGTTTTCTAGTAATGCCATAGTTGTTAAAGTTTTGGTAAGTCTAAATTTTGTACCTCTGGTTGTTGCTCTTTATTGTGCAGAAGACCGGAAACAGCTCATGTCCCTGTTTTAAGATCACTGGCTTCCAATCACTCTCTCCCACTGTCCAGAGGAAAAAAATGGCCTTCCAAAGGCTTTGTAAAAGAGATAAATCACTGTAGCTACAACATTTATGAAGCTCTCACTAAAAAATGCTAAGTCTGAGTAACAGCTTTTAAAGATTCCATACATTTCCTCACATCGAAATGTCACAAACTCAGGATGAGGAAGATTCTTGACAAAATGCAAGAGGACTCTAAGAAGTGTCTTACCGCAGCAAAGAGAAGACATCGTAAGAATTGCGAACACAGTTCTGATCCACCTGAAGAAGAATACTCTTCTGAGCATTTGAATAACCCTAAAAGACATTAATTAACAAATTAATCAAAGTAAAACAAAATATGTGTCCAAATTAATCGTGATGTTTGTATTTTTAAAATTATGATTCAATAACAACTCAGTAAATTCAAATCATTAAGAAATTAGAAAAAAGTTAAGAAACACTTTCATATAATTGAAGTTTAACCTTATAGGCAAGTGAATTGAAAATAAATTTCTTCTAACATTTTCCCACAGAAACAATGTTTCACATTATAACTTTTGGTGAACTTCCCAGTGAAACCCCAGAAGTCTTTTTAACATATTATGTGGCTGAAGAAGAGTATTAACAATAATATTTCAAGTATGCCTAGCCATCATATGTAATGTTTTTATGGGGGAAAAGGCATTCCAAGTTTTAATTAGGAATACCAGAAACATTTCCACTCAGTGGTGTAAAGGTGGTGGCAGCAAGGATGGTTTCTAGAGAGAACACAGCACAATTCCATAGGAAGAACAGAACAGCTATCTGGCATTTCAGAAAGGCAAAGTAAATAGTAGTTAAGAAAAAAGGACTCTGGACCCAGACCACCTGGATTACAGTTTAAGCCCTTAATACACCAGCTCTGTAATCTGGAACAAGGCACCTAACTTCTTTTAGTTTAACTTTGGTTTCTTCATCTATAACATGGAGATGGTAATATTATCTACCTCACAAATTGTTGTGGGAATTAAAAGAGCTGATATTTGTAAAGTCAATGGTATGTGATAAGCACTGTATAAATGTTTGCTATAATGCTAGTATAAGCATTTTCTAAAAGCTACATTGCTGCAGACATTAAAAGGTTATTAGGAGAGTATTATAAACAACTTTGTGCCAACAAATTTAACAACTTAGATGAATCCTTGAAAAAAATACATGACAAAACTGATTAACAATAAAACAACAATATCTGAATAACTCTATTTTTTAAGTGAATAAGTAATTGAAAATCTTTCCACAAAAAAAGTCTAGGTCCAGATGGGTTCACTGAATTATATCAAACATTTAAGAAATATCATCAATTTAACACAAACTCCTTCATAAAACAGAGGGTAAGGGAACAATTTCCAATTCATACGACCAGCATTACTGATACCAAAACTTATCTCACACACACACACACACACACAAACACAATTATAGACCAATATCCCTCACGAATATAGACACAAAAATCCTTAGCAAAATATTAGCAAGTTGGACCAGCAATATGTTATAAGGATAAAATAGTAACACATCGTTATTGACTGAATTTATTCTAAGAATGTAAGGTGGGTTTAGCATTTAATATCAATTAATTAGCAAATAAATGAAGCAATCATTATAAGCCTATTTTGATGGGCACACAATTATAAAGATGTAACTTGTGATGACAACAACATAAAAATGGGGGAACAGAGCTATATGGAAGAAAAGTTTTGTATAATATTAAAACTAAGTTGGTATTAATTTGAACTAGACTGTTATAAATTAAGATGTTAATTGTAATTCTTGGGGCAACCACTAAGAAAATAACTAAAAGATATACAGTAAAAGAAATGAGAAAGGAATCAAAATGTGAGAAATAACTAACACAAAAGAAGGTAGTAACGGAGGAATTGAGGAACAAAAAAGATATAAGAAAAAAAATCGAAAAGTGGCAGAAGTCCTTCCATCTGTAATTACATTAAGTGTAAATGAATTAAACACTACAATTAAAAGGCAGAGATTGGAAGAATGGATTTTCTTTTTAACAACCCACTGTATACTGTCTACAAGAGATGCACTTTAGAACCAAAAACACAAATAGGTTGAAAACGGAAGGATGGAAAGATATTCCATGTAAGCAGTAACCAAAAGAAAGCTGGAATGGGTATACTAATATCAGACAAATAGACATTAAGACAAAAAAAAAAGTGTTAGAAGAGACAAAAAAGGATATTATATAATTTTTAAAAGGTCAAGAAGATATAAATGATTATAAACGTATATGTACCTAGCAACATATAACAAAACATATGAAGCCAAAACTGCAAAAACTAAAATGGAAAATAGCTGTAGGCAACATCCCACTTTTAACAATGTGTAGCACAACCATAAGAAAGATAAACAATGAAACAGAAGACATGAAAAATACTATAAATCAACTAGACCTAACAGATGTATACAGAATGTTCCACCCAACAACAACCATATACATATTCTTCTCAAGTGCACATGGAACATTCTCCAGGATAGACCATATGTTCAGCCACAAAACAAATCTCAATACATTTCTAAAAACTGAAATCATACAAAGTATCTTTTCTGATCACAATGGAATGAAACTAAAAATCAATAACAGAAGGAAACTTGGAAAATTCACAAACTACAAAGTAAGTAACATAATCTTAAACAACCAGTGGGTCAAAGAACAAATCATAAGGTAAATTATTAAATACTTTGAGTAGAATAAAAATAAAAATACAACATATCAAAACATATGGGATACAGTGAAAAAGTGCTCAGAGGGAAAAGTACAGCTGTAAACATTTACATTTAAAAAAAGAAAGAGTTCAAATCAATTAACCTAATCTTCCACCTTAAGGAAATAGAAAATGAAGAACTAAACCCAAAGCAAGAAGGAAATAAATAATAAAGATTAGGGCAGAGATCCATGAAATAGAGAATACAGAACAATACAGAAAAATCAAAAAAAAACAAGTTAGTCCTTTGAAAAGAGCAATAAAAATGACAAACATTATGCTAGACTGAACAAGACAAAAAAAGAGAATACTCAAATCACTAAAATCAGGAATGAAAGTGAGGACATTATCACCAATCTTATAGAAATAAGAAGTATTATAGAAGAATACTATGAACAATTGTAGGCAAACAAATCAGATAACCTTGATAAAATGGAAATTCCTAGGAACGCAGAAACTCCTAAAAATGGCTCAAGAAGAAACAGAAAGTCTGAACAGATCTACAAGTTGTAAAAGAGTTTAGCTAAGCTACTCCATGGTACTGCTGCCCTGGCATCCATTTTGTTTGGCCAAGCAGCCTGCAAGGACCTTAAACTAACATGAGACCCCCTTTCAGGGAAGTGTATGCCCTAGATAGCAGGATGCAGAGTCATAAGCAAATGTAGCTTCTGTTATGACTTGTGATCAACAGTCTCCCCTGCTTCCCAGCACCTGTATGCTTTATACACCCCTTAGATAAGAATCCCCATGGAGTGCATGCCCTAGATAGCAGGATGCAGAGTCACAAGCAAATGTAGCTCTGTTATGATTGTGATCAACAGTCTCCCCTGCTTCCCAGCACCTGTATGCTTTATACACCCCTTAGATAAGAATCCCCATGGAGTGCATACCCTAGATAGCAGGATGCAGAGTCACAAGCAAATGTAGCTTCTGTTATGACTTGTGATCAACAGTCTCCCCTGCTTCCCAGCACCTGTATACTTTACACACCCCTTAGATAAAAATCTCCATGGAGCTTACCAAAACCCTGCTCTTTTGGTTTGAACTGACCAATCCAGCCCTAGCCCAGGAACCCCAAAGCACTCTACCCACAGACTCTAAATAAAGACATGTGTCCCAGGTCCTGCATCTCTCTGTCTGCACTTGGCCTTGAGCTCCCCATATATAACTTTACAGTCAGTTCTCTGTATCCATGGTTCTGGTATGCATGACTCTGCGTCCATGAATTCAACCAACTGTGGATTGTATAGTGCTGTAATTTGTATTTACTGAAAAAAAAAATCCACATATAAGTAGACCTGCCCAGTTCAAACACATGTCCTTCAAAGGTCAACTGTACTAGCAAAGCTAATCCAGCAGCATACTAAAAGGCTTATACCATCTGGTCCAGCAATTCCACTTCTGGGTATATACCCAAAAGAACTGAAAGCAAAGACTCAAAGAGATAATTGTACATCCATGTTCATAGCAGCATTATTCACAGTAGTTGAGGGGTAGAAGCAACCTGAGTATTCATCAACAGATGAACAGAAAAACAAAATGTTGTATTTTCATACAATGGAATACAGTTAGCCTTAAAAAGGAAAGAATTCTGCTATAACATGCGTGACCCTTGAGGACATTATGTTAAGTGAAATAAGCCAGAGACAAAAGGACAAATATTGCATAATTCCACTTACATAAGGTACCAAGAATAGTCAAATTCATAGAGCAGAAAGTAAAAGGGTGAGTGCCAGGGGCCTGGGGAAGGGGGATATGGGGAGTTAACTGCTTAATGGGTAGAGAGTTTCAGTTTTATAAGATGAAAAGAGTTCTGGAGATGGATAGTGGTGACAGTTGCACAACAAGGTGCATGTCATTAATGCCACCACACTGTACACTTAAAATGGTTAAGATGGTGAATTTTATATTATGTATATCTTACCACAATTAAAAATAATTTTTTAGAAAAGATTTATACACCAGAAACAAGTGGGATTTTCCCAAGGTACGTGAGGGTGGTTTGATAAATGAAAATCAACACAACATACCAAGTTGGAGGACTCATACTTCCCAATTCAATACTTACCACAAAGCAGCAGTAATCAAAACAGTGTGGTATTGGCATAAGTACAGACAAATAGATCAATGGAATAGAACCGAGAATACTAAATAAACTCATGTCTATGGTCAACTGATTTTAGACAAAGGTGCCAGGACTGAGAAAGAATAGTCTTTTCAACAAACGATGCTGAAACAACTGGATGGCCACATGCAAAAGAATAAAGTTGGACCCATCCCTAACACCATATACAAAAATTACAATTAGGATCAAAGACCTAATTGTGAGAGCTAAAACCATTAGAAGAAAGCACAAGGGTACATCTGTATAACCTTCAATTTACCAATGGTTCTTAGATATGATGCCACAAGTATGAGCAACAAAAGAAATAACATAAACTGGACTTCATCAAAATTAAACTTTTGTGCATCAAAGGACACTATAAAGATAGTGAAAAAACAACCCACAAAATGGGACAAAATGTATGCAAATCATGTATCTGATAAAGGTCTAATATTCAGAATATATAAAGAACTCTGACAACCCAACAACAAAAAAGACAAACAACCCAATTAAAAAATGGGCAGAGGACTTAAAGAGACACTTCTCCAAAAAAGATATACAAATAGCCAATAAGCACATGAAAAGATGCTCAACATCATTAGTCATTAGGGAAATGCAAATCAAAATCACAATGAGATACCACTTCATACCCACTAGGAAAAGTAAAAAAATAAATAAATAAACAAAATTAAAAGAAAGCAAAACAAAAAACAGCACATAAGTGTTGGTTAAGGATGTGGAGAAATTAAGAACCCTAGTATATTGCTGTCGGGAACATAAAGTGGTCAGCAGCTGTGGAAAAAAGTTTGGCAATTCCTCAAAAAGTTAAACATAGAATTACTACATCATCTAGCAATTCCACTCTGAGGTATATAACCAAAAGAACTGAAAGCAAATACTTGTACATAAATGTTCATAGCAGCACTATTCACAATAGCCAAAAGGTAGAAACAATTCAAACATCAATCAGTAGATGAATGGATAAACAAAATGTGGTAGAGTATTCATACAATGCGATATCATTCAGCCATAAAAAGAAGTATTGATACATGCTACATATGGATGCACCTCAGAAACTCAAGCTAAGTGAAAGCAGCCAAACATAAAAGATTACATATTGTATGATTCCATTTATATAAAATACTCACAATAGGCAAATCCATAGAGAGAAAAGCAGGTTGGTGTTTGCTGGGGGTTGGGGAGCGCAAAATGAAGAGTGAATGCTTAATGGGCATTTTCTTTTGGGGTGATGAAAATGTCATGCACCTTAATGGAGGTAGTGTTTGCACAGCATTGTGAACATACCCAGTGCCACTGAACTGCACACTTTCAAATGCTTAGGGAATTCCCTGGTGGTCCAGTGGTTAGGACTCAGCGCTTTCACTGCTGGGGCCCGGGTTCGATCCCTGGTCGGGGAACTAAGATCCCGCAAACCGTGCAGCACGGCCAAAAAAAACCAAAAAAAAAAAGCTTAATTTTATGTTATGTGGATTTCAGCTCAATTAAAAAAAAAGAGAGAGAGTTGGCTATGAAATAATCTACATATCATGAGAGCAGCTGAAAAGAAAGGACAGAGACAGGAGATAATCCTATAAATGAGCTACAAAACCCAAAAAGATACTAGAAGTAAATTTAAGATTCTCAGGAGAAATGATTAATGACATTCCACTTAGTTATACTTATTTTATGCAAAAAGCTGCCAAACATTTCTTGTATTAAAAACTTATCCACACTTACTAACATACAACTAATGTACAACTAAAAGCAACACATTACAGCGAGGATTCTGGGTCTTAACCCACTCTGCCTGTCACGGAAGTGAAGAAAATCATTTAACTCCTCTAAGCCTCAGTTTCTTTAACTACAAAATGAGATGAGACTACTACTAATGTAAACAATAGTAAAGAATAATAGCCAAACACAAAAGTAACACGTATGAGCATTTCCAGTATGCCAGGCAGTGTTGTTTTTCCAAGTTAAATTAACGTTTCAATGTTAATGTGAAGGGTTAACATGTTTAATACTCACACAACGCTGTGAAACAGGTACTATTATTATCCCCACTTTAAAGGTAAGGAAACTGAGACACGGAGAGGATTAAGTAGAAGAGCCATGCAGTCTGGCTCCACAGCTCATGTTCTCAATGACCATGCTACACTTGATCTCTAAGACCTTTTTCAGGTCTAAAATTCTGGGTCCATGTACATTTAAGGCAACTCAAGGACATTATTAAACCCTTCTGCTTCAGCCACCACTTAGCAATTAACATTCTTGAAATATGCTAAGAGCCTTGCTCTGAATGACATCTAACTTCACCAGATGTGCGATCCCGGCAGACCTCTGATGAAGGATCATAATGGAAAGAAATGGCTCATTTGTATCTGGTTATCTGTGTGAGATACTGCCAAGTGCCAAAGAGCCCAGAGGAGATTTACATGTCACTCAAAATTCTTCTGAAGCCAGGCCTAACAGTTCTTTTTCAAGGAATGGAACAGAATAGGCACTAGTCTGGGTGAGTGCCTATTAAACCATTCAAGGAAACAGATAATTTCACATATCCAATGAGCAGGAGTAATTCCAGGCAGATGATCAGGTGTGTTTCTAGATCAGTGGTCAACAAACTTTCTCAGTCAACGGCCAGACTGTAAATATTTTAGGCTTTGCAAGCCACATCATCTCCATCGCATATTCTTCTTTGTTTTCGCCTTCAAATTCTTTACAAATGTAAAAATCGTTCTTAGCTCCCAGACCATATAAAAACATGTGGGGACTGTAATTTGATTATCCCTGTACTAGATCGCTGAATGAGTCACCTTTTAAAACATGTTACTGTACATTTTTAGAGTTTTCAGCTGCTACAACAATCATAAGACTATCCTTTATTAAAACTATAAAAGTTCTACTAAAATAATCCACTTGACAGGATAACTGTTAATGAAGCGAACAACATTATACATATATACTTATTCATTTCAGTGTTTACTGAACATCTTATACATACAGAGTGTCAGGCAATTGCTATCATCCTTATGAAAGTATACAACCCAATATACTATAAAGTATATAACCCAGTTAAGGTTCCAAGTGAAGTAAAAATTGCAAACGTGCCATAAGAAAGGTTAAAAAGAAAAGCCACAGGAGTTCCAATATGGTAAAGATTCCATCTAGTAGAAGCAGGAACATCAAAGGCTGCAGCAGGGGTAGCAATATTTGGGATAGATTAAGAAGCATAGAAGGCTGAATGGCAGTGAAGGAAAGTCCCACACAGACTGAACACCTTTAGCCAAAGCATGACAGTAGGAAAACATAAGCTGTATTCAGAGAAGATTAAATAGTGGTCCAATTTGTTCAGCTCCAATGATGTCAAAATTACTTGGAACCCTGGAGGGGGAAATAGTGGGAGATATAGCTATATAACTAAGTTGAGAGGGCCAGAGCACAGAAAGCCTCGAATGTCATACTAAAAAGGGAGACAACCTACATGCTTATTGGACTCATGAAAGGTTTCTGACAGTGTAGGACCATGATCAGAGCTGCATTTAAGGAAGGTTACTTCGGTAATGACAAATATGACAAATTAGGAGAAGCAGAATGTCCAGACGACCACTAGGAAGCTATTCTAAAAATCCACACATACTAGAGGTAATGAGAGCTCAAACTCTGAAGAAAAAAAGAGAGAGACAGAGAAAAGAAGTAAAGATAAAAGCAGAGATATAACCAAAAGTACTATACCACTGACTGAATTTAGGTTGATGGAAGAAAGGAAATTAGGTCAGAGATTTGGACACATCTAGCAGACAAGAAGTTATTCCATACAATCTTTAAGCAAAGGAATAAAAAATAATGAAAGTATGCTTTAGGAAGATTAATCAGGCAGTGGTGAATAAGACAAAGTGGATACAAAGAGACCAGAGCCATAGGCCTGCCAGAAAACTACTGCAGTAATCCAGCCTTATGGGGGTGCCAGGCTGAGCTTGGATCATGACAATGGATATGGAAAAGTAGCCATATATATGAGTGATTTCAAAGGACTCAAAAGAGTCTAGTAGCTGAATGAATCGAGTGGATAAAAGAAATCAATCAAAACTAACTGCAAAATTTGAGGCCTGGATAAATGGAAAAATAGTTAATAAAAATGTAAAAAACTGGAAGGGAAAGCAAACCTGGAGAGAAAAATGAAGAGATCCATTTAAAGTATAACAGGGGGCTTCCCTGGTGGCGCAGTGGTTAAGAATCCGCCTGACAATGCAGGGGACACGGGTTCGAGCCCTGGTCTGGGATGATCCCACATGCCGCGGAGCAACTAAGCCTGTGCACCACAACTACTGAGCCTGTGCTCTAGAGCCCGCGAGCCACAAATACTGAAGCCCACGTGCCTAGAGCCTGTACTCCACAACAACAGAAGCCACCGCAATGAGAAGCTCGCACACTGCAACAAAGAGTAGCCCCCGGGGCTTCCCTGGTGGCGCAGTGGTTGAGAATCTGCCTGCCAACGCAGGGGACACGGGTTCGAGCCCTGGTCTGGGAAGATCCCACATGCCGCAGAGCAACTAGGCCCGTGAGCCACAACTACTGAGCTTGCGCGTCTGGAGCCTGTGCTCCGTAACGGGAGAGGCCGCGATAGCGAGAGGCCCGTGCACCACGATGAAGAGTGGCCCCTGCTTGCCTCAATTAGAGAAAGCCCTCGCACAGAAACGAAGACCCAACACAGCCAAAAATAAAATAAATAAATAAATAAATAAACTCCAATCTCTAAAAAAAAAAGAAAAAAAAGAAACATGATACACCAAAGCCATGTGTAAAATTAATCAGGATATCTTTATAAAAAAAAAAAAAAAGAGTAGCCCCTGCTCAGCAACGAAGACCCAACGCAGCCATAAATAAATAAATAAATAAATTTATAAAAAAATAAATAAAGTATAATTATTTGCAAATGGCAGATGTCTATGCAGAAGTGGTCAGAAACTATTTAAACATAGATGAACTAGAATTTTGAATAATGAGCTATACAACTGATGACAAACAAGTAGTATATGCCAGCAGAATTTTGAATGATCTGCTACAACAACATTCATTCACTCAGTCAACAAATATCTACTGAATTATTACTACATGCCAGGCACAGTGCTAAGCACTAGGAATAATTCTGTGGCAAAGACTGACACTGTCTCTGCCCTTACACAGTGTACAGTCTAGAGCTTCTTCTACTTACTTAGGTAGAGTAAGAAATCATAATGGACAAGGAAAAAAACCAATGGCTCATTCTACAACTTGAGCACCTTTTCAGATTCAATGAGTAAACTTTTAAAAAATATAATATTTATTTGTACAACTCCTCCTAAAATGGCTACCTGATGAATCAAAGGACAGCCTGTGTTCCTATGTGTGTATGTTCATTTGGACATTAACACACTTTTAAGAGTCAGGCAAGTTAAAACCAAGAAAAAATGTGCACATGTCTCTGTCAAGCACCTTCGAGCCTCGGACACCCACTGTCCCTGGGCTCTGACAAAGCCCAGATGCTGAGCTGTTAAGGGGGGAAAGCAAGACCTCTTCTTCGACACTGAACCTGAGCTGAATATGTACATTCCCCCAGATCTAGTCTGAGATTTGAGACAGCAGATGTTTTCTTCTCCTTCAAAACAGTAAGAAGCAATGAAAATAAGAACAGTGTTATTAAGCAAAGGTATACAGATCTTGAAACTAAAATCAATTCTTTTTTTTTAATTCAAGTCAACAGGGATGAAGAGGTTCTTGTTCATACTTCAGTGTTTTAAACTACCCTCAAAAAATAATCACAATCATAGTCACACACTCCAAGTATGAAGTCCATTAAATGTCATCAATGCAACTCCATAACAAGAGGACTGAAAGTGACCCTGCTAAAGTAGTCATCCTTTCAGAGAAAAGTATACTACAGAATAGAGATAGGAACCATGTGATCTTAGTGGATTTCATTCACTCTGGAAAACTATCTTCTAAGCAAAGTCTACACTAAATCCTGGGACCAAAAAAGTGAGTAAGACACAATCTCAGCCCTAAAGGAGCTTACGCCCTAACAGGAAGAAGGATGTATACACAGTTACTGTAACTGTGAGAGAAGAGAAGTGAGACGGAAGAAAAGGCAACAGTGGTACCATGTTAACTAGGTAAAAAAAAAAAAGAAAAGAAAAGAAAAGAAGAAGAAGAAGAAGAAGAAAAGATTCCCAGCTTTCTAGAGGAACAATTTAAACCAAAACTGACTCACAGAGGGGAAAGGAAAAAAAGTCAAGAATGCCCTAATTATAAATCTAAGAAAGAATAGTAAAGACAAGTTTTCAAAATTTAAACAAAATTTCCAACTCTCTGAATCCCCTAGTGAGGATGAGTCTGGAGCTCTGTTTCTGTTTACTTTCTAAGAATCTAAAACATCTACATGAAGAACCATGCTTGGCTTTGAATTTTCCAGTATTAAAATTCTGAAAAGCTCAAAAATTGTGCTAAGGAGACAAGATCCTCCAAATTCATAACAGGAAATGTGGCATTTTCCCAGATTATTCTCTGGCTTCAATGAAGAGAGAGAATGGGGACCACAAGATTTATAAATATGAATTACAGGATGAGATGATTTTCCAAACATCTGTCAGAAGCTAATTTGATCCAAGAGAAAAGGAAAAAAAAAGACTCAGAGGGAAGCCAAACAGAGTGACTAATATGTGGAACTTCTGTGGACTTTGGTGGGTTGATGGCCTCATGGGCATTGCATGCCCACTCTACAATAATAAATACCCAAAGTCTGTACAATAATGCACTTTACACCATTCAAAGCACTTTCCCATGTACTCTCTCATTTGATTCTCACAACGCACATAGTGGATATCTCTGGTTAAATGTAAAGATAGTGACGTGGTACTTTGACATGCTATGTGAAGTAGGAAAGAATGTAGAGATACCACGTAGCATAGTTGTTAAAAGAAAAAGCCTTTGAATAAATCAGACCTGGTTTCAAATCATGGTTCTGCTACTTACTAAGTAATCTTGGGATTAGTACTTGAACCTTTTCTTCTAGGATATTGTACCTATAAAATGACAATAATCACCTCATGGAGTTGTTACACAGATTAAACAAAACATGTAAAGTAGATAGTAGAGGGTCTGACATATAGTAGGTACTCAGTAAATGAAAACTAGCAATGGTAGTTTTCAAAAGCTCCATACCCACTTGGAGTAATACTGTTACTAGGATATCACACCAGCTCAAATAATTCAGAAACAAAGTTTCACCCTGGATTTAAACTGAGCTCAGATACCTAGATGTTTTGTAACAAAGCAGGCAGTTACTAGAAACAGCCCCTTAGGATCTGTCTGGTCTGTTTCTTGTATTTTGTAACCTGGTTGGGGGGCAGGGTCGGGGGAGAGCTCTGGGAGGAAAACTGAGTAGAGTATGTACAGAATGAGCTATTTTTGTGATCTTCCAACTTTTACCTGATGACGTACTGAGAGACCTGGGTAGAAGTTATACCATATCCCTTTCTCTGTTGTTAAAATATAGGCTGCTTGACATACTTAATCCCCACTTCTAAATGTTCTGCTTGAATACCACATGGGACGTGCTTTGGAAATAAGTTAGCATCCATGAATTTAACCAGCAAGAGGAAAATAGCCATCTTTTTAATTTCTCAGTTCTATAAAGTTAACTAAACAAAAATCTCTTAACTTTTCTAGGTTTCAGCGTCTTCATTCTGAAAACAAAAATACTAATACCTGACCACCTGAGTTGCTGTAAGTTGAAGATACCTCTAACAGCATTTAATCACAATCACAGTCAAATAAAATGATGGAAGGAACCTCAAAAAGGAATTTAATGAGGAAAATCATCTACTCCTCACTTTTACACAGGTAACATGGTGTAATGAAGAAAGTGCATGTCTAGAAAGACAGAGATATGTGTTCTGGTCCTGGTTCTGCCACCAACTCATCCTGATATGCTGGCCATTCATTTATTCCCCAAATACTTACTGTTAGCCATATAGGCCTGCTGCTACTACTACTACTAAAACTTCTAATAACAGTTGCTCTACTTTCCCCACAGGTTGTTGTAAAAATGGAGTAAAATAATTTACAGGCAAATCCTTCAAGGCAAAAGAGCTATGAAAGTATGTAGTGATTATTTTATATTATATATATGATATTATTATAGCTATGTCTAAGTTACCACTTAAAGCATGAAACTAACTTTCCATGCCAAGTTCAAGAGGTCATGAGGCTCCCTGAGCCTCGGTTTCTTCATCCCTGAGATAAGGGTGTTGAGCTAGATGACTCTAATATTCCCTCTAGCATTAATCAGCTGATAAGAATTTTCTTACTTTTGAAATGAGGAACCTAAAACTAACAAAGGTTAACTGATTTGCTCAAGGAACACAGTACCAGAACAAAACTGGGATTAGAACTCAGGTTTTCTACTTTTCAAAAGTATCATGCCTTGAAAAATATAAGGAATTTTCATTTGTATAGGCTCTCAAAACAGACCCTGAAACTTGCTGTTGTCCCTAAACCTTCAATCTCAGCTGGACTATGTACTTGAGATGGTCAAATCATGTGGCTGCGTTTGTGAAAGTAATCACCAAATTGTTATTTTAATCTCCTGAGAGTGTCACTATTCCAAAAAGGTTTGATCCTTTTTATTTGGATTCTACTCCTGTTTTAATTTTTTTCCATTAAAATGAGAAAGCATTGCCATCTACTGGACTCTGAAGACACTGCTGCTATAGTTTTAAGTCTGAAAACAAGAATTCTTAACAATCTAAAAAGCTCTTTGTACTTTATCAATAACACCATAGAGTTATTATGACAGTATGAGTTACATAAAAATAAAACTCTAAAAGTTGGGGCTAGGGATAAGGTAGGGTAAGAGAGAAAAATACCATCCCCTCGAGATTTTGAATCTCAATTATTGCTATGATAGTCCTAAATATAGCAAGCATTCACCTGCATTCATTAACAAAATGAGCACCTACTACATGCCAGGCACTGTTCAAGGGACACAACTGCTGACAGTGGTAAGCATTAGAGATGTAATCCCTTTTATCATAGGGTTTAGAGTCTAGTGAGTAGTAGTTTCCATATATTATTGAATTCTACTCATGCGCCAGCCTTGTAATATACATTATATCACCTTTAATATTCAAAACAATTTATGATGAGGTAGAAATTGTTATCTCCATTTACAGATGAAAAAACAGACTCAGAGATGATTCAATTTGCCCAAAATCTCTTTCATAGGTAAGCAGTGGTGCCTGGAATTAAACTCACATCAATCTGACTCCAAAACCCATATTCTTAACCACTAGGAGTGTCCATTCACCCAGGTATTTGTCAGCATCCTCCCAAACAGCAGAATAGCTGCCAAAAGGAAATTCAGGCAAAGATAATCTTACACGTCTATATTAAAGGCAAAACTCCTATACAGGAATCTGAAAAGTTTCCAGCTTATTGGATCAAGAGCTGGCCCAACAGCCTCTCATTTCCCATGCTCCCCCAACTGCCATCCTAGCAGTAAAATCCACCTGGGAAACATCTCTCCAGATCACCTAGCCTTATTCACCAACCTCTTCCTAAGGTTCTCTTCAAATTATTTAATGTTCTGCTGTAATTCACCTGTGTTAAGACCCAAACAACTGACATCAAAAATAATTTTTCAAACTAAACTATTTGTAAACTGGAGCTCTTCTCCAGTTAAATTCTCCAGAATAAATGCTGTTTTATCTCTGCTAAAAGAATAAGTGTTTGTGACTCTGCATCTAATACTTTTGTATCCCACAGTACTTAGTTTAATAATGGGCACATAGTAGGTACTTGATATTTACTGACAGAAAAAAAATCATGAATCACGTTTACAACTAAAGATAGATTTTTATCACCTATTCAATTATTTATCTGTCTGCATTGCTGTTAAATATGTACACATATGTATGCCAAATAAATGAAATTTTACTACCTAAAATTAACAAGATATCACTCCCTAATAAGGCCAGAAGTTACTGAATGAAGGATTCAAACCCACAGTATATATTTTAGTCAAAGATTTCCAAGTGTATTAGTTTCCAAAGACACCCCTGGGAGTGAGACTGAATACTCATCCAATATAGTAAAAAGTTGAGAGATTTACTAGGTTCCTAAAAACTCAACAGAAATGAGTAAAGCCTTTTTGAGAAGCAGATAAACAAAGAGGCAAAAGTTTTGAGCAAATAAGTAAGTTCCAGCTTTTAGACCCATAGTGGCTGAAGACACTTCAACGTGGACAGAGGAAGGATTAACAGCAACATAGTCCTCAGAAGTAATAACAAGCTGTTTCTGGTTACGGCTAATGTAAAAAACAAGAATGCTGAAGAACTGGTCAACAAAAACTTCAGTCAGTATTTTAAAAGTTGCTTTAAAACATGCTTCCTATTGCTTCACAAGTATAACCCTTCCCTTCCATACAGAACATACATTTTTTTTTTTTTTGGCTGTGCCACGCAGCATGTGGGATCTTAGTTCCCCGACCAGAGATCGAACCCACACTCCTGCATTGGAAGTGTGGAGTCTTAACCATTGGACTGCCAGGGAAGTCCCCAGAACATACATTCTTAAAGCCTTGCTGATTTAGCATTTTTTAATCCTTTATGAAATATTTCAACCACAGATATGCTATCCATATTCAATGACTGTGATTACAAGTATATTTGGACTTATTTTTATCACTGTACTGCATGTTTCTATTTACCATTTGTTTTCTTTTTTGTTTTCCTTTTCTGACTCCTATCAAGTTGACAAAGTTTTCTCCTCCTTATATTCCCTTTTTTCCCTCTGCTAATTAAAAATCTATACTCTGTTTCTAGCATTTAGGTATCTTTACATTTTTAACATGCACACTCGACCACAAGTTTTTCTAAGAAATTCTTAACATGTTTACTATCTCTATCCTCCTCCTGAACAAATCAACGACCTCAATGAGTCTTACTCTTTAAACAGCCTCCCTCACCTTATTACTGTTGTCTACAGCAGTGATCCTCAAACTCTCTGTGGGAAAGGGTCAGTTGCTTTTCCTTCAATCCACTGTGAGCTGATACTTTTATAAAATACAAAAAAGGCAAAATAATGTCAAATTGCTATAAATGTTTAAAAACATTTACGTCGGGGCTTCCCTGGTGGCGCAGTGGTTAAGAATCCGCCTGCCAATGCAGGGGACACGGGTTTGAACCCTGGTCCGGGAAGATCCCACGTGCCGTGGAGCAACTAAGCCCGTGCGCCACAACTACTGAGCCTGTGCTCTAGAGCCCGTGAGCCACAACTCCTGAGCCCGTGTGCCACAACTGCTGAAACCCACGTGCCTGGAGCCCATGCTCCGCATCGGGAGAGGCCACCGCAATGAGAGGCCTGTGCACCACAGCGAGGAGTGGTCCCTGCTCGCCGCAACTAGAGAAGGCCCGTGTGCAGCAGCGAAGACCCAATGCAGCCAAAGATAGACAGACAGACAGATAGATAGATAGATAGATAGATAGATAGGTAGGTAGATAGATAGATTAATTAATTTAAAAAAACCATTTACGTTCACTTTTTTTTTTTACTTTTTATTTTATATTGGAGTACAGCCGATTAACAATGTTGTGATAGTTTCAGGTGCACAGCAAAGGGATTCAGCCATACACATACATGTATCCATTCCTTTTATACTTGGCTTACCACAGACTGGTGACAGTTCTTAGACTAGCTCTGGTCCACAGACTATACTTTGAACAACAATGGTCATTTGTTTTATCTTAAAACATACAAGCTTATTTGTATATTAGTTTTAGTGTGCTTTTTTTTTTTTTTTTTTTTTTTATTTATTTATTTATTTATTTTTGGCTGTTCTGGGTCTTTGGTTCGTGCGAGGGCTTTCTCCAGTTGCGGCAAGTGGGGGCCACTCTTCATCGCGGTGCGGGGACCGCTCTTCATCGCGGTGCGCGGGCCTTTCACTATCGCGGCCCCTCCCGTCGCGGGGCACAGGCTCCAGAAGCGCAGGCTCAGCAGCCGTGGCTCACGGGCCCAGCCGCTCCGCGGCATGTGGGATCCTCCCAGACCAGGGCTCGAACCCGTGTCTCCTGCATTAGCAGGCAGATTCTCAACCACTGCGCCACCAGGAAAGCCCTAGTGTGCTTTTTAGTTTGTCAGTAGTTCATTAAATTCATTGATGTTTTACCATTTTTATGCACCTTGCTGTATCTTGCTGTTACATCCCACATCTTCCCTTTGGGATCACTTCTCTATCTGCAACATTCAGCATAGATAAAAGGTCTGTGGGTAGTAAACCCTCAGTCTGTGTACTTAAAATTGTCTTTCTTTCACCCTCACTCTTGACTGAAAGCTTGCCAGAAACAGAATTGTACATTAACAGTTAACAGCACTTTGAAAATATATTTCTTTTGGCAACTACTGTTGCTGACGACAAGTCTGCTGTCAGTCTAATTCGTAGGTAATATTTCCTTTCTCTTCGCTAGCTTTTAAGATTTTTTCCCTTTTAAAATTATCCTTAAAGATTGGTGGTTTCTCTAAGATACTTTTCAGTCTCCTTTTGTAATAGGGAGAGCCCTATCTCAGCTTTTATGCTCATTTAGTGTTCATTTCACCCAGAGGAGCACATCTTTCAGCCAATGCCCAAGGCTTCTGCCCATGTCTTTGCATTTCTATTCCATTTAGGTTCCAGAGATGTTTATTATCTTGCTCTTTGTTTGTTTTAGCAAGGTATGCCTCTTTAAACTTCTCTGATTTCATCAATTGCTATTTTTTGTTTGGTTCAGCAGAGGGTCTCACAGTGTGCACTTATAATACCTTCTTGACTAGAAACCCTGCTTATGGCTTTCTTGAAAAAGAAAGAAAGAAAAAAAAACTTTTTAAGGAGACTCAACCTATATGTCAGGTGTTCATTTGAAAGCTGGTACAGGGGGACTTCCCTGGTGGTGCAGTGGTTAAGAACCCGCCTGCCAATGCAGGGGACACAGGTTCGAGCCCTGGTCTGGAGAGACTCCACATGCTGTGGAGCAACTAAGCCCGTGCGCCACAACTACTGAGCCTGCACTCTAGAGCCCACGAGCCACAACTACTGAGCCCACGCACCACATCTACTGAAGCCCGCGTGCCTAGAGCCCGTGCTCTGCAACGAGAAGCCACCGCAATGAGAAGCCCATGCACCACAACGAAGAGTAGCGCCCGCTCACCGCAACCAGAGAAAGCCCGTGCGCAGCAATGAGGACCCAATGCAGCCAAAAATTAATTAATTAATTAATTATTTTTAAAAAGCTAGTACAGGGCAAGATAAGCATGCCTTATAAATTTACAAAACTTATTAACTGAAGGACTATAGAATAAAATGTACCACTTATTATAAAACATTTATTCATCTGGCCTTGACTCCCAGCTCTGCTACTTAGTAGTTTTGTAATCTTGGGAAAGTTACTTAAGTTCTCTGTGCCAGCATCCTCTTCTATAAAAGGACAACTGTGGGGTTTAAATGAGGTAAAATATATAAAGCACTTAGAATAGTGCCTGGCACATAAGTGCTCACTAAACATTAGACATTATTATTATTGTTAGGGAGAAACACTTACTCTGCACTCTCATGCTTCCACATAGGAGAAAAACTTTCCACTCCATTTCCCAGGAAAGAAGGTCATAAAGGAAAAAAAAAAAAAAAGTCTAGTTTTTCTGTGTCCTTCACTCACTCCTCCCCAGAATAGGCAGGAGCTTGACTGCTGAGTTCAGGAGACGAAACTGAACATGACTGCCTTAGTTCTTTCCAGGTTCCCTCCCATTCAGAAACAGCCTGTGTAAAGTACACATAAATTCTGCTTTTGTCTTGGAGGGTCAGGATCTGTCCCTGTAAGGGGAAGAACGTAGTTTTGCTTGTTTTGTTACTTGGTGGTATGGGGATTCATTCTGGGAGAAAGTACTATATACAAGCTCTTTCAGTTGCAGAATTTAAGCCACGTTTGCCAATTAGTTTTATCAGTAATAACGCCAACATTCTGATCTCCATTTATCACCTGTCTTATTTCTAAACTTGTTCCAAATTCAGGAGAAGAAGAAAGGGTTATTAGTTACTGACCTACCCAAAATCTCAACTACTATTAGCCTCTGGCTACAAAATTCTTAGGGAGATTACATACAGTAATAGATATAAAGCTCTTAAAACATTGTTTGATACATAATACATTCAACAGATGTTAACTATTAATATTATTACTATATGCCAGACATTGTGCTAGATGGTGAGTTGGTTACCTGTTGCAAGAGGAACTTAATCCTTTAACAGACTCAGGATGCCTAACCCTATAAATGGGACATTACAAACAACAGCAGTGGCAGTTCCCACAATTCTCTCATTAAATAAAACATTTTTACGAAGCAAATACCATG